>NW_006287548.1:4006553-4012872 GCF_000327345.1 Myotis davidii
CCAATGCCAGAAAGAAAAAGCATCAGAATTTGCCCAACTTTGCGGCTCTCTGCTATTTCATGGGTAACACAAAGGTGGCCAGGTTAGGTTATATCAATATCTGCAAAGGCCATTTGTTAGAGTTAATTTTTCAGAACACCATTCAGTACTTATATTTCAACATCATTTAATACTCAACTTTTTAAAATTGAGAATTAAAAAAAATCATAATATACTAAAAGACTCTAAAGAAGGTCTGGTTCTTACATTTACAATCCGAACAAGATAGGAAAAATAAAACTGGAAATATGACACCTTTTAACTTTGGTTGTACCAGGGATTTAGAATGGTTATGATGATATAGTCATAAAAATCTATGTGAACGCTAAGAAACCCAAAACAACAGAGGTTGACTGCTAATCAAGGAGCACACCTGTTTGTACTTGGACTCAAGGCAGAGCTCTCATTCTCCAGGCACTGGGGTCCCAGAAACTTGTTTGTCCCTAATGTCTAATCAGTTACCACATGCTGTGCTTCACAATGTCCTTTTCTTCTTACTCCGATGGTCTCCACCCTTGGCTAGATGTTACGGAGGACTGGTGAAAGTAGGAGAAATCACAAGTCATAAATTTGAGTGGAGAAAAGTATTTAAAAGGATGGATCTGAACTGGATATAAAAATAAGGCAGCACCTTACAGAGGGGAATGCTGCCTTTCCTTAACAGATACTAAATTATATCCTTGCCTCAAGTTGCACTTATAAACTAAGTTTTATTATTACAATGTTAAATGTACCAACGGAATACCAAGCAATGGTAGAGGATTGAAGTAATACTTAAATAGCAGGTAAGTAGATAAATTAGTCTCCCCAGTTAACTGAGCAGAAGCAAAAATGGATATCCTATACAAAAGAGGTTATCTTGAGAGAAAATGCTGAGGGAAACAGAGAGATGGTTTACCATGTCTCACAGAAGAGGAAATTCATGTGTGAGTACATGACTATATTTATATACAGTATATGAGTGCATGTATGTGTATAAAGTATGGGGGGAAAAATAAATTCAAGGTTCTACACTATGTGGTCTTAACAAACCTCTCCAACCTCTTCCTCCCTCTGTCCACCATGGAACCATTTGCTCCTCTCACAAGGGTTGACTTGATGTCTCTGCACCCCCCATCTCTTCCCCTTTCTCATACCATAATCCTGACCAGGAGTCCTCTACTGAGACCCTTTCTGCATCTTCGTGTCCTTCAAGGTCCAGCTCAAGTTCCATGCCTCTCACAAGCCCTTCCTGACCAGCCCAGCCTAGGGAGTTTTTCTCCTTTCTCCATGCTCTTTCAGTCGCTGTCGCTCACTCATCCAAAGAATCCCAACAATAGAGAGGAAAACAGGAGTTCCCTCGGAAACATTCCAGTGGACCATCTACTTTCTCTCACGACTGGGTGCCTTCTTGAGTCTGTGTCTGAACCCCTCAGCTAAAGGAGAAGTTCTTTATGGCAGGGATTGCGTCTTCACACACCTTTAACTCTTTCATAGCACAAGGCTGCACCCAATGTGTGATCGGATGAGCATCTCCTGAAGTGAAGAAACACTATCATACAATGTTCAAAGGAAAAATGCTCCATTCACTATGAGAGCTCTGAGTCTCACCTACAAGACTAGAAAGGAAGGATTCACAGAGCTGTCCTTTCGCTCAGTCCCTCCCATGAAGATAAGACTATAGACTTGAAGTAGGATGAAGTGTGAACATAAATGGAAGAGGAAGCTTAAGTAAGCACAGCCAGACATGGATACTGGAGAATAAGATTCTCCTGAGCAAACGTAAAAGACACAAAGGAAAACCAGCAGCTGTTCAACAGCAATCAGATATAAAAACATACCAGTATTTCCTTGAGCATCTTCTATCTTATTTGATGAGGGCGACAGGAAGGACGACGGCCTGGTGAAGTGAGGGCCCTGAAGAGATGGTTGTTGCAGCTGCTGCTGCAAAGGCGTGGTCTTGAGGATCACCCTCCAGTCCACCTGGGTAACATCTGACCTTGATCGAGCATGCCCTGGCTTAAAGGTCGTGGTCTCATCCAACAAGTCATTCACAGAACGAGGTCTGTCCCTCCGACGCTGACAGATGTTGAAAAAATTAAAGGTTGATGCTTCCTTCTGTTCCATCCAGGAGAGATTATCTGGGGCCGTCCCTTTCTGGACCATAAACTGTTCTTTGGTGGGGAAGACATTCTGAACTTTGGTTTCTAAGAACCGGGTCTGACAGTGGTCCCAAAGCATGCCCCCCTCGCCTAGGGAGGCAACATTTCTGATAGCACCATTGTCTGTTACGTTACTGAGTACCTCGTGCCCCACCAGTTCAGGGACTTCCTGGATACCATAAACCTCTGCTTGCTGAACAGCCTTCTCTAGTTTACTGTCAAAAGTACCGAAGAAATCTTCAGTGACCTCCAGGGCCGGGCTGATATCATCCACTTCCAAAGCTTCCATGTTGCAGGCTCTAAGAGGCCTCCGCCTCCCACGCTGGCTCAGGGAACGGCTTCATGAGCATTTGCCCAACAGAGAGCTGCTCTAGGCAACAGAGTTCTGGGGACCACTGGAAGGAACCTCATCCGCTGCCTCGAACAGGCCACGCGTAAGGGTGGTTGGTGTTTTCCCAGTCACTGAAAGCTGAGAATGGCCAATCACAAAGGTGCGGGAGACAAATGTTCCTTTGGGATTATTCTTCAGTGAGATCTCTGTAAAGACAACAGGAAGTGCTTGTCAAAGCAGCGCCATGGCAATCTTCCATTACCCGGAAGAAAATAATAAAAAGGACAACGTTGACACATAGTTCACTGTATTCTGTAGTATACAAATCTGCCCAATTACTTCCCCACCTTTCCCGCCCAAAGGTGCACAACATCTACACAGAAGGTCCACTGTCAAGTTCCACACCACTCCCCGCTTTGTATCCGAACTTACACAGAGCCGAGTGGAACTCCTGATAAGGGGAATTAAGGTCAATAGCTTTTACTCACACAGAGAAGCCTTTGAGAGCAATTTTGAAAAGACTGCCCTGGCAAATCTCTGTGATATGTTGACCTAAAATAGTAAGCAAAAAAGACTAGGAATTCTCTGACTGGGCCTCTATGGTAATCAGTCTGCAAGTCATAAATGCATGAGTCCTTTCACAAACCTTGAAAGCACTGATAATTTGTTAGGTTTAAAGGCACAAGAGGGAAGTAGAGAGGGAGAATCTGTCCTTTCATTAAACCTGAATGTACCTGCGCTGTGCTTCCGAGGTTTAGGTTACGTAGTACCGAATGATGACTCTGGACTTCAGAATTCCTCCAGTCCTCCTGGAAGGAGGCTGTGAGGACTGGCCTAGGAGGACAGAGCCAGCCTCTGGGCTGAGCAGAATGAATCCTAGCACTAACTCACTCTCTCTGGGAAACCATAGACCTCCAGGACCAGGGCAATTAGAGCAGACCTTGACAGTGAGGCTGTCCTCTACAGTAGGCACTAGCCATACATGGCTATTTCTGTTTATTAAAATAAAGTGCCTCAATCAAACTAGCCACATTTCATGTACTCAATAGCCAATATACCTTTGTATTTTTGCCAAAAAACAACATCAATGAGGCAAGAGCTTCCCCACCACCACCACCTACTTACAAATAGGTAAAATTAAGCAATTACAACTCCTTTGCAAGCTGCTTCGAAAACACATAGATGTGTTTTCTTTTTTTAAAAGGCACCATTTTATGGTTAATTAAAACCACTTTTAGCACTTAGGTCATTAAACCGTTACATTTCAATCAACAACACCAATCTACATTGCTTACTGTATGTAAACAAAACTAGTATTACAGCCCTTTATTTTAAATGTATCAAGGAGGTTTGGAGTTCACCGGACTCTGTGGTTAACCTTGTAAATCGATAATGACAGTGAATTTGTCTACTTTTATATTTTGATATTTATTTGTCATCACTCATGAAGCAAGGCACAGATTGAAGGTTTGGAGATGAAAGCAGTTATGATATTTTTCTAACTGCAGACATGGTTTTGCTTCCCATGTCTCCAAGAGGACTGGAGCCCCCTGAACTATGCAATAGGGTTTCACTACTTCTGTAATTCTGAAACATGGGGTTTTGTTTTCAGTTTTATCTTGTGTGAGAGGCTAAAAAAAGAAATACATAATACATCTTAAAGCTTTTAGTTCTTTCTTTACTATAATTTCAAATAAATATAATAACAAAATACGTTTCCCATTTTATACAACAGGCACCAAGGTGCAGAGAGCACTAAGTTTACTAGTATATTATGGATGCTCCTTTTCTTACCCAGTGCTTACAATTCAGTATCAAGTTCTTTAATCACACTAGAGCAGGGGTGGGCAAACTTTTTGACTCGAGGGCCACAATGGGTTCTTAAACTGGACCAGAGAGCCGGAACAAAAGCATGGATGGAGTGTTTGTGTGAACTAATATAAATTCAAAGTAAACATCATTACATAAAAGGGTACGGTCTTTTTTTTCAATAGTTTTATTCATTTCAAACGGGCCAGATCCGGCCCGCGGGCCGTAGTTTGCCCACCGCTGCACTAGAGAGTAAATACCTTCAAAGTAATGCTTTTCCTTCCTTCCTTCCTTCCTTCCTTCCTTCCTTCCTTCATTCCTTCCTTCCTTCTTTCCTCCCTCCCTCCCTCCCTCCCTCCTTCCCTTCTTTCCTTGTTCTAATCAAAATATCTAGGAGCATACCCTTTGTGCTCTTTGCTTGTGAGAAGAGCATTCATAGACTGGTGAGAAGCAAACGCCACTGACGGCCAGCACTCCTGGGTTGGGGAACACTTCTATCCCACATGTTCTAAACTAACCATAGGCCTTTGAGATCATGCTTTCGACCCCCACCTTTCACAGGAGACATTGCGGTCCAGAGAGAGTGAGAGGTCCATGGACACTTAATGTACGCATTGCCTCACTTAATCCTCATGAAAGGGTAGTAGCAATTCAACTTTAAAACCATTTCAATGCTGTGCTGTTTAACACGGCATCCTGGAAATCACTCATCTCTCCTCCTTTCATCACTTAAGAAGGTCACACCAGAATCAAGACACTAAAGATAGAAAGATGAATAAGACACATCTCTCGTCCTAAAGAGGCTCAGTCTATCATGATGCACCTAAGAAAGTAAGTTAAAAAAAAATGGCTCTAGTTGGTTTGGTTTAGTGAATAGAGCATCGGCCTGTGGACTGAAGGGTCCCAGGTTCGATTCCAGTCAAGGGCACATGCTTGGGTTGTGGGCTTGATCCCCAGTGGGGGGCATGCAGGAGGCAGCTGATCAATGATTCTCTCTCATCATTAATGTTTCTATCTCTCTCTCCCTCTACCTTCCTCTTTGAAATTATATATATATATAATTAAAATGCCTTGATAGAGGACAGAAACAGACAGTAGACACAGGCCACATATTAAAGCACAGGCACCAGACACGCGTGTGAAGAAATCGTCTTGGATGACAGCCCAGTGGGTTTTCCAAGGATTCCAGCCCCAGTCGGTATCTAACTGTAATGCATAGGAGATCCCAAATGAGGTTTTTCCAGCCGAGCCCAGTTAACCCAGAACCATAAGGGTGATCAATTGTGGCAAAAAGTTTGGGAGTAGTATGTCACACAGCAACCAATAATCAGGACTCATCACTTCCACAGGGAGGCGTTCTCTGGTGTCTCAGACTAAGTTAAAGTCCTTGTTTAGGTTTCCATGGCACCTGTACTTCCATAAGTTACACACATCACAGTTTCAATGTCAACATCCCCTCGGGCAGCACTGTCTATTTTGTTCACCCTTGGACCCCCAGACACAATTGCAGCTCAATAAATATTTGTTGAACAAATGAGTGAATTTTTTGAGTGGCTATCTTTAGAATCATTTGACATTGTTTTCTTTTCCTCCTTTTTGCTTTGGTGTCAGTACCTGATTCACAGCCCTCACCACATCACGATTATCTCTAGCAATAAACAATAAAGACAACTACTGCTTTAACAACAGCCCCACCCCAAATCAGTACTTCTATAATAATAAAAGCATAATATGCTAATTAGACCAGATAGCCGGACATCCTTCCAGACAAAGCCACAGTGGCTGCAAGGACCTAGGACAGGCAGCTGTGGTGGCCGGTGGCAGCAGCCGTGGGGTGATGGGAGTGGTGCCTTCCCCTGATCCGCAGGCTGGCCGGTCACCTCCCGCAGAGGGAGGCCAAACTGCAGCTTAGGCCCGCTCCCTGCGCCTGCTCCCCACAGTAGGACATCTCCTGAGAGCTCTCCTGAGAGGGGGCAGACTGGGCTGAGGGACCCTGCCC
>NW_006287548.1:4012945-4019229 GCF_000327345.1 Myotis davidii
CTCTAGTAGTAATAAATGAATTAACAGACCAGTGTGACAAATCCAAGTCTTTGCCTGTATTTGCACAGTACAAATTAAATAGATAAAAAGAGTTACTGAGAGTAGCAGTGATTTATTCATTCCATACATGTTTTCTGAAGCAGCGACTGTGTTCTAGGCATTGATGATACAACAGTGAACAAAAGAGATGAAATTCCTACCCCTGTGGCCTAGACGATGTAGTCCAGCCTCCTAAGAAGAGGCAGAGGTGAGCCGTAACAACTCTGGGGCTCAGGAGGAAGGGGACTTCAGTAAGTTACTTAACCTTTTCTATTCCCAGTTTTCTCATTTGCAAAATCAACAAGTTAGTAAAACCTCTCTCCTAGGACAGTTGAGAAAATTAAACAAGGCAATAGGTGGCATGGTTCTTGGCATAGGGTACACGAGCACGAGCCTAAAAAGCCTCTCGCTGCCCGGTCAGCACCATCATCTTTCCTCTATGACCTCATACTCCCTCTGCCCTCCACCTTCCCTCCCATCTGGCCACACTGGCCTCCTGCTGGTTCTCAAACTTGCTGACACATCTCACCTCAGGGTCTTTGCCTTGGCTATTCCCCAGATGTCAACATGGCCAACTCTTTCCTTAAATAATTGTTCATGTCACCTTTTCAATGAGGCCTATCCTGACCACCCTATTTAAAATTTTAACACATATCTCTGCCCTGGAGTTCTCATTCCCCTTATTCTGCCTTTAAAAAAAATAATAAACTTTTAATTTTAGAACAGTTTTAGATTTATGGAATTATTGCAAAGATAGTACAGTGCATTCCCATACACCCCACATCCAGTTTCCTCCATGTAACATCTTACATTAGTCTGGTACATTTTATCACAATTAATGTACCAATGTTAATGCATTGTTCTTAGCTAAAGTTTCTACTTTGTTGTGATTTCCTCCATTTTCCCTACTATCTTTTTACTGTTCTCGGATCCCATCCAGGATACCGCATGACTTTCAGTTCTCATGTCTCTTTTGACTCCTCTTGGCTATGACAAGAGAATTCCTTGTTTTTGACGAACTTACAGTTTTGATGACTCCTGGTCAATGGATTTGTTTGATGTTTTTCTCCTGACTGGACTAGGGCTCTATATTTTGAAAAGTAAAACCGTTCTTGTCATATCCAGGTTGACACTGTCAACATGACCTACTACTACTGCTCATGTTAATCACCTGGCCGGGCCCTTTTCCCCTATTCATTTACCGACCTAACACACCCCTTAGTGTTCAGGGTTTCTCTCTTCCAAGTAAAACATAAGCTCCTTGAGGACAGGCGTTATGTTTAGTTTGTTCACTAAAGTATCCCAAGCGCGTAGAATAGTACCCAACACACGAAAAGGCTCTGAGCTGACACGGTGGAATGAATGCACTGTTATTCCTCTGAGTGAAGGTCATGGCCCTTCACGACCTCCCCACCTCTCCAACTGGCAGCTCCTGACCAACACTCACCTCATGGTTTTACTCCTTTATGCTTCGGTCCTAGTTGGGAGCCTTCCAAATTGCTCGGGCTCACAGAGCAGCCTGGGTTTGCCGCATTGTACTCAATCGACAGTCTCTCCTGACCCCACCCTGGACTCTGAGCTACTTGAGAGCAGGCACAATGCCTTCCTGACCCTCTGATAGAATCTCTAGTCTACATCTTCATCCCTTTGGGCTCTGTTTACCACCCTTACCTGTTTTGGAATTTCATATTTTCCATATTTGTCAGTATTTTATTATGTTGTATTAGGATGAACAGCCCTTAAATTTGCTACAAGGGTCTAATGCCAAATTTAAAATCTATGAGTAAACACTTTCTACTAGCTTGCCTCATCTGGTTTTGAAATTAATTCGTTAAAAAATAACAACATATTTGGACAAGGCAAAATATGAAGCGTACCTCCCTCTGACAAAAGTGAATTGGGTAAAACCAGTGTGTGGGTGCAGTGTGGTTTGCCTCAGCACAAAGCTGGAAATCGGGAGCTAATTAGGACTGTGTTCCAAATCTGGCCCAACCAACCACACACTGGGTGGCCTCGGGCAAACCATTAACCCCTGGGTGCCTCACTCAGCTACCTGTATTCAATACAGTTGCTAATATCAAGTTGCTTCACCTGTGGATCATTCAGGAGGTAGCTGTCCAAACACGCCTTTAAAAACTGTAAACTGATGTGTAATTATGACACACGCCACTGGGCCTCACCCATTCAACAGCCAGGTGCTCCTGGTCTCTCCCTCCCGGGAAAGGTTCGTCAGTCCAATTAACGCAGTCAGCAACCAACTGCTGATGATACACTGGTTTCAGCCCAACTCGATGATCTATAGATATTTCACCTTATTTCTGTATAGAATACTCTTTCTGTAAAAAGCGTTATAGACTGAGAAGCTGAGGTCCATTGGTTAAGGTGGTAATCAAAGCTCAAACCCAAGAACCCATGCAAGCATCAGAAGGCAACACGATGGAGAATCAGTGAACTGCTATTTTCTGACAAGGAAATCTGCTGTCTACATGCTCACTGGGCAAGGCTAATCAACAGGATGAATCCAGCAGTCCTCCCACACAGAGGCAGAGCAGAGATGAACAGTGAGACCAGCCTGGCCCACACAGAGATGCCATGTTCTCCCAAGTTGTTTGGTAAAAGTGCTGGCTCCCCCCGCCCCCGCCATGACTAAACGGCTTGTGATCAGAATTGAATGGGTGCTGAGACTATGGAGAGGAATGCAATGCCAACGACACCTAGGGTAAACTGCTTCTGCCGGTCCTTTTCAAATCAGGGGTGACTGCAAGAATGGCCAGCACATGTGGCTCTCACGTGTTCTTCACTTTGGTTAAGGCTGTGGCTGACTGAGAATTTTCTGAAATGACGTAATATGAAGGATCTGCCACAAGAGGATCTGACCCAGTAAGATGACACTTCTGGACCATGAGGCTCAAGAGGTTATGATTTTTCATGGTGGTTTTTGTCATAAAGACAAAGTTAGCACATTGGTAAAGTACAGATAAGCCACAAGCTGCCGATAAGGAAACGGTACCAATGGAGACCTCGTAAGAAGCATTCAGGAGTCTTGCAGAGAAGGACAGCTAGAAACACACATGGGATCCCATTTTCATAGGCCTAGAGGAACATTAAATGCCTACATTGTGCCCAGGCAGTGTGGCTCAGTGGCTGAGCATCAACCTATGAACCAGGAGGTTACAGTTCGATTCCCAGACAGGGCACATGCCCAGGTTGTGGGCTTGAGCCACAGTGTGGGGTATGCAAGAGGCAGCCGATCAATGATTCTCTCTCATCATTGATGTTTCTCTCTCTCTTTCACTATCCCTCTCCCTTCTTCTCTGAAATCAATAAAAATATGTTTTTAAAATGTGGCTACATTGTATACAATTTTCAATAAATGAGATATTTATTGACATACAATGCATAAGGAGTATAACATTAAAAAATAATTTGTAGTGTTTTTTTTCCAGTTCTCAAAGTAATAAATACTCATAGAAACTCTGGAAAATAATGACAAATAGGGGAAAGAAAAGAGAAATCAGTCACGATCCCGTAACTCAGGGAATAAATCAATAGGTGTGTTTTTGTCCAATATTTCATTGGAATCAGATTATATACACAGTTTGGGCACGCTGTTTAAGGGTACGCTCGAAAAGCAAATACTGGCAAATGCTAACCTTGACAAAAGAAAGAAATGCCGCAGAGTGTGCTGGCCACTTACACCTTACAACCTGACGCCACTTGGCTGAACGTCTCTTCTCCAGCTACCCGACCTCCTCCTTACACATCCGCGGTTCTTCAAAGTCCTGATGCTCCTTGATGCTATTAACCTGCCTCTGTCCTTACTGGTCACCTCATCCAATGCGGACAGTGCGTAAGCTCTCTTCTCCCAGTACAGCTGCATGTGGTTGGTTCTTCTGGTCAATTTATCCAGACTTGTGATTTCAACAATACTTCTATGTTCAAGCCTCTCAAATGTCCACCTTCAGTCTCAATCTCAGGCCTGACCTCTGGTCCCAACTACTTGTGGGACAAATCTATCCCGGCATTCTCATGGCCCAATTAAGCTCAATTTGTCTAAAATCATACTCAGTCATTCATCCAATTAATATTTGCCGAGTGCTCTCAAAGGGCTGGACAAAGTACAGGACACTGGGAGACGGTAGCAAATAAAATCCTTTAATGAAGCTTCCACTGACCACAATGTCCAGCTCTTTCACCTGCCGCTCTGGGCCTTTCACAATCCTGACATCACTTGCCTGTACAACTTCCCACTTCTCTTCCATAAAATGTACTCTTTTTCTCCAAACTAGAATGCTATTTCTCAAATGCCATGCTTTCTCAACTCCAAGACTTTGCCTACCGTCATCTCTGAGGTGCACTCTTCAAGCTCCAATGCTATCCACTCTTCCACAAGCATTTGTTGATCCTAAAACAGTCTGCTCTCTCTTTAAACATCCACATGTCTTTGGTACTACCCCCAACATATACCACATGCTGCCTGTTCTTTCTGAAATGATGATCACATTTACTATATAATTTATCAAAAACCTATTTTGTGCCGGTTACATCGCTTGATACTTTATATCTCTAACTCTCACAATGTTCAATGTGGGTACTATTATCTCCATTTTACAGATGAGAAACTAAGGCCCAGAGATATATAAACTGTCTAAAGTCACACACCTACCCTACTGTACTTACATCAACTTGAGAACAGCAATTCTACCCTATTTCATTTTTATAATCCTCCATTGGGCCTAGAAGTATGGCCAGGGCACAATGGGTGCTTGGTAAGTATTTGTTGAATGAACAACTGCATAAGAGAGTGTGTTTGCACAGCAGTGACAACTGTAAATATAAAGACCACTCTGGGTTTTCTGACAAAAGCATATGTGAATTCATTATAAGCTCACTGAAGTAAAATCTGACATGCTTTCCAAAATATTATGTTGACTTGAGCTTTTAAATTTTTTCTTGGTAGAGAAAGCTTGTAAGCTATTGAAGCCAGGTTTAAAAATAACATGGCAAAGGTCAGGTAGCAAAAGACCTCACTCAGACCTTTCACAGAAACAAAAGCAGCGAGGCTGCACCTGGGGGTTATTCTGTAAACCACTCCAAATCAGCAGCTTAGCTGGTCTCCTTTTCCAGCGACTTCGAGCTCTAGCTCTTTCTCACACCCGTAAGGAGATATTCCTTTGAAATACCCCCAGACAATCCACTTACAGCATTTTTCAGTACATCTCTGTGCTTGTTTATTGTTTGCCACTTGCAAAATCATTGAGGCATTTGATGCCCCAAGATGTTTTCCCAGAAACCAAACTAAATATAAGCCTGGCACTTCAAATCTCAGATTGCTTTGTTATTGAAGGCAGTGATATTATTCCGCCCCTAGGTCAACCGCGGACTGAAGAGCCAAGGCTTTTGATTGGGAAACCCATTTTGTAAAACCAACAAGTTCCAATGTCCTGCTTTTAGAAACAAGACACACTTCAGTTATGTAAGTGTCCAAAAATGCAGAGTCCATGTTTTCCATTTCCCTTTACCTCCATGGCAGGGAACAGTGATTCAAAAACAAACCGAAATGCCATTCAAATTATCTTCTTCCCAGGACTGAGATGAAGACGGTGAAAATTTCCATCATAACAACCACATGTTGCTAAAATCACCCTCCAACTGCCACAGGGAATAACTGACCAATGTCCATGTGGGTGCCCTCTGAGCAAAGCCAGCTGGCCTGGGCTGAACACATGACACACTACAACAACAAAGGTAATGACACCCCCAAGGAGGTACACTAAGACCCAGATATGCAAAACACCTAAAAAGAGCTAGGGAAGTAGCTTTAGATTTAAAGATGTCGTCAGCTCATATAACTTCTTAGAACCTGAATACTGGCGACTACATTTCCAAGCACAATACAGAACTGAATATAATTCAATTTTCTCACAAACTCTTCAAATTCAGTTAACCTGAGCAAAAATCACTTGGCTTTACTAAGAATAACCACCTTCACATGCATGGTTTAGAGTACAATTTATACACTGTTTGATATGCTTTTTTAAAAATATTTTTATTGATTTCAAGCGGGACCGACCGACCGATCGCGGGGCTCGGGCGGCGCCTCTCCGCGGTGGCCCCAACATTTATAAGGAACTCATACAACTCAACAAAAGGAAGATATACAATCCAATCAAAAAATGGGCAAAGGACCTAAATAGACACCTTTTAAAAGAGGACATTCAGAAATCCAAAAGACATATGAAAAC
>NW_006287548.1:4021559-4032383 GCF_000327345.1 Myotis davidii
GGGCCCTGGCAGACAAAGCCACCAGAACACTCCTCTGTGGCAAATGTAACAGTTCCATATCCTGCTTATAATATTTTCCTGTATTTTCTGTTGGCCATCAGCATTAAGATTGGCGTGAAGTGTACTTTTTTTTTTTAATTTATTTTTTTTTATTACAAAGGGTGTTACATATGTGTCCATTTTTTCCCCCCTCCCAAGTCTGAGTATTTTTAAAATATATATATATATATTTTTATTGATTTCAGAGGAAGGGAGAGGGAGAGACAGAAACATCAATGATGAGAAAGAATCATTGATTGGCTGCCTCCTGCATACCCCCTACTGGGGATGAGCTTGCAACCCAGGCAAGTGCCCTGATCTGGAATCCAACCATGACTTCTTGGTTCATAGGTCGATGCTCAACTTCTGAGCCACACCAGCCGGGCGTTGATATACTTCTTGATAAATACATGTAGTCATCTCACCAGAGAGAGGTGAATAAAGCAGCAGGACTATTTTAAAGATGATGAAAGAGAGATCAAGATGACTCATCTATAGTCAAATGAAGTCCCTATGGGGAAGGAAAAAGAGTTCCTGGAACCCCTGTCTAATTACCAAGTCCTGTGAGCCACCCAAGTTCAATTACCTTTTGAATCACTTTTGTTAGAAGGACCACAAACAAGAAGTAAGGTTGAATCCAACCCATGTGTGAGCTTCCCGGTTTTGTTTATTCAGTGGGACAGAGGTGTAGCAATGGCAAGAACACAAATTTCTGACACCAGAAAAGGGCTCATGTCCTCGCATTGCCTTCTAAGCTGAATGACTTCCAGCAAGTCAGGCTGACTCAGTGCTTCTGGGCCCCTATTATCCGCAAAATGAAAATCCTGCCAAGGCCTGCCCACATCTACCTTAGAGAGCTGTGAGCACAAATGTGGGTAATGCACGTGAAGTTCTTTGTAAAATCAAAAACAGTTCCCATTCCTATTAGAAGCGAGCTGAATCCTAACCACACAATCACTTATACTCAACAAGCATTTACAAGAGGATGGGCCAGGCCAAGTACTCAAACACTAAGCTAGATGCTAGCAACACAAAACACAGCTCCTGCCCTCGAGTTAGCTAATGGGGAAACAACACAAAACCAAATGTAAAATGTGCTTCAACAGAAGTAAACAAAATGGGTACATAACCAAGGAATCATTACTAAGCAAGGGACAAGAAAGCAAGGGTCTTAAGTGACAGAACACAATTAAAGGACATAATAATATGTCTTCAAATAGATGACTTCAGTTGAAAGAAACCAAAGACAAAGGAAACAAACAGAACCAATGTACCTGCTCTAGCAATGGGGCTTCCGTCCTGAAGCTGTCCCAACAGTAACAGCTCCAGAGGTCCCACCCAGGAGAGAGTTTGGAGTGAACTAACAGCCGCACAGATGGGAGGCAAGAGTACAGAGAGCTTCTTCACAAGCTGTCCAAGTCTTTCTGACCCACAGACACACCTGCTCAACAGAAGGCCTTTGCTGGATGTTAGAGGAAATGAATAATCGTCTCACTTCCTGTTGACTTCAATTCCTTAGGTCACTGCAGCTGGTTAGCAGGAGGAAGACTACTTACAACTCTAACCTTCAAAACAACAACCAGCTTGTAAGTTAGCACATATTTACAAAACTGCTTCCTGTGGGTATTCATGGTGAATGAACACGAGAGGTAATTAACTGATTTTTTTTCTTTCTCTGCTACACTTGAACCTGCTAAAAAAACGTAAGCCTGGGTCTTTGTTAAATGGCACCTGGAGAGAGACAGCCCATGATAAGATCAAAAGGTGACTCACTTCTCATCTGAAGGGGCAGATACACTCCGTGGTGATGGGCTGCATCCATCACCCCTCCCTTCTGGAATTAATCTGTGACAATAACGTTGGCTACAAAGGCAAAGCAAGGCTGGCAAAGGCAGACAAAATACTGTCTTTGACCCTCAAAGATAAGGACAAGGTAAGGCAAAATAGCAGGATGAGTCCTTGTTATTTTACTATGTACAACGTGAAGGCCAGAAAAACCTCTGCCCATTATATGGGATAAAGGAAAAATTTACAAGGTATGAAGAAGAACAGTAGAAACTATACTTTTGTCTCCAAATCTGGGTCTAAATTTCTTTTATTATGGACACTATTAGTATGGAATGAATTTTTACAAAACAACCCTGCAGCGTGTAAGCATTCTGGAGTTGCGCTCTGGAACTCGGATTGGCCCATATTTCCTTAACTGTTTTGATCTGACATTAGAATGATAGGCATGTGATAGTTGGGACTCCTTCAATGTGGATGGACACGTGTTAAATGTAGGATGATGTATTTAATAACAACAATAAAGATAGTTCTTATAATTCCTAAGCCAAGACCAAGATTAAAGAGTCACAGCTAATACTTACTGAGTACTTACTAAAGGGCAGTCATTATGGTAAGCCCTTTCTCTGCATCATATTGGTAAATCCTCACAACACCCCTACTAGAGAGCCGGTATTATCGTCACCACTTTACAGATAAGGAAATCGAGATTTAAGAAATAAAGTACATTGTTCAAGGTCATATGGCCAATAAGTGAGTGGAAGCAAGACTCTAAAACGCCCACATAGCCCTGGCCGGTGTGGCTCAAGTGGCTGGGTGTCATTCAGTACACCGAAAGGTTGCCAGTTCACTTCCCAGTTAGGGCACATGCCCAGGTTGCGGGCTCCATCACCGGTGGGGTGCATGCAAGAGGCAGCTGATCGATGTCTCGCTCTCACTTCCTCTCCCTCTCCCTTACTCTCTCTCTAAAAATCAATTTTTAAAAATCTTTAAAATGCACATACAGTCCTATGTCACAATTCATAGTAAATTAATTGCTTTGAGATAATACAGCTAAAATTTGACACACATGATGCTTTGAATTTTAGTGTCAAACACAACTCTGAAAGTTAATTGCCAAATATCATCTTTATACCCAGGGAAACAGTTTATACTTAATTTACGAAAAAATAAAAATCGCCTCTGTAATACTTCTGTGTCATCGGAATGGTGGATGAGAGGTCCCTGTGCAAACAGAATAAGGGCTGTTCTCTGAATGGCCAACCTCCGTTCTCTTAGTGACCTTGGACACGATATCTGGAATGCCTGCAAGGGTGTAATAACTGACTTCATTTAGGCCAAACAAGTGCTTTTGCAAATGTTTGCATAGTCCTAATTGCACAAACCTTTCACTAATGTTTCCCTGAGACATCATTTTTCATTTAGCCAATAAATACAACACTCGTAAAATGTTTGCTTTTTAAAAACCTGGAAATAAGTGTTTGTGTCAAAAGAATTAAAAGAAATAGTTTCAAATCAGATGTGACTACAGATAATTCAAACACATTTTGAGTATTCAGGCATGTCCAAATAAACTGCTTCCTTCTAAAACCAACGTAACTTTTTTTTGGCGGGGAGGGGGGGGGTTGATGGGGGATAAAATATCAGTGTATAAACAAAATAACAAAGTTGACACACAACTTTCAGTCTTATTTCTTAAATGTACTAGAAGACAATAAGCCCAGGGTTTCATATGACCCCACTACAGGGAAAATATAGGCATCATATCTAACTATCAATGAAGGGCAATTATTTTTGGATCAGAAGATCTGGAATTAGAACACCTGAGCTTGAACCTTCCATGCACTAGTACCAGATGCAGAATTCTGGGCGAGTCACTTGAACCTGAATTTCAGGTTCTACCTTCTTCACAGGTTGTTTTGGAGCGTGAATCAAATGATAGGAGGTAGTGCTTTGTGTACGGGATGGCAACTGGAGTTGTCTATATGGTCCCAGGGAAAGGGTCACCATATTCTCTTTCATTTCCTTGCATTATAAACCAACTAACTGGTGAAGAGAGTGGTGAAAGCAATGAGTTCAGGAAGCTCTGGGAAAAGGTTTTAATTTAGTCAAGGGTCCCTCCTGCACTGTGCACATAGCAGCATGAGTTGCTATGCATCAGCTTTCCTAGTGGTCCTGGAGTGAGGGATTCCAGGGTACAGGATGCAGGATGACTCAAATGGAGTGTCTCTTCTTAAAGAAGAAAAAAATAAATAATACCCTCCCTTGTCCCCCAAGTTCCTCCACAGCTAGGACACTTCTCCCTCCTCCCTTTTTCTTCTAAGTTTCTTGAAATGTATTCTTTATATTTTCTGACTCCACCTCTCACCACCCATTCATTCTCCCCCAGAAGCAATCTGGTTCTGCCCGGCTGAAACCGCACAGGCAGGGGTTAACAAGTTCCTTGTTCCTAAACCCAGGAGACTTTCTGCTCCCCTCCTGACTGACCTCTCAGCAGTATTCGGCCTACTGAACACCCACTCTTTGCATTGCTCTCGTGAATTCACTGACACAGTCGGTCTGGTATTTCTCCTTTATCTCTGGGTGCTCCTTTCAGTCCCTTCCAGGGGCTCCTTCCTCTGCTCATATCATAAATGAAGGCATTCCTCCATTCCCCCGTGACCCTCCTAGTAAGTTCCTCTTCCTGAATGGTCTTCTCTATTCCTGTGGCTTCAGCTACAATCCACATGGTAGATGAGGAACAGACTGTTCTGAACTCTAGACTCACATATGCAACTGCATTTGGTTTCTCCTAGTTCCTAACAGGCACAAAACCAAACTCCTCATCTCCCCCTGGCATTCTCCCCCTCCCCCTGGCATTCTCCCCTCCCCCTGGCATTCTTCCCCTCCCCCTGGCATTCTCCGTATAGTGAAGAGCATCATCATCCACTCCAGAAAGATGAATGTCACCTTCTGGCTCCTTCACGCCCAATCACTCCAGGTCATCTGGTCATACTGATTCTGCCTCTACAAGATCTGCAAAATCTATCCATTGCTCTCCTTCGTTACTGTCTTAATTCAGGCACCACCATCGTCTTCTGCCAGTCTTGCCCTCCACGAATCCATTTGCCACACTGAGCCATTTCTAAAATTAAAACCTGGTTATCTTCTGGATAAACCACACTCCTTAACATTGCCTGTAGGGGCTCATGGCCACTTACTCTACTGGGCTTCTCTCTTTAATCTCCCTCTCCTCACGCCTTCCTGCAACACACAGGCACGCAACTTGGATGTCCATTTTGGTCATCCCTCTTCTGTGCTCCTGTAGCGCCCTGATGTCCTCAATTATCATATTTCTCACTCTGTGTAGAATGGCCTGATGGCTCGTCTGTCTGCCCCACTAGATGGTAAGCTTCATGAAGGCAAGAATGGGCCTATTTTGTTCAATATTGTATTCCTAGCTTCAAGTTCAAGAGCTCTGTGCCATGGCACAAAACAAGTGCTCAATTCTTACATGTTTAATCAATGAATCCCTAAAGGCAGAAGAGAAATTGTTCTGGAAAAGTTAGAGTGCTGATAAAAATGGACCAGGAACACCTGGGAGGAGATCATTTCGCTAATTTCCTGGAGCATAAAAAGTGCTGGTCACATTTCTGATGTTTTCTAACCTATATGTTCCTGTTCTGTGACTGAAAATGTACATTTATAATCACATCTACAGGCCACAAGATGAAGTGGGTATTTAGCAAATTTCCAGTTAGATAAATGTCCAAATGCAAACCAGATAAGGCAGAACAGGCAGCTTTAGTTTGTACTGAATTATAAATTGGTTACGCTAATCAAGATAACTGAACAAATAAATCTCTACCACACTCAGGCGGCATATAACCTGGGAATCCAATCTGAAACACATAACTCAAATTAACAGTTAATGAGTATCTGAAAAACAAACAAAATGTTAATGAAAATAGCAAGCCTGATATCTCAATGCAATAGCCTCTATATTTTGACTTTGATTTCTGCTCATGACTCATGTTGCCATCAAAATTAATTACACTCAGGGACCAAATAAAGTTCTTACCTTATTGTCAGGATGAAAATAAATTATGTGGGCTTTTTATTGTCTGTTTGGTAATAGCTACAGTGGCCAATGAAAGAGAGCAAACATCATGCATGGAATTGACTACTGGTCATTTTTATCACCTTCTCAGTCCTCAGTCCTTGGAATTATTTAGCCTGCACCAGAAGCTCCAAACTGGCATGTCATCTGGCTACTTATAAACCAAATACAAAATCTACTCTAAAAGAAAAAGAAGCAATTCTTGCTAGATACCCCTCCAAATGGTTTAGAACAGTGGTTCTCAACCTTGGCTACACATTAGAATCACCTGGGAATCTTTTTAAAATCCTGATTTCTGGGCCTCATCCTTCGGAAATTCTGTTTCTTTGTTATGGGGTGGGGCCACAACATTAGTAACAAAGAACAGAAGTTCCGGAGGATGAGGCCCAGAAATCAGGATTTTAAAAAGATTCCCAGGTGATTCTAATGTGCAGCCAAGGTTCAGAACCAACGTTTAGAGAGAAGTCTTCTAAAAAACCTGCCCAAGCTTTCTATTAAAACCAGTTGTTCCGAAGCTAGTAATGAGAGTAGCACCCATCCATACACCTGCCTGCTTCTTAATTGACTTCAAGTACTGTAACTTGGCTCTGCACATGATTAAACTGGACTAGAGCATATCAAGTATCTGATAAAATATTAGCTTTGGATGTTTTGGGTTTTTTTTAACGTATTTTTATTGATTTCAGAGAAGAAGAGAGAGAGAGAGAAACATCAATGATGAGAAAGAATCAATGATTGGCTGCCTCCTGCACACTCCACACTGGTGATCGAGCCTGTGCCCGTGACCTGCCCTGCCCTGCCCTGCCCTGGCCTTCCCGGGAATCGAACTGTGACCTCCTGGTTCATAAGTCAATGCTCAACCACTGAGCCACACCAGCTGGGCTGCTTTGGATTTTTTTTAATGCAAATGTTAATGGCTTAGGTCCAGCTTGGTTTTCCTAGTCATAACATGCAGAGTTTTCACTTTTTCTTTTTTGCAGAAGGTTACATATCCATCATGGTTCTTTATTTTCCACTTGTATAGTAACCAAGGTCGAAAGCCCAAAGCCTAAAATCCATCTATGGAAAAACAAACATTTTTAATAAAAATTCAACCATGTGCCTTCCTTTCCTATTATTTCAGTATGATATTCAGTGATCCTTCTACCACAAAGCTTTCACTGATCACTCTACTAAGAAATAAGTTATCCAACTTTATTTCCAACCTTCCAACAATATTTATTATTTCCTATCTCATAGTTTTTCTTTTAAAAGAATCAATTTCAGTGGCCATACCACTGTGAACATGCCCGATCTTGTCTGATCTCAGGCGAATCACTTTCTGCCACATATTTAAGTTACTTAATGGATTTTTATTTTCTCCATTATTCGAACTAGACAATGTTTTAGATGCATTGTATTCCCCAAAGCACAGACTTAACTGCTTTCAAAATAATGTTTACAGACCATTGTGATCATAAAAAACTACTACATGTTCATCGTTCAACATTTTGAAAATACAGAAAAGTATAAAAGAGGAAATAAACGATGCCTATTCAATAGCCCCTTTCTTAAGTAGGTACATCTTTCTGGTTGTTTTTTCTTTAACATAGTTGAGAACATACTGTAATACAGTTCTCTATTCAGTGGTCGGCAAACTCATTAGTCAACAGAGCCAAATATCAACAGTACAACGATTGAAATTTCTTTTGAGAGCCAAATTTTTTAAACTTAAACTATATAGGTAGGTAGGTACATTGTTATTAACTTAATTAGGGTACTCCTAAGCAGTGATGGCAAATCTTTTGAGCGTGTCGTGTCAGCATTTTGAAAAACCCTAACTTAACTCTGGTGCTGTGTCACATATAGAAATTTTTTGATATTTGCAACCTTAGTAAAACAAAGACTTATATTTTTGATATTTATTTTATATATTTAAATACCATTTAACAAAGAAAAATCAACCAAAAAAATGAGTTCACGTGTCACCTCTGACACAAGTGTCATAGGTTTGCCATCACTGTCTAAGGCTTAGGAAGAGCCACACTCAAGGGGCCAAAGAGCCGCATGTGTCTTGCGAGGCGCAGTTTGCCGACCACGGCATCCTATTTGTCCCCCATTTAACAATAATTTGTAAACACCTTTCCATAATTAAAATTCTGCATAAATATCTTTTTAAATGTCTGTATAACACCATATCTTTTGATGATACCATAATTTGTTTCAACTGATCCCCTGCTGTTGGGCATTTAGACTTGTCAATATCTGACTTTTCTAACCAAAACATTTAAAACATTTGTGAAAATTCATTTTTAAAACATTTGTCATAGGTCCTTTGGATAGATTGCTAGAAGTGGAATTACTGGATCAAGGGGTAGGAACATTAGTGAAGTTTTTCATACACTGAGCCAACAACCTTTTCAGAAAGGCCGTAAACCCCACACAGCATCTGAGAGTGTCTGCTCCACTGCACACTTACTAAAGTGGGGAGCTATCATTTTTAAAAATCTATGTAAACATAAAAGCTGGAAAAATGTACCTTGCTATTGCTTCAATTTCATTTCTTTGATTAATGGTAAGAGAAAGCATGTTCGTATGTCTACGCGCCATTTCATTTCTTCTCTATGGATAGCCTGTTCCTGTCTTTTGCCCAAGTTTCTGCTGGAGTCTGTATTTGTTTTCTATTGCTACGTAATTCATTCCCACAAACGTAGTGGCTTCACACAACACCCATTTTGTATTTCAGAGTTCTGGAGGTCTGTCTCTAGGTGGGCGTAGCTGCGTCCTCTCCTCGG
The DNA here is from genome assembly GCF_000327345.1 of Myotis davidii. Taxonomy (NCBI): domain Eukaryota; kingdom Metazoa; phylum Chordata; class Mammalia; order Chiroptera; family Vespertilionidae; genus Myotis; species Myotis davidii. Next base: position 4,030,257 of record NW_006287548.1, read on the forward strand.
GTCTCTATCTCAAGGCTGCAATCAAGGTGTTGGCCAGGAGGGGCCTTTAACTAAAGGCACGGCCACAGAATCCAGTTCTGAGCTCAATCCATTTGCTGGCAGACTCCAGATACCTGTGGCCCTAGGTCTGAGGTTCCAGTTTCCATGCTGGGCGACCCTCAGCAACTCGAGGCCCCCCACATTTCTCAAGGTGGCCCCTGTTCCTTCGCAAGCGTCCCTTCCATCTTCAAAAGAGCAACAGCAGGGTCAGTCCTTCTCAGATTCAAATCTCTCTGATTTGCCCAGGCAGAGAAAACTCTCTACTTTTATGGGCTCCTGTGATTACATTAGGCCAACCCAGACAATGTCCCCTTCCTAAATTTAACTGCATATAAAACACATTCAAGGGATATTTCATCATGTTTACAGGCCCTGGGGATTAGGGCATGCAATCTTGGGATAGGGGCATTTCTAGAACTGTGCCTGCCATAGTCTCTTAGGCACTACCTTTTTGTAATTTGCTTGTGCTCTTAATGATGTCTTCATTGCATGCATTTGCCGAATAAATGAATCTTACTGATGACTGCCAAAGTTGCATTTTCACGATGGCAAAGGCAACTGTGGATGGGGCTGCTGTGTGCTAATACATAACTTTGCTAACACGGGTACTTTTTAAAATTTGTAATCGTGGGGAAACTTTTACAATACACATTATATAAAATTTGCCATCTAAATTCGTTTTAGGTGTACAGTTCAGTACCGTTAAGTACATTCACACTGTTGTGCAACCAATCTCTACAACTCTTCATCTTGCAAAACTGAAACTCTATACCAGGTTAACTATTCTGCATTTTACCCGCCTTCCCCAGCTCCTGGCTTACCACCATCTTCCTTTCAACACTGCTTTACTTTTGTTTTATGTATTTATTAACAAACACGCACATAGCAATCGCTACATACACGGTCGAAGTACTTTAAAGATATGAACGCAGTTATTCCTCATAGCAATCCTATGAGATCAGTACTGTTCTTATCCCCATTCTACAGAGTAAGAAACGCAGTAAGTAAATGGTCCAAGATTACAAATGGGAAGTCACCACGAAGGAATTCAAAACCAATCTGGCTTGCTAGTTCCTGCTATCAACCACTACACTGTGAAAATATTCACCGTAGAGACGTCATCAGGCATCAACAGCATTTCCTTGATGTGTACACTTAAAACACTTCTCTATGCAATGTAACCGAATATTCTTCCACTAACTAAAAGTTACATCATGTGACCAAGGAGCTACATGCCTACTGGCCTTTTAGCCCATTGATGGTTCAGGCATGTTCATGAAGTTAACGAAACAAACAAACAACAAAAAAAAACGGTCTTGTATTTATTTTAGGTACTCGAATTATAACTTGCACGTGGTAGTTTATAATAAAATAACTTATGAATGAATACAAATCACAATTCACTGTGACGGCTGAAATGAAAATATTACACACAAAAAACCCCAGGTGTTTCTCTTTTCCAAGGAGGAGCAAATAAAGGAGGATGAAAACTTCCCAATAAGTTGACAACAGCACACAGCTCAATCTGTTTCACCGGGAAATCCAAGTCTGCCCTGCTTTGCAAGCCACAACTCTAGATCAGTCCTAGCGTGTCACCCACGTGTGCACGTCGGTAGTAACCCGTTCAATGGGAGGAGGGGGTCTGAAATTCCCTTATCCTGCTTTTTTTAGCTTAGTAATTCTCTCACAGGAGACCAACCCATGCTTGCCGTCGGTTACACAGTTGCATTTATTTTACATTAAAGGTGAGCGGAGTCGACGGAAGGAACACTTGTGTCTCCGGGAGCCCAGCTTCATGTGAGGTCAAAGCTCTGCTGAGGTTTGGCTTCTCGGAAGAACAGGACCAGCAATGGCACTGCCTTCCACTTACACACCGAGTCCATACGAACGGGCAGACGAGGCACCAGGGAGTCTCCCCTCACCCATCACCCATTGCATCTTAGTGCAGCCTCCAGAATGAAATAAAAAAAAAACAGCGCCTGGAAGAAACAGCGAGATCATCACCGCTGCCCCGGGGAGCGCTCGGATATTCAGCACCCTGCCCTCCCCACCCCGCCCCCGGCGGCCAGCAGGCTGCCCAGAAGCTGG
>NW_006287548.1:4032636-4033007 GCF_000327345.1 Myotis davidii
CAGAAGCCCTTGTTCCTGCGGAGGACCAGCCGCCGGCGGGCCACACCCTGAGGCCTCCTCCCTCTTTGTTTTCCTCGTCGGTGTGCATCACTCACATGTTGAAAACAATGTCATGTGCCGCCGAGTCTCCTCATCGCTCCTCCCCACACCCAAATGCTGTGATGCAATTGGAAAATTTCACTTGGAACCTACCAGGGCCTGGACCCATTTTTATTTATTTTTATCTTGATGGATGAAAGCATTACCTATGTCCCCCCTTTTCCCCCACTGACCTCCTCCAGCCCGCCCCCGCCCCCGCCCAGGCCTTCACCGCCCTATTGTCTGTGTCCGTGGGTTATGCCTATATATATATGCCAGTGGTTCTCAACCCT
>NW_006287548.1:4033204-4036101 GCF_000327345.1 Myotis davidii
TACCCAGAAAAGTGTTCTGAAACTCGGACTGTTAGACCCTGGAGATTGCTTCTCATTTCAAGCTGGAGTTGAGATGAAACCCAGTTTTCACTGGCCTTTGGTGTTGCCGCCAGATGGTGAAAGGGGGTGGTTTGGGGGGGGGGGGTCTTCAACCCCCATTCAGACTCCCCACAGAACAGGAACACTGGCAGGTGAGCTGGGCGCTTCCCAGTGAGAGACCCCGCCTCCCCCACCCATGGTGATGTATTGATCTTTCTGGAAGACCTTCCTTTTTCAACAATATAACACACTTCTTAGTCATTTTCTCAGTTTACTCATTTACCTGTTTTATTGGCTTATTCACCATCGCTCCAGCCTCACCTATAAACTCCCTGCGGGCAGGAACTGTTTCAGTTTCACTCACCACCACATAATAGGCTCAAAGCACAATGCCCAATCTATATATTTGAATGAATGAATGAAGACATGGATGCAAAAAAAAAAAAAAAATGGACAAAGGAGACCAGAGAAAGTAGTGTGATAGGAATGGAAACATCTAATTACCTCTCCCCCTTAAAAGAAAATAAGAAAATCTTTAACCATTGAATTTTTAAAAAAATATATTTTATTGATTTTTTACAGAGAGGAAGGGAGAGGGATAGAGAGTTAGAAACATCGATGAGAGAGAAACACCGATCAGCTGCCTCCTGCACACCTCCTACTGGGGATGTGCCCACAACCCAGGTACATGCCCTTGACCGGAATCGAACCTGGGACCCTTCAGTCCACAGGCTGACGCTCCATCCACTGAGCCAAACCGGTCAGGGCTTGAATTTTTTTTTTTAAGTATCTTCTTCGGTTGATGTTCAGAATTTAAATACATTTAATAAGAAAACCCCGGCCCGGCCAGCGTGGCTCAGTGGTTGAGCTTCGACATATGAACCAGGAGGTCAGGATTTGATTCCTGGTCGGGCCATATGCCCAGGTTTCTGGCTTGATTCCCCGGTTTGGGGCACCCAGGAGGCAGCCAATCGATGATTCTCATCATTGATGTTTCTCTCTCTTCTTCTCTGAAGTCAATAAATAAATAAATAAATAAATAAATAAATAACTAAATAAATAAAACTGACACTGCAATTCAAGATGTTTGGCTTGTTCCCTAAATACTGTGTACAGTGCTCTCTTTTGCCTCAGGACTTGGGTACCTGTGGGTTTCTCTGATGAGAGCTCTCATCCCCTCTTCATCTCTTTAGCCTGGCCAACTTGTCTTTGCTCTTTAAGGAGCAGGTGACATCACTCTCTCCTGGGAACCTCAGGCAGAGGAACCTGTTCCTTCTAAGCATGCCCAGAGGAGCTCACAGTCTCCTCTTTAAATGCATTAATCACATTGTATCCAGTTCCTCTATATGCTCATCAGTCTTCCTAGACCAGTGATTCTCAAACTTCAGTATGTAACAGCATCTTCTAGAACAGTGATTGGCAAACCGCGGCTCACCAGCCACATGTGGCTCTTTGGCCCCTTGAGTGTGGCTCTTCCACAAAATACCATGCGCGGCCGCGCACGTACAGTGTGATTGAAACTTCGTGGCCACACCCAAGGGGCCAAAGAGCCGCATGTGGCTCGTGAGCCGCAGTTTGCCGACCACGGGCCTAGGGTGTTACCTGAAGGGCTGGCAGCAGCGGCAGAGCCACCTCCTGACGAGCTGTGTCTGCCCTCAGGTGTGGGACTGTCGCACGGGGGCCATGATGCACAGCTCGGCGGTGCTGACAGGTAACTGGCCCTCCTGTTCGTTCGTTCTGCCCGAGCCTATTAAGCTAATAACAATGTACCTACCTATATAGTTTAAGTTTAAAAAATCTGGCTCCCATCAAGAGCAAAAGACAAAGAGAGAATCTTAAAAGCAGCAAGAGAAAGAAAGTCAGTTACCTACAAGGGAGTACCCATACGACTGTCAGCTGATTTCTCAACAGAAACTTTGCAGGCCAGAAGGGAGTGGCAAGAAATATTCAAAGTGATGAATGCCAAGAACCTACACCCAAGATTACTTTATCCAGCAAAGCTATCATTCAGAATAGAAGGTCAGATAAAGAGCTTCACAGATAAGGAAAAGCTAAAGGAGTTCATCACCACCAAACCAGGATTATATGAAATGCTGAAAGGTATCCTTTAAGAAGAGGAAGAAGAAAAAAAGGTAAAGATACTTGCAAGCCAAGTCTGCCTCACTTCATCTCCCCAAATATGCTCAAGTAAATATGATTCAGCCCTAGCTGGTTTGGCTCAGTGGATAGAGCATCGGCCTGCAGACCAAAGGGTCCCAGGTTCGATTCCAGTCAAGGGCACGTACCTTGGTTGCAGGCTCCTCTCCGGTCCAGGCCCTGGTCAAGACTTTCCACCCTGGTGACCTTCCACACCTGGCTTGTTGTCCCTGCTCTGCTTGTGTCTAACTGCCTGCCACATATTCGGTGACGTCATATTCTTTGCATTATTGTGGCTTGGGACTCGAAGTTCTTAGAGGCTAGGCATAAGTTTAAAATCACATCCTACAGTGACATGACTAGTAATAAGAATGTGAGGAAAGTCGAACCAAGATGGCGGCATAGGTAAACACCAGAAATTGCTGCCTCCTACAACAACTTCAAAAATACAACGAAAAGACAAAACGGACATCATCCAGAACTACAGGAAGGCTGGCTGAGTGGAAATTCTACAACTAGAAGGAAAGAGAAAAGCACACTGAGAGCCAGAGGAGCTGCGGAAGTAAAGTGCAGAGGTAAGAAGGAAAGAAAAGCACACTGAGAGCCAGAGGAGCTGCGGAAGTAAAGTGCAGAGGTAAGGAGGCTCGAGCGCACGCGGAAAGGGGCTGGCACCTGAGGATGCAGCTGTCTTTTTGAATCAGGAGGGAGTCACAGGCTCCCCT
>NW_006287548.1:4037182-4041969 GCF_000327345.1 Myotis davidii
TGCACGGATAAGAAAAAGCTAAAGGAGTGCATCACCACCAAACCAGCATTATATGAAATGCTGAAAGGTATTCTTTAAGAAGAGGAAGAAGAAAAAGGAACTCTTACCATTTGCCACAGCATGGATGGAACTGGAGAGCATTATGCTAAGTGAAATAAGCCAGTCAGAGAAGGATAAATACCACATGATCTCACTCATTTGTGGAATATAATGAACAATATAAAGTGATGAACAAGGACTGATCCAGAGCATTGGAGAGGGCCCCTGTCATCTTCAGGAAGAGATTTTCGCCCAATAGGAGACCCAGTGGACACAGTGATGCCTTTGGTTTGTTGGGGAGGAACAAACTTTACCCTCAAGGTTTTTCTGGCTGGTCTAATAATCAAATAGACATGAGACAAGAGAAAAGTAACAAAATTTAATACCGACATATGTATGGGAACCCTGCATACATGGCGAGTCAGAGACCCCACATGCAGGAGAGGTTCAGAGATAGAAAGGGGGGTTGAGGTATATACTAGTAAGACCTCCTGAGCTAGGGATGAGGTAAGGTGCCATGGGGGCTGCAAAGGCTCACTGAAGGATGATAAGATGAGCAGATGCTTAATAAGTACAAGTTTGTCCTGCTCTAGATAGGTCAAAAGAAGTTATCTCTGGTAATCTCTTACTATGGGCGAGGTCCCTGATTCAAGTTCTTCTAGGTCAGTGGTTCTCAACCTTCCTAATGCCATGACCCTTTAATACAGTTCCTCATGTTGTGGTGACCCCCAATTTCATTGTTACAAATTGAACGTAATTAAAGCATAGTGATTAATCACAAAAACAATATGTAAGTATATATGTGTTTTCCAATGGTCTTAGGCAACCCCTGTGAAAGGGTCGTTCGACCCCCAAAGGGGTCGCGACCCACAGGTTGAGAACCGCTGTTCTAGGTGGTTAAAGGGAGGGGCAGAAGTTTCTCTTGAGCCTGAAGCTATAATTGCCTTTGTTTTTTTAAAATATGTTTTTATTGGTTTCTGAGAGGAAGGGAGAGAGAGAAGGAGAGAGAGAGGGAGAGAAAAACATAGATGAGAGAGAATCATTGATCAGCTGTTCCTGGGGATGGAGCCTGCAACCTGGGTATGTGCCCTGACTAGGAATCAAAGCATGACCTCCTGGTTCGTGGGTCAACGCTCAACCAGTGAACTACACTGGTCAAGCTAAAATTGCCTTTAGCTCAAAGTAATCTGCATACCACCGAGGCACATCTTGGGGCACTCTGGACCCCCGACAGATTCCTGGAAGGGATGGGTGCATAAAGCAAGGGAGAAAAAAGAGGAAGAAAGCAACATTTAAATGTGATCTCTACCATAAGCTGAGCCTCTCAACACAGAGATACACACTCACTAACACACTCAGTCACTGACTCACTGGCACACAGACACACACAGAGTTTGCTATTCTTCAGCTAATGGGATTGGCACTGCTTAAAGCAGACTGCCAGGTCATTGTCTGCTACCGAAGCAAGAGAAACATTATTTAAAGGCCATTCAGGCCGTAAAAGCAGCAGCTGAGCAGAGTAATTATCGGAGACTCTGCATTAACTAGGGCATCTTTGCTCTTTGTCTGAGTTGGTTTAATAAGGTCCGCTAATGGGACTGTGGAGGAGGGGCGCCTAATGGTCCTAAAAGAGCCCCTTCTTGGCCCCTTTATTTCTGGGGACTGTCTTTAGAGATGCTGACGGTAAAGCCAGGAGTTACCATACCGCAAAACGCCCTTCACAAAAACTGGCTGGGGGACCCCTGCTCCATAGGATTCAGGGCTTCAAAATCAGGAAACATCTTTGTCTTTTTCTCTCTTCTATTCCAAGGTGATTCCCCCCACTTCCTCTGACTGGTCCCTGGCCCTTGGCGTTTGGGAAACTTGTGGTTGGAAACAGCATCACTCAGTGGTGATAAAGCGGAAAGACACGCCTGGGCAATTGCTCTCCACGCTGGCTGCCTCTACTCCTGTTCCAGTGCCTGGCTTCTCCAGAAAAACCGCCCGTCCCATTATTCCCTTTAAAATTTGAAGCTAGAAGTCAAACTCACGTTTACATGTTGAACTTGGTGCGGCCACCTGAATGTAAGCTACTGCGTTATCGTCAGCCAGCTCTAGAACGGAGGCCTCACACACCCGGCGTTCCCGGAGGCCTCCATCTCACCGGGGGACTCTCCTGCATTATTAGTTTTACCCCGGAAGTGGCCCGAGCTGTCCACTTCTCATTTCCTCTGCTCCAAGCCTACACCAAGCCTCCCTCTCCACTCTTCTGGATGACTGCATAGTCCCCTGGCTGGTCTCCCAGCAGCACTACCTCTCCACCCCCACCCCCACCCTGACATGGCGTGGCTCTTTCTTCTTCTCTAGCAACATCTTGCACCCTGCTCCTCCCAACTGTCTTGCAGGCACTGGGGCCTTTTTCTTTCTTTCTTTCTTTCTTTCTTTCTTTCTTTCTTTCTTTCTTTCTTTCTTTCTTTCTTTCTCTTTCTTTCTTTCTTTCTTTCTTTTTTAACTATATTTTTACTAGAGGCCCAGTGCACAGGATTCCTGCGATGGTGGGGGGCGTGGCCTGCAGGGATCGTCCAGCTGTGGGAGTGCCGCTCATCCTGGTCAGCCCAGTGGCTCCCACTGTGGGAGAGCACTGACCACCAGGGGGCAGCTCCTGCGTTGAGCGTCTGCCCCTTGGTGGTCAGTGCGTGTCATAGCGAGTGGTCAACAGGTCGTTCTGGTTGTTCCGCCATTCAGTCGCTCGGCTTTTATCATATAGGATTGATTTCAGAGAGGGAGGGAGGGAGAGAGAGAGAAAAAGAGAGAGAGAGAGAGAGAGAAACATCAATGATGAAGGAAAATGACTGAATGGTCGCCTCCTGCACACCCTCCACTGGGGATTGAGCCCACAACCCTGGCATATGCCCTGACCTGGAATCAAACCCTGACCTCCTGACTCATAGGTTGACACTCAACCACTGAGCCTCGCCGGCCACATCATGCTGATTTCTGCCGCAAGGCATTTGCATATCTTTCTGCCTAGAACGCTCTTGGCACTGGTAGCCTCCACTCATCCTTCAGCGCTCAGCTCAGTAGTCAGATGTTCAGGAAAGCCTTCCCTTGCAGCCTTTCTAGGTCAACAACTTCTATGTCATGCATTTATGGCGCTGTACACTCCTCCTTCCCAGCACTCCTGCAATTAAACTTTTATATTTGTTTGAATGGTCTTCTAGTCAGAACTACCTTCTCACAAGTAAGTGTCATGGGAAAAGCATAATCTCCATAGGCAATAATTACGTCTGTGTTTGGTGTATCTTTATGTCCTCAGTTCCCAGGCCAATGTCTGTGACCTGAGTGCTTGGTAAATATTTGTCACATTTTAGACAGCAATTCAAAGGACTGCACCCCCCTTCTTCATGCCTGTTTGCAATATTTCAACCAAGGTTCGTGTCCTGAGAGGTTCCCATGACTGCTACATTTGGGAACTACCTATAGCCCATATTTTCCCATCTCAGTGTAGAGGGTCAGGTCTCCTTTCCTATGGGATTAAAGACTAATTTTCTAGTTACTGGCGTAGAACTAAAAGCACGTTCTTATTCTCCTGAGCGGACCTCTATGCAGGAACATAGATTCACGAGGCACAAATAAACACACACAAGTCCTGATGGTGCCTCCTGGGAAAGAGAAGGGGGTGTTTAGTCAGAGAGGAAAATCAAGGATTGAGGGCCTCAGCACTCCAGACATACGGGCATAGAGGCGGATGGTGGGATTGTTTCAATTGTCTATGCCCCCCCCAAAAAAAACCCCAAAATTGGGGATGTTTTCTACTGGTTGGAAAAAGGGGGTTCTATTGCTTAGGCTGTTCTAGAGAGGTGGGCATCAGGCTGGCCTACATGGGGCCAGCTGAGTGTACCCCGAGTTGCATTGAGCGGGATCAGGCATTTGTACAATGGGCTGACCAAGCCCACGTATCCCATCCTTCCTTTTATAAAATACAGCTAGAAGTCAATCACACACTTGCATTTCAGACTTAGTTACGGCCACTAAATTCAGGCTGCTCCATTATAATCAGGTTGTACAGCCAGCCTCAGGAGTCCACCACTTTAGGAGCGGTCTGGAAATTAAAGAAAGTCTTATTATAAAGTCGTCTTTTCAGAGAATCTGAGAACAGAAGGAATTGTCCTCCCGAGGCCGGTCCGTACGTGGTCCCTTAACCTATGCAAAGGTCACATGGTCACATGCATGGATTCCAGATGCCAGGGTTTTCTGGAGCTGGTGCTAGTGGAAGAGACTGCTGCAAACTCTTACGTAATCTTTACCCCTGCCTCCATCACTGGGAAACCTGCAAATCTCCCAGCCTCCGTCAGCATGTGTTCTAGGAACACCTCATGCTCTCCAACTGCCCAGGAACACAGAGTGCAAAACAAGGTACCCAGCCACGAGGAACTGACAAGCGAATGAAAGAGGTATGTGGTTTATAAGATAAAGCAACAGAATGTGCTGAGTCCTACATTGTTAAGTTGTAGACCAGTGCCTCTAAAAACCCACAACCCTCAGTGCCGGGGCTGACCAGCAGACCCCGAACGACGGATGGATGATTCCTCTAAACACACATTTTTGTGAAAGAGAGAGCTAAGGCACCACTTGGCTATCGCTGCCAAATAGCCATGTTCGCCTGCCTCCTTGGGCTTTTATCGTCATAACCGCTGGAACTAAAATTAAGCTCTAGGTCAGCAGGGTAAGTATCCTTGAGAAAGTATATGCTTCTATAAGGTCAGGTC
>NW_006287548.1:4041986-4060255 GCF_000327345.1 Myotis davidii
CCTTCCAGAGAATCCTCCTCACAGACATTCCAACCAAGTCCCATCTTCCCCACACCTCAGCGTCCACCTCACTCGGGGGTACGGTTAGAAATGACTTACCAATCCTAAGTCGGCTGGGGCCCACCTTCTTTAAGTAATTTTGAAGAAGGTACACGGGTGGCATCCTTCCTGAGTGTTTGTGACTAGGAGATGTCTTTATAGCCCATTCTCTGAATGAAAACATATTCAAGTACTATTAGATTTGAACCTCATTCCCTAGCATTCTGTACGTGTTGGTTTGTTGTCATTAGGAATTTTGTGTGGCAGAGGAAGTAAATTTGTTGTAGCAAGTCCTACTTTTTTTTTTATTTGTCTGTTTTTAGGTATTTTTTTTCTTTAAGGGGAGAAAATGGATGTGGTAGCATTTTCCCCCTTCAATCCTGTGGGTCAAAAATTTTGTCCGGATGTGTCTGAGTGTGGGTTGTTCTTAACTGACTTAGCAGATTTAGCACTTTTGATCTAGTTAAGTACCTGTTCATATTCATTCATACGGCACCTTATCTGGGATCTATTCTAGCAGGGTTCTGATTGACTTACTCTTTCTGATACAACGGAAGGACCCCACACAGCCCGTCCTGCAGTCACTCATCACTGCAGTTTACAGCACAGGGCTCCTTTCTGGGCAGTTCTGGGCCCGAGTCCACCAGGACTGCGTCGGCCGTCCTCACCGTCACCCTCACCCTCACCCTCATGGAGATCACGCTTCCCTCAGCTCTCTGGAGGCTGTGTCTTTTCACTTGTTCTGGGTTCTTCTCAAGTAGCAGTTGACTTGCTCCTCATTGCTCTCTAGCCTTCATTCCTATCAGCTTCCCTTTCACCTCCTTGTCCTTTCTCCGTATTTTGGGAGTTATTTAGCTTGTCCTCTGCTTCACTACAGCATCGATGTTGCTGTACCGCCTATGTAGTTGTTGTTGTTAATCCTCACCAGAGAATATTTTCCCACTGATTTTTAGAGGAAGTAGAAGGGATATGGAGAGACACAGAGAGAGAAACATCGATGTGACAGAGACACATGGATTGGCTGCTTCCTGCATGCACCCCCACTGGGGCCAGGGATTGAGCCTGCAACCGAGGTACATGCCCTTGACTGGAATTGAACCCAGGACCCTTGAGTCCTCGGGCCGATGCTCTAGCCACTGAGCCAAACAGGCTAGTGCCCTCCAATATAGTCTTTTTTTAAAAAAAAAATTCCATCTTTCCTGATCACATTATTCTTCCTTAAAAAGGAAAAGTCTGGTTGCATTTTCATTTCATCCTAATGTCTTCTCATTTTATTTCATTCCTTTAACTCATAACCCTCCTCTTTTAAAAAGCCCATCTTGGGCCCTGGCTGGTGGCTCAATTGGTTGGAGCATCATCTGGTACACCGGGTACACCGAAAGGTGGCTGGTTCGGTCCCTGGTCAGGGCAAGTGCAGGAGGCAGCTAGTGTTTCTAACATTTCTCTCTCTGTCTCTCTCTCTCTCTCTCTCTCTCTCTCTCCCTTGCTCTTTCTCCCCCTCCCCCTTTTCTCTTTTAAAGCAATTAAAAAAAAACAAAAAAACCAATAAATAAATAAAAGTTCCTGATGTTTTCTTCAGCACCCTACAGTAAACCAATTCCTGGGCCAGCCCTTCCCTGGAGACTCCTGGAGATGGTGTCTTTTCTCCTTTTCCTAGACCGCTGTGTTTTCTTACTCATCCTCGAATCAAGTCAGCTATAGTTTTATCAGGTGGCGTGCTCCTGATTCCATTCCCTGTCAGGTGGCATAATGCTTGAGTCCTCTTCTCTCTCAGGCACATCTGGAGAAGAGGTCACCCCCACAGCTGGCAGGTCAGCCTCCAGGCTTCTGCTCGTTTTCACCTGGGCCACTGGTGCCCACTCCACGGTCAAGTCTCAACCCCTCCCATGCCTGCCTTCCCCTGAGAACTAAAACTCCACCAACATCTGGCATAATCATTTCCTTACTCTTCTTTCTGGAGTTTTACTGTCTACGTGGCAATGCATCCCTAAGCTATTTAATTAGTATTGACTTTGGTTAACTTCATGTATATGGAAGTTTATATTTTGGGGGGACTGGCGTCTTTCACTCAGTTCAATGCATCTGTGCCCTGCGGTCAAACAGGCACATTCTGCAGTTGGGCTTGCTACTCCTCACGGTGAGAGAGATCACACACCTGGAAAACAAGGGCATCTCAGTAAGAGGGGGTTCACTTTTTAAAAAATATATATTTTTATTGATTTCAGAGAAGAAGGGGGAGGGAGAGAGAGATAGAATCATCAACGATGACAGAGAATCATTGATTGGCTGCCTCCTGCACACCCTGCAGTGGGGATTGAGCCTGCAACCCCGGGGCATGTGCCCTGACCAGGAATCGAACCCTGACTTTCCAGTTCAGTGGTCGGCAAACTGTGGCTCACGAGCCACATGCGGCTCTTTGGCCCCTTGAGTGTGGCTCTTCCTAAGCCTTAGGAGTACCCTAATTAAGTTAATAACAATGTACCTACCTATATAGTTTAAGTTTAAAAAAATTGGCTCTCAAAAGAAATTTCAACCGTTGTACTGTTGATATTTGGCTCTGTTGACTAATGAGTTTGCCAACCACTGTCCTCGTTCATAGGTTGATGCTCAAACACCGAACCACGCCGGCTGGGCAAGAGGGTGTTCACATTTATTACAGGATTTGGGCTTGTGTTGGGTAATTTGCTCTGGCTGGATACCCCTGGTCAGGAAGCGGAGGCAGTTCTGTGGTTGGGTGTCACACTGTATCTTACCTGGAAGGAGGAGGGTGAGACCCAGGCGAAGGCCACAGCAGGAAAGCAGCAGCCGCCATCCATTGGTTACGTAAGGGGATATTTGGTCATTTTGTGGTTTGGCAATAACATTCATGTTTTGTCTGTGGTCAGGTCATCTTGTTTCTGTCTTGATCGGCGGTGGTCACAGACCGGCCTTGTCTGATGTTCTGTTGTGTGAACTCATTTGTGCTCCACGGAGCCCCCACCAGCCTGTGAGTGGCTGACTGATCGCTGCAGACCGGCTCCTGGCCTCCAGGGGCTGCTTTTCCCTTTCTTGGTGGCTGACAAGCTTCACCCATGTCACTCCAGGCAGCCATAGTTCATTCACTGTCACCACTCCTGGTGTTCTCTTCCATGCTCACCCTGACACACACATGTCCATTACAGCACAACTGTGTTTTGTTTATTCGCTCTCCTGTTGATGGACATTTGACTTGCTTGCAGTTTGGGGCTACCCCACCCCACCAACCTGCTGCTTGGTTTTTTCTGATGCTATAAGCTTAGTGCCGGGCATGGCAAACTGCAAGCTCCAGAAGTCACTGCTACAGTGGTTTTCCTCTCTGTTCCCTCTCAGCACTTAACTTAGGGGGACCTGAACTTTCATGGTGCCACACTTTAAAAAAATTTTTTTTGTTAATCCTCACCTGAGGATATATTTTTATTGATGTCAGAGAAAGAAAGGGGAAAGGAGAGAGAGATAGAAACATCTATAATAATAAAAGGGTAATATGCTAATTAGACCAGACATCCTTCCAGATGAAGCTGGGGCCTGAGGAAAGCCAGCCTGGATCCTGGGCGCCAGAGGGAAGCCGATGCTGCGGAAGGAAGGCCTACTCTTGCACGAATTTCATGCATTGGGCCTCTAGTCTATATATAAAAGGCTAATATACAAAGTGTCCCCTCTGGAGTTCGACCAGGAGACGAGGAGTTGGATCGCTCACTGTGACGTGCGCTGATCACCAGGGCAGCACAGAACAAAGGGAGGCCCTGGATGGCAGTCGGAAGGCCCCAGTCAGCCCTGATTGCCAGCCAGGCCTAGGGACCCTACCCAGGCACTAATTTCATGCACTGGGCCTCTAGTCAATGGTGAGGATCATTGATCGGTCGCCTCCTGCACATTCCCCACTGGGGATCGAGTCCATAGCCCGGGCATGTGCCCTGGCCAGGAATCAAACCATGATTTCCTGGTTCATAGATTGATGCTCAAATGCTGAGCTATACGAGTAGGGCAGGATATTTTTTCCCATTGATTTTTAGAGAGAGTGGGAAGGAGCGGGAGAGACAGAGAGAGAAACATTGATGTGAGGGAGACACATTGATAGGTTGCCTCCTGCATCCACCCGAACCAGAGTGGGGAATCGAGCCTGCAACGGAGGTACATGCCCTTGACTGCAATCAAACCCAGGACCCTTCAGTCTGCAGGCCGACGCTCCATCCACTGAGCCAACCTGGCTTGGACTGTACCACACTTTCTGGGTCATTTATAATTGGACACTCTTGAAAAGTTTTAAATGGAGATGGGAAGCAGCCAGTCCAGAGAGGGATTAATAATGGGGGGATGGGAAGAGAGGGGAAGAGGGAGAATTCTATAAAGACCTAGCCTCTGTGTGGAGGTGTTGGCATCTCTTCTTATCAGGAGTGAGCCCAACGATGTGAATTGTTGGGTGAGCTCTTATGAGGAAGTAATTATAATTACTGCAGTGGGCTGGGGTGGAGGAACCTTTTTTCTGCGAAGGGCCATTTGGCTATTTATAATATCATTTGCAGGCCATGCAAAATTATCAGCTTAAAAATTAGCCTGCTATATTTGGTCAAACATTTAATTAACTCACCCCTACTGCCTTGGCAGGGCCAGACCAAATGATTTCTCAGACCTTATACGGCCTGCGGGCCGGACATTCCCCACGCTTGCTCTAGGGAAAACGTGTGACTGAAGTCTGATCTTCAGTCTGACTGTGATAGAGATGGGCAGATAAGGCAAACGTTTTGTACATCAACTTGTAATGCTAGTGCAGAAAGCAAAATTGTGGGAGACAACACTGGGAAGAGATTTTTTTCTTCCTTTAAGACCTTAGGATTGTGTACCTTAGTTTTTGTATAACAAGATTATTCACCAAATAGTAAATTCATCAAAGTTTAAACTACTAATATTATAATTTTTTTCTTTTTTAAAAAAATGTATTTTTATTGATTTCAGAGAGGAAGGGAAAGGGAGAGAGATAGAGATAGAAACATCAATGATGAGTATCATTGATCAGCTGCCTCCTGCATGCCCCACACTGAGGATTAAGCCCTACTCTGGGCATGTGTCCTGACAGGGAATCAAACCGTGACCTTCTGGTTCATAGGTGGATGCTCAACCACTGAGCCATGCCAGCTGGGCATAATTTTTTTTTAACCTCTAAAACTGAACATTCTGGAAAGTTTTTGGATTAAAAATATATGGTAAAGGACTCATTTTATTTTTTATTCCTATCCAGTTTACCCATTGCTATTTATTAATATGTCTTCCTTCCTTCTTACTTCACATATATTTGACTCATCTACCTTTCTTACACATTAAATTCACATATGTATTTGGGTTTATTTCTGATCATTCTTTTCTAGTCTGTTCAACTATTTCCTCTCTAGTACAAAAGATTTTAATTACTATAACTTTATAATGCATTTTAACATATCGTTGTATTAAGTACATCCCCCTTACTCTTTTTTTCAGAATTTTTCTTAGTCCTCATTTCCATTTCCTGATGAACTTTAGTATTATTTTTTCAAGTAAAACAAAAAACACCTTGGTGCTTTTGTTTGGTTCTACACTGAATCTATAGATCAATTAAAGAAATGAATGTCTTTAAAAACAGGAATTAATGTCTTTATAATTGTGATTAGTCTTCTCTCTTACTTCTGTAAGCAAAGAGAAGAAGTCTGAAGTGGGGGCGGGGGGAGAAATTTCCTCATAATTCACATTTAAAATAGAGTGTAAAATGCATTTTCCTCTGAATAGCACAAAAGACTTTTAAAAACATCACCTCAATCTCTAACACATCCCCAAAGCATGAAATTACTATTTCTAATTTATAGACTGAAAGCTCAAGGCAGAATCTTGCCAAGTTTAACTTTTATATGTTTGTTCTTAAGTGATTTCTTTCTTTGGAGTATTTATGAAGAACTGAGTATAAATCTTTTCTGCCTTTAGGCTTTTGGCAGCCTCTTTCAGAGTAAAATGAAGCAACGAATGGAGTTAATAGAAAAGCTATATAAATACGAACAATCTACACGCAACCTTAGCCAAAAGGCTGAGAAGCGACAAAATATGAGCAATTTAATTGATGGTTGCTTTACTCTGATATAAGCTACTTTCTGTAAAATTTAACTCTTATCCCAACTTCGACTCTTGCCCCCACTGTCAAAATGATTTCCAGGTCATGCAGAGCGATAGGTAACAAACAGAAAAATAAGTTAACGCTCATGCTTAGCTTCCCATACCTCTTGATTTTCAACAGTTTCCTTTGGAGAATCATAAAATTAAAGGTTATTTTTCTGCAATTTTCCTCCTCCTAAATATTTGGATAGCACACTAGGGCGACTAAATGGGTAGTTCGACTCTACCGCGAAGATGGCAATCAGGAAAGAAAAGCCAGGAGCACAGGGGGTCCAAGTGCATTTGGAGTACCTGAAATTACACCTGGCAGCCGGCAACCTTTTGTGCTTCTTTGTTGTACTGCTCCTGGCAGCGGGCTCTCAAGGGTACCTTTATTTCACTGATTACTAAATTAGTGTTGGATTTAATGAGAGAGATCTGTCCTTTTATTTGTGCCTTTTTCCCTTCTTCTTCTTCTTACTTAAAAAAAGAAAAAAAAGATCCGCATCACAAAAGCTTTGCACATTTCTAGTTTGCTTTTGATGATGTGACCATTTGCTCCATCTATCTCCATGGTAATAAGCCTCCTCCACCCCCACCCCCCTTCCCGAAGCCTCAGACGCCAGGAAGCTTCAGGAACGGAACAGAGTTACACGCTAAAATAATGCAGAGCAACAAATTGGTCTCTGTAAATAAGCTCCATCTTCAAAGCCTGGGAAGAGTCTTCAAAAATGCGGTCCATTTTTCTTGGCTTGAAAACAGGTGTATTTCAGATAAAATATTTGAAAGTAAAATTTGGCATCTGAGGAAATGCATCTCAGTCAGTGCCCATATTCCAAAACAAGACCTGGACAGGATTTTATAACCGAAAAGGCCCCAGACTTCATCTAGCCCCAAGATTTTTATTGTACATTTGAGGACACGGAGGCTTAATACAGTTCATTGTCTTATGTCTGATCATAACTCTGGGCTGGGACTTATGTCTCCCAGCAAGATATTCTTCCTTCTGTTACCAATATGTCAATACTAATTGTTATGAATTGTTAATAATATTGTTATTAGGGATGTTAATAATAGCTATTATTCGTAGTGGTAAAAGAGTTAATGCACAGATTGCTATAATGCGCAAATAACTTATTCCATCTATGCTATGCAACTTTTCACTGTAACTTGAAGTCTTGGAGAAATTCATATTTCAGTTTTCAATCATGTTCTCTTAACAAATATATGTACAGAAATCAATATTCTTAAAAATGATTTATATATATATACACGCATACATATTTGTAGTATGTATTAGTAAATAAAATATTAACAATGGTAATCTCTGAGTAGTGGTTATAGTTAAGATAAGTTCTCTTTTTTATAATTTTCTATATTTTAAATTTTCTATATTAAATCTATGTTACTTTTCTTATAGGAAGAAATGGCCTCTACTTTTAGGAAAAAATGTGCACATTTATTTTTTTATTTTTACAATATGTTTTTATTGATTTGAGAGAATGAGGAAGGGAGAGGGAGAAAGATTGAAACATCGATTAGAGAGAAACATCGATCGGCTGCTTCCTGCATGTCCCCCATTGAGAAGTCAAGCCTGCAAACCAAGCATGTGCCTTGACCAGGAATTGAACTGGTGACCACTTGGTGCGTGAGGCAGTGCTCAACCACAGAGCCACACCAGCTGGGCAAAATGTGCACATTTGGTGCTTAAGATGTAAATCATTCATACATGGTCCAAACCCATTGTTGTTTTTTAATTACTGGGGTTGCATTCGTTAACAAAAGTGTGTAGGTTCCAAGTGTACAGTTCTATACTACATCATCTGTATGTTGTATCGTGTGTTCAACATCCCAAGTCTTGTCTCCTCTGTCACCAATCCCACTCTTCTTTTCCCACCAAATGCACAATGATTTACAGTTCACAATGGCTGCAGGCATCCTGCTCTGTGCTCCCTGCTGGTAAAACGCGCTGGGCCTGGAATGAGGGTGCTTCCCCATCATCACAGGGGTGCTCAGCCAGGAGAGCACTGACTGCAGAACCCAAGGTTTTGGTAGAAGCCTTCGCAGCTATTTTTGACCGACATTTTGCTTACTGTTTTGTTTAAGAGCTCTTTTTACGGGAAAGATATTACTTGGTACTTCCTCATCCTTTCCACACCAGAACACCTAGAAGTACTTCACATGCCGGAACCCATTTATGTTCTCATCAAATATGTGCTTGGGCTTGCAGGTTCATCAGAGTATAACAAACAAAACCCAAGTGATCAGTTGCATCTGGGAAATCATGGGAAACCCTCTGGGAATAAAAGGGTGTCCAAGAATAACAACCGCAGTGGCCCAGAATCCCACACGGTGATATGGCCTGTGTTTGGCAGATGCTGAGAAAGTGCTCTGTGGCTAGAAGACTCCAATTCAGAGATGACACCAGGACTTGGTTACGTCTTCTGCCCCCAGGTAATCAATGCACCAGTGGCCCGAACCAGTTGAAAACTATCAGTTCATCCCTGCTTTGACCAGGTACAACACCGCAAGCAACTGAGTTTAACCTCCACTAATTCTTTCCTGCTTGATTACAATTGTGATAAACTGGACTTATCTAGCTTTTATTATCAACAATCATATTGATTTAATCCATATTGTATGTGACCTTGAGAAGTGACCAGATGACCACTAACCATATCATCTCTTACATCTGGCTTCAACATTCCTGGAAACAAGTCTGATTGGAGACTAGAGAAAAATAGAAAGGGAACCTAGAACTTATTCCCAGATATTAAAAGTTAATGGGAAGTAACCAAGTACCTTGGACTAATGTGTCCAAAATAAATCTCTAGATCTTTGCCCCAAATCTGTTCTCTCTCCAGCAGGCACCCCTTTTCAATATACAGCGCTGGTATTCGCCCAGTTGCGCAAGCCAGAAACCACAGCGCTGTCCTTGGCTGCTGTCTTCCCTTTACTCCCAAATTTAGTCCCTCAGCAAGTTCTGTCAGCTCGGCTTCCAAAAAATCCCCACATTCCTCCTCTTTTCCACTTCTTTCCCTCTCCACAGCGGTCCCCAAGGGATCCAAGCCCCCTTCACCTCTCACACGAGCAACACCATGACTCCCACCCAACCTCTCACTTCTGACCCTCACTACCATCCATTCTCCCCCTGGCAGCCAGATTTAACACATAAATAGATCACGCATACCATGCCCCTGCCAAAAGCAGCCCTTCTCACAGAACAAAAGCCAAACTCCTTTTGCCTAGAGTTTCCACTTGATCTTGTCTACGTCCAGCCTTTCCTCCTAGTCTCTTCCTTGCTTTCTCCTCCGGCTCTTTTGGGCTCCACTCCGTCCCTAGCTCTGCAGCCGCCCCCCTGTGCTTGGAAGGCTCTTCTCCAAGGACCAGTTCCTTGGTTTACCCTTTCATACCATTCAAATCTCTGCCCAAATGCTTTCTCCCCAGGGGAGAGATGCTATCTGACTCTGTATCTCCTCTCTTTCCTCGTCCTCCTAGCTCTTATCACTACTTGAAATGATGTTATATCTTAAATATCTTAAATGCTTGCTTTCTGTCTCTGTCCCTAGAATGCGATCATCAGGAGGACACATGTGGTCTTTCTTGTATCTCCTGTGATCTCAGCTCCAAGAGCAGTTCCTCACATACAGCAGGCAGTCAATAAGTATTTGTAGAATGCACGCATGGCCTCATCTTAATCCTTTCTTCTCCTTTGAAAGAGACTATTTCAGGGGTGGTCAGGATAACCAAAAGAATAACAAATCAGCATGCAACCTATACAATAGTAAATAAATTACATTTCTACCATGGATCACTATAGATACATGTAAGCACTTCATGCAGATATTTGGGCTGCAGTTTTCTGTGGCTCAATGAGATGCTAACCCAATAGATACATGCTAGGCAAGGCACACTGCAGTCATTTATGTAAGTGCCTATGGCCCTCTTCAGGTAGTTATCTTCCTGAGGGCAGAGACCACGGCTTGCTCAGCGCCTATAGTTTTTGTTTTGTTTTAATCCTCACCCAAGGATATGCCCCCACTGATTTTATTGTTTAAGAGAGGAAGGGACTGAGAGAGAAACATCAATCGTTTGCCTCCCCTGTACCCTAACAAGGGATCGAACCAACCTTTTTGATGCACGGGATGGCAATCCAACCAACTGAACCACCCAGTCGGGACTCATCTCCTATATTTTAGTAGAGGCCTGATGCATGAAAATCGTTCCCTCGAGCGGGTCCCTCAGCCTGGCCTGTGCCCTCTCGCCAGCAGTCAGACATCCTTAGCACTGCCACGGAGGCAGGAGAGGCTTCCACCACTGCCAATGCGCTCACCAGTCATGAACCCGGCTTCTGCCTGAGTGGCGCTCCTCCTGTGTTGAGTGTCTGCCCCCTGGTGGTCAGTGCGCATCATAGCGACCGGTCATTCTGCTGTTTGGTCAATTTGCATATTAGCCTTTTATTATATAGGATGATAACTTACAAGTAGTATGTAATTTGTAAATATTTTATGAATTGAATTAAACTGGTTCTTTTCACATCTGGCACGAATTTTTAGATTCTGGTGTGTGTGTGTGTATTCAAACCAAAATTATCTATTTTGAAATTATCAAACGTGGGAGACATGTAAGTTTGCCCTAATTCAATGTATTCGTTATCACAACCCCAACAAAAATACCAACAAAGTTTTTTATGCAGCCAAACAAGTTGATACTAAGCTTATACGAAAAAATAAATAGGCAAGGACAGTCAGGGAGAAAAAGTTAAAAACTGAGTGGGAACTAGCCTTGCCAGATATTATAATATTCTATAAAGCTGTTGGATAGAATGACTAAACATCACAGAGATGCCAGTTGTCCTCAGGTCAATTTATTAATTATCACGATCCTAATAAAAAGAACAAGCTTTTCTGTACAGCCAGACAGCTTAACTCTAAAGTTTATGTGGGAAAGACATGTAACAATAGTCAGGAAAACAATTTTTTAAATTGATAGGAGCCTTAGCCCTATCAGATATTAAAACATACTGTGCAGTGTGGTACGGGACCATGGCTAAACAAACAGACTGATAGAATTAAAAACCCAGAAATAGAGCCAAAAACATATAGACATTGACTGGAGCCCTGAGCTGCCATGTAAGAAGGCAAACTACCTAGAGGCTGTCGTCAAATAAGGACTAAGCAGCCACCCGAGGAAACCCCATGGAGAGGGAGGGACCAAGAGGGAGAAAGGGATGACCAGCCAGCCCAGTGGCTCTCGCCTCCCGGACATTCATCTCGTTGCCGGCAGGGCCCCTAAGCCACTAAGTTTATTGTGCACAACAGATAACTTGAACAGAATTCGGTACTTGGAAGTGGGGTGCTGTCCTAACTGTCACCCAAACCCTGTGACATTGGCCATGGTTTTGGGATGGGGTGTCAGGGAGAAGCAGAAGAGGCCACGAGGAATGTTGGTGGGGGTATGAAGGACATGGAGAGAAATGTTGCCGGAGTCTGAAAAACAGGACTCTTCTTATGCAGAGGCAGAAAGTGTGGCAATGCCGTCATCTGTAAATCACGTGGAAGATGGAAAGGCTACCCATGACTTTGGGGTTGGCTGGGGAGATGCCCAAGCAGAGTAGAGGAGGTGCCAGCTGGCTGGGTTCAGTTGCCAACGATAAACTATGAAACCCGAGAGGTGATCTAACAAAGAAATTGTTCAAGGTTTTAGCAGAATTGGATTGACTGGGCTCTAAAATAAAACTTGCTCATCCAGTCTCTCCCACTAAAAGACTTCCAGACGAGACCTGGCTTCAGGGCTAAGATCAAATCCAGGATGTGGCTGTGAGATTTGTCAGAAGAATTTCAGGAAGGCCCACGAGGACTTCTAAGAACCTGGTGACTTGTGGGCCAAGGAGGGCCAGGACGCATAGATTGGTCACATTCACATCCATGTTCCGGGACTTGGGCAACTAAACAAAACAACGTCCATTCATTCTAGACACATGCTGAGTGTCTGCTTGGTGCCAGGCACTGGACCAGTGTTTGCAAATTCCTGATGGACACTAATCCTCAGGATTCTGGAACAAAGAATTGGGATTCCTAGGGAGTCTGGGGAATTGTCAAAATCCTAAATTATTCCGGATGGTTCCAGAATACCTCTTTACATGTTTTTAAACAGTGACTGACATAATAAACAGTGACCCATCTTCCTGTGATAGATTATACTATAAGTTTCTGAAATTTACTGTGAAAAAAAATAAATGCATGGTTTAGTATTATTATGTACATATCTATTGATATAGGATTATATTACATTTCAGTTACATGTAAAAATGATCTCTACCTGATATAGACATTTGATAATAGAAAATATTAAAAGAAGGAAATAGTAACAAAACAAATACCAAATAAAGTGATTTTAAAAATTAAAAATAATACATTTTGCCGGAGTCCATTTATGGTCTTCACTAATTGAGTATAGACAGAGACCCTCAAAAGTTAGTAACCTTTGAAGTCCTAGCAAAGGTCAGGACTGTGCACCACCCAGTTAATCTAGATAATGGTAGCTGAAGCAACCTCCCTACCTTTACTCATGATAGTATCTGTGTGTCATTGAAACCTCCTTACCCTATGCCTACGCCAGACAAACATCCTTACCCTAGGGCTACCTCAGATCAAATAAAAGGTTGGAGCGGCCTGAGCATAGGTGGAAGTTCCTCTCCTTGAGTTGGACTTGCCCTCCTGGCTCCCCAACATTTCCAAATTGTCTCTTGTCTCTTTTCTCTTTCATTTGTGTGCGGCTCCTCTTTCAGATCCCGAACACTAATCCATGCGGGACGTGGAGGGAAACACACTCGACAACATTTATATTTTAAAAGTTATAATTCTTAAAATGAAATTTAAAAACACATCAAACATGGATTGACTTATCTGATTGTCATGATCTGATAATATTCCAGATACTGAATGTTCTTTCATTTTGTGTCGACATTAGTTGAATTGTTGAGAGTATGTCTAGAAGTGAGAATGAAAAAGGGGCTCTATAATAAATCTGAGAAGTCCAGTGACCAAATTCCTACTGGGCACATCCTGTGGGTAGCCCCGGGCACATTACTTCTTTAGTAAAAGTTTATCTTTACTGTAAGCAAACCCTGCCCATTCTTTTTGTGCATCTAGGTTAACACACCTTTGAAATAAGCACCCTCAAGAGAGCACATTATCTTATTCACTGCCCTATAATCCAGTCCCCACTTCACTTTGGCTCAAAACACTCAAAAGTTCTCCACAGGTTTGGACATTTCTTACATTGACAGAAGTATCTTCAGGCTGGTCATTAGGTGCATGTTGCTTATTATAAACTCATTACCTCTTTTTAAGGATTAAAATGCCGTCTTCCTCTGATGTTGCCCTTGAAGTCCACATTATTCTTTTTTATTTTTTAAATATATCTTTATTGATTTCAGAGAGGAAGGGAGAGGGAGAGAGAGATAGAAACCTCAATGATGAGAGAGAATCACTGATCGGCTCCCTCTTGCATGCCCCATACCGGGGATCGAGCCCACAACCCGAGCATGTGCCCTTGACCAGAACTGAACCTGAGACCTTCCAGTCCGCAGTCCAATGCTCTATCCACTGAGCCAAACCAGCTAGGGCTGACGTCCACGTTATTTTTGCTAATTCAGATTTTAGGACAGTTTTGGACTTTACAAAGAATAGTCCACGACATTTACTCCTCTGGTGTTTCTTCTGATAAAGCATGTTTTCCTTCACAAAATTCTTTTCATTAATGATGTTGCTAATTCAGCTATTTCACTCTTGTTTGCCAAAGTAAAAAAGCTGTCCACCTCATATAAACTACTAACGTTGCTTAAATATCTAATGAAGGATATTAGATCATTTGCCTGCAAAAGCCAGTTGATTCTAATTCTTTTAAAAGCATCCCGCTCAAAGCAGAATTCTGTTTTTGCTTAGAAGATCTGCATCATGGTTGCTTAATGCTGATCACCAGTTTTCAGCAATGTGATCTCTCTCACACAATTTCATAATATCTCTCCTTCCATCCGTGCGCTAGCTTCAGTGGGCACAAAATCATTTTTATCAGACTTAGGAACTTCAAGAATCTTCCAACCATTTTTCTGGTGTGTTTCAGGGTGTTTTTGCAGTCCAACGTGACCTCTGAGGTCCCTTCCCCCATTTTTCAAAAAATATATTTGTATTGTTTTCAGAGAGGAAGGGAGAGGGAGAGAGAGAGAGAAACATCAGTGATGAGAGAGAATCACTGCCTCCTGCACACCCCCCACTGGGGATCAAGCCTGCAACCTGGGCATGTGCCCTGACCGGTAATCGAATCCTGACCTCCTGGTTCATAGGTTGACACTCAGCCACGGAGCCACAATGACCAGACTGAAATATCTTGGTTTTAATCCTGATTTCAACCATGATCATTTAATAGGATGTGACAAATTATTTATTGTCCCGCCTTTTGCCTGCAAAAGCAACATGTAAAATTAGATTTGCTCATTCGCTGGCTCAGTGAGAAACAGATGCTACTATGAGGCAGGGCCACCGTGGAATACTTTCTGTAGGGGGTGACAGGTGCCGCAGATAGGAGGGACCTAGGCATGGGGGAGACATTAATAAATCATAAATAATAATAGCTTATCTGTAACTTGTGATCAGCTCTTTCAGGATGTGTAAAAGCCAAGAAATATTATTTCAACCATTCCTTTTCAACATTTTATCTTTTTTCTTTTTAAGGTCATTAGGCATTTGGTAGGAATCCGCATTATACTATTGGGCAAGACTATAAAGCAACATTTACATGTAAATTTACACTCGACTTTCAGTTTTTCCTGGGTGTTTTGTGCTCCTCTGACACTGTCAACCAGAGTAAAACTAAGCAAAAGCTATGGGAACTTGCAGCCTCAGTTTCTTGACCGGTTTAGGACTCGCCACAAACGCCTGTCTGTGGTCGCCCTCTAGTGGACAAGTTCAGTGTACTATGTAAACGCCACCAGACAACCGTTCTTTTCTAATATCCTCATCTGCCAACACATATTCACCCTTCAGGTCTCAGAGAGGCCTTTCCCGAGAGTTCCTCTGCCTCCTCACCATCTCATGTATTGATCTGGGTGATTGTTTGATTGTCATCCATTTCCAGCTCCTCTAACTTGATTGTATTCTGACATCATTTTTCAATAAACGTGGTAAATGAATGAATAACTGAGCAATGAAGGCCTTGGATGGCAACTGTTCATACTTCTTCACTCCAGCTGACCGCAGCAAGTAGGGGAAAATATAAGGTCAGGGCAACTGCACTCAACATGTTCTTAAAGTAACTGATGCTACTTACATTTTTAAAATTAAAGTATAACATTACAGGAAAATGTACACATTGTGAGTGAACAATTACATGATTTTCCACAAACAATCATACCACATATCCAGTTCCAAGATCAAGAAATAGTGCATTACCACCTGTTCCCTACCCCACCCCAAGGGTAACACTACCCTGACTTTTAACAGCATAGATTCACTTGGCCTGTTTTTATATTTTATAAAAACTGAATCATATAGCATGCACTCTTTTTTTTATCCTCACCCAAGGATAGTTTTTCAAATTTGTTTTAGAGAGAGAGGAAGGGAGAGAGAGAGAAACATTAATGTGAGAGAGAAACATCCATCAGTTGCCTTCCACAGGCATCCTGACCATGAATTGAACCTGCAACCTTTTGGTGTATGGGGCGATGCTTCAGCCAACTGAGTAACCCGGCCAGGTCCAGCGTGTATTCTTTTACATCTGGCTTCTTTTGCAAATAGTACATTTATGAGTTTCATTCATGTTGTTGTATACAGTACTTTTTGAAAAATGAATCCAAAGTCCAAAATCTACATTTACTTAAAACCACAAGAGGCTGCTTAAGTTATCCTAAGTAGTAACACAGCAGTGTCTCCTGCACTGAGCACGATCTTCCATATCCTTGGGCGGCTAAAGAAACACGCTGTTAAAGAGGAGCTCTGGGCTTCTTCGGCGAGGACTCACAACCCCTTCTCCTCCCCTCAATTCATTCCACACGGTTTGGCAATTTCTTTCTCTCCTTGTCCAAATGCTTGAAATTCTACCCAATTGTCCACACCCTTCTCTGGGTCCCTTAAATTTTGTCTTTTTCCTAATTTTCTTTCTGTCTTTTGACCATGTGTTTCGTGTGTGTGTGTGTGTGTGTGTGTGCACGCCACGTGTCATTTCCTGCCTGAAGGGGGTGGGGGGTTGAGGTGGGGAGTGTGAAGTTGAGCGTGTCGGGTATGAGGGAAAGAAGTGGAGAGGGATCCAAGATGGGAAAATGTCAGCCAGAAATAACATACAGATGAAAAAATACTGTCTCCAGAAACACTTCCATACTCTAAAGGTAAAAAAATAGATTAATTACAAAGAAAAAAATAAAAATACACGAATTAATGTGTAACTTACTAAAGGAGAAAATACTGTTTTGTTTCCCTAAAAGGAAAGGCGAGCAAGCTAAGCTTTAAATGGACGTCTAGCCACATTTACTGAACTATTCGAATAGGAACAGCTGCCCACTTGGGAGATGGAGGAATGTGTTGGAAGTCGAGAGGCTCTCTAACAGCAGCTTTACGATAGAGTAACCCCACGTGTCCACCCTACCATTAAGCAGAACACTTTCCAGTTTAAATGCTGGCTTCCGGAACATTATCAGATTTGCTTCTCATAAAAAGCCAGTGAGGTCAGCAGGGCAGGAATTCCTATTGGAGTTTGAGAGAAAGGGAACCGAGGCTCGGAGAGTTGCTGACAAGGAGCACATTTCATGGGGATGTCATGCGCAGCCTGGTGACTGTAGCTAACAATACCGTTGGGTATATTTGAAAGTTGCTAAGAGAGTAGATCTTAAAAGTTCTCATCACAAAAAATTGTAACTCTGTGTGGGGATGGATGTTAACTACCAGGTAGACATATTGTGGTGGTCATGTTCCGGTACATGCAAATATCGAATCATTGTGTTGTACACCTGGAACCAACCATGTTATATGTCAAGTCTATCTCAGTCAAACAAAAAGCACAAATTAGACATAAAAGAGAAGCATATTGGAGACTTGAATTCAAAGCTTGTGACCCCAAAATCTAAACCTCTTCTTGATGCACAATCCTACCATAAGAAGTTATAAGTGGAAGATGGCGGCAGAGATAAACACCGGGAAGTTGATGCCGCTCACAGCAATTGATTAATACCTCAGAAAAAAAATACGGACATCATCCAGAACCACAGGAAGCCTGGCTGACTGTAAATTCTACAACTAGAAGGAAAGAAAAGCACACTGAGAGCAAGAGAAGCAGCAGAAGAGAAGCGCAGAGAGAAAGAAAAGCACTGAGAGCAAGAGAAGCAGCAGAAGAGAAGCGCAGAGGTACGGGGCTCACGCGCACGGAAAGGGGCTGGCACCTGAGGACACGGCTGTCTTTTTGAATCCGGAGGGAGTCACAAGCTCCCGACGGCTCTGAACTCTGGTTCCAGGAAGTCTCTGGGGACCCAGGACTCATACGGGGAGAAACTGGACTGCCTGGCAGCGGGCGATCTTGAGGGTGGCTTTCCCCCAGAGGTGACTGAGACGCGCGCGTCTCCTTAGCAGGGCTGAGGCTCCACCATAGCTGCTTGCTCCGCCCACCCGTTGATTCCCTGAGACCTCGCCCACCCAGGCTGCCGCAGAGGCTTTGCATATGAATGCCCCGGCCATTTGCAACCTGTGTTTAACCTAACTGCAGCCGGGTCAGACAGACCCAGAACTTATAAGAGAAGGCTCAAGGCCCCACAGCGCTTGCATCCTTCACAGCTGAGCCTTATCAAGGCACTTCCAAACTCCAAAAACAAAGGAAGGGGAATCTGCAGCCCTCTTCGTAGTTCCTGCTGGGTAACCGCAGGCAGAGGCTAAATTAGCACCTCCTTAGACTCAAGAGCCACTGTACCCAGTGGTCAGAGGGGGACCATTCAGATCACAACTTCTCAGAGCTATAAGGGACACACTCGGGGTGCAGTCTCAGTGAGCATCAAAGCCCCACTGAAGCAAGTCGCGCCCCAGAAGGGGGTTTCCAGCACAGAAGCTCTCCCACAC
>NW_006287548.1:4061220-4070581 GCF_000327345.1 Myotis davidii
AACCAGAGACGGAGAGGCATTGATTGGACTGTCAGGCTTTGGAGGGAGGGTCGGGGAGGGTGGGGGTAAGGGGGAAAGATCAACCAAAGGACTTACATGCAGGCATATAGGTCTAACCAATGGACACGGACAACGGGGTGCGGAGGGCAAGAGCGGGGGGGTGGGGGGTAGAGGGTAACGTGGGGACAAGGACACATATGTAATATCTTAATCAATAAAAAATATATTAAAGTGAAAAAAAAAAAAGAAGTTATAAGTGGGGGCTTTACAAAGTCCTGGTTTCAGAAATTGTCAGAAGTTCAAGGTCTGGTTTTCAACATGAGATAATAGTTTAAAGGACAACACTAGTTATATAGTTGTGGGGAGACTTGGCCATACAAAGAGCTGGGGTCATTTTGTAGGTCACCCCCAGACTTGCCGTGAAGAGATCAGCAAGTTCATTGGCCCCGTGTTGCAGACAGTTCATGGTAGAACAATCCTACAACTTAGTGCAGTCATTCCATCCCAGGGTCTACTCACTGTTATTGAAGTTCCAACCAAACCCTAAATCCTTCCAGGAACACGGTTTTTGAAAAAGCATTCTAACTCCCAGGAAGAAGAAACCACATTCTGCTTTGAAGCGGACAGTGTGCTGACCTGAGAAATCAAAGGTGCTACCAACAGGCCGCGCTCTCAGCTTGGGTCCCTAGCAGTGATGGAACTGGTAGAGCCTGCTGGATGGCAGAGGTGTTTGCTACATGTGGTGCATGTGGGGGCATCGCCTGGGGGTGGGCAGCTGGGAATTTTTTCCTGCTTGGAATCTATTCCGTTTTCTTAAATCCCTTTTCCCCCTCAAGTAAAGACCTCTTCCTCATTCTCGTTCCATGCGGCTTAGGTCCCATGACTCGGTGCTCCAATTCCAGCGGTTAGGCCAAACTTCCATCTCAGCCATGTGTTAGTATTCGACTCTCCCCGTCACAGTGACTGGCTCCGGAAAAGGGAAATTAACTCAAACGAGGCCAATGAGACTCAATGCCAAGACTTTATTAGAGCTCTCCGTTGGGATTCTAGAATGCTGAGAGTCTGGAGCTGTTGAGGTCCACCACGTGGACAGAGCCTGTGGAGAGGAAAGCCAACAGGGGCGAGCAGAGCTGAGGAGGACGGAGGGTCCAGAGAGTGACTGCTTGAACCCCTGCCTCCAGGCATGCCTGAAGCCCTTCGATTATGTGGGCCAATAAGTTCTCTTTTTGTTTGACCTCGTGAGTTAGTGTTCAGTCACTCGCTATTGGAAGAGTCCTGCCCAATATGACAGTGGCCTCAGTTCAGGCTTATGTACATTCTGACCCCATGTGGGTTGATCTTACCTCTCCTATTGTGCTAGAAGGCAGAAATGAAACCCCAGTATTGGTCAAACGTAACTGCCAATCTACCGAATGCCCTCGGAGCGAAATTGGACCCAAAATATTTGAGGGATTCGTGTAAAGCAGGGGTGGGGAACGTCTGGCCCTCGGGCCATATAAGTCCCACAACAGCATCTGGTCTGGCCCTGCCAAGGCATTAGGGGTGAGTTAATTAAATCTTTGACCAAATAGAGCAGGCTGATTTTTAAGTTGATAATTTTGTATGGCCCGAGAATGATGTTATAAATGCCCAAATGTTCCTTCGCAGAAAAACGTTCCCCACCCCTGGTGTAAAGCATTGAACACCTAGCTCTTGCCATGAGATACTTGTTCACTCAGGGTCCTTTAAGCTGCCAACTTTGCCTTTAATTTTAAATTTAGGTTCGGGTATTTAAAATGTCTACCAAACTCCATTATTGTTGAGAAAGTAAGCTGGAAAATTTCTTCTCAGTTAAGAACTTATTTGCAAGACTTCAAGAGAAGTGAGAGAAAGAATGAGGCTCATTAAACAATGTAATTAGCACATACTCTTGAGAGAAAGATTTGATGATTTCAGGTTTATATTTTCTGGAAGATAAATAACACCAGCTACATTATTTGCTTACCTTTTTTTTTTTTTTTACCACTATGGGTACCAAATCTAGGAAAAGATGAGGGTTGTTTTTTTTAAGGTTGTAGTGGTTATTTGTGGTGCTTTAAATCTTCTAAAAAACAACCTCAACTCTAACTTATGAAAAGGAGAAAAATGCGTTGACTACACGGCAACACAATACACAACGCGCAGTAACGATAATGCAGTAGCTATGCCAACAACAGAAGCTCACACAGATTAAAGCCTGATCACACGCCAGGTCCTCTGCTCAATGCTTAACACGCACTATTTACCCCTCACACAACCTGCCCATCACCTTGCACAATGAGGCTCAGAGAGGCTACAGCCCTTACCCCGGGGCTCCTGGTTGCTTAGTTGGAAAAACCAGAATTCAAACACAGGTCTGTCTAATCTCAGGGCTTAATTGCCAAATGATACTCTCTGGAGTTTCCATCCTTCCTTTGTTCCTAATTGTACAGAAATTTGAGGATGTTTTGTTTCCCCTGTATGATGATTTTTGAAAGTTTTAAAATACATTTATATTTATTTAAATATATTTTTATGGATTTCAGATAGGAAGGGAGAGGGAGAGAGAGAGAGAGAAACATCAATGATCAGAATCATTGAGTGACTGCCTCCTGCATGCCCCACACTGGAGATCGAGCCCACAACCCGGGCACATGCCCTGACTGGGAATTGAACTGTGTCCTCCTGGTTCATAGGTCGGCGCTCAACCATTGAGCCATGCAGGCTGGGCTGATTTTTAAAACTTTAAGCCAGTATTAAAAGTCAAGGTGGTGGGAGGATAGTTAACGTCAGAAGGTACAATTCTAGATTTTCATGAAAAGTTGGAAGATCCTGACACCCTGGGCCTTCCTTTCCCCAGGAGGCAGGGGGTATGGCCAGCTGCCCCTAAGGGGCAGGACCATGTGTAGGTGGCTCAGTTCCCTGTGGATACTCTTGGGGTTCCCTGGGTTCCCTGCATGCGTCCCTTCTCCCACTTGTCTGTCCTTTGTCTTTAAGGAAACAGGTCCAATGGCACCAGCCTGCTGAATGCCTTCCCTGGTCCCCTGTGATCTGCAAGTACCCCTGCCCTTCTCCACCCACCTTCCCAGTGTCTTCTCTGACCCTGCGCCTCCCCCACTCCTGATACCCACTCCTCCGGCCATGCTGGCTCCTCTCTGCCCGCTAAGCACCAGGCCCGGCCATAGCTCTGCGTTCACCCTGTCTCAGGCTGTTCTGGTGCTATCAGCGTCCTTCTGCTCTTTCTCAATTGCTAAGTTCTCAATCTTATTTAAAATCCTTCTCCAAGGTCAGTGCCCCAGGGCCAGTTGCCACTGATATAAAGAAGTGTATTCGTGTTTCATACTAAAACACAAATGCAAGAGCCGCTCTGAGGTTCTCCTTACTTACCCAGGAAGAGTTCGCGGGCTTCTTCTGCGCCTCAAAGCCCTTCACGTCCCCAGCGCCTTCCGGTTAAGTGCATTTTAACTCAAGTGAATTGTGGGTCTGGCACTCCTGCTGGACTCTGAGCTCCTAAAGGGGAAAGGCCCTTATTCCTCTGAGCATTCCCAGAACCTGCTATGGTGATTGGCAGGTAAGGGCTCGATCAACGGTCAACGTCAGCTCCTTCCCCATCGCTTTAATGGCAGTACCATCTCACCGTCTCTGAAATTCCTCTGCTTAACTCAGCAGCACTGGGACCTGGGATATAATAGGTGCTCAGTTAACCCGTGTTGAACTATTGCTTGAGTGAATGCGTGGCTGGCATAGCAGGTCTTCACCTGTGTCTGGGCCCAGTCCCTACTTGCTCAAGTGTCCCAGCTGCCAGCGATACCTGTGGCCTGCAGACTCTGCTCTTCTAATTATCAAGCCGAGGAGAGAGTGGGCTCACCAAGATATTAGAAAGGTTGGTCACTTAGGACCCAACACAGGTTACAGCCAGTGATCCCAGAAGCAATAGAGGTGAGCTCTGACCACTGTGGTTCAGTGGTTGGAGCATTAGCCTGCACACCAAAGGGTCTCGGGTTTGATTCCCAGTTAAAGTTTGACCTCCAGCCCCAATCGGGGCACGTGCAGGAGGCAATCAATTAATATTTCTCTCTCACATTGGTGTTTCTCTCTCCCCCCTCCCTCCCACTCTCTCTAAAAATCAATGAGCCCTAGCCAGTTTGGCTCAGTTAAAAGAGCATTGGCCGGTGGACTGAAGGGGCCCAAGTTCGATTCCAGTTAAGGGCATGTACCTCGGTTGCAGACTGATCAGGGCATATGTGAAGGCAACCCATTGATATGTCTCCTTCACATCAATGTTTCTCTCTCTGTCTCTCTCCCTTCTCCTCCCTCTAAAAAAATCAATGGAAAAATATACTCAGTGAGGATTAACAACAACAATAAAAAGAAGCAACGGAGGTGAACAAAATCCCAGATTCCCACTAGACTTCAAGCTCCCTGCCCACCAGCCTCCTCTCCCTTGAGCAGGGGTGACATTTGACCGGCGTCCCTTTCTTGCCTGAGTTCCCTGCTGGGCCAGCAGCCCAGACTGGAGCAGCAGTCCAGCCGGTGTGTTCCTGACACCTGGCCGGGTCTCCATGTCCCTCTTTCTCCAGCTCCTGTAATCCCTTTGATTGACACATCTCTACGTCTTGTCTGGTCGTGAACACTGTGAGCACTCAGACCCACCAGCCTGTGTGCTTCTCCCTGGAACTCGGCGGTTCACACAGTCCGTGCTCGTCGGAGGAGGAGCCCTTCTCTGCTCCTGTCCCTCCAGGAACCCCGCGCCTCCTGGGTGTGCTCACTTTTCCCTGCTCTTCTCAGCTGCTGCTTCCAGCTGAAGTTTTCTCTTTGTTTTGTCTTCTAAGATCTCAGGCCTCCTAGTTCCTGCAAGGAATGAAACTTGCCCTTTTCCAAACAAAAACAACAACAAAAAGTCCATAACATTTTCAACTCAAGATAATTAACAATAATCATATGATACCCACATGGGTTTCCCATTTTTTCTTTTTAAAAAAATTTAACAGAGATACAGAGAACAACAGATTGATGGTTGCCAGAGGGGAGGGAGGTTGGGAAACTGGGTGAAAAGGTGAAGGGATTGAGAGTTACAAAATAGACACAAGAATGTACAGTACCGCATAGGGGAATATAGTCAACAATATTGTAGCCCTAGCCGGTTTGGCTCAGTGGATAGAGTGTCGGCCTGCAGAAGGAAGGATCCCGGGTTTGATTCCGATCAAGGGCATGTGCCTCGGTTGCAGGCTCCTCCCCGGCCCGGGCCTGGTCAGGGCACATGCAGGAGGCAACCAATCAATGTGTTTCTCTCACATCGATATTTCTCTGTATTTCCCTCTCTCTTCCACTCTCTCTAAAAATCAATGGAAAAATATTCTCAGGTGAGGATTAAATAAAAAATACATATTTGTAAAGTATATGATTATCTAACCACTACGCCATATACCTGAAATTAATACAAAATAATACTGAATGTAAACTGTAATTGAAAAATAAAAAAATTTTAAATTTTTCAACAGGGAACCCACTCCCATTTCTAAATCCTCATGTCATAGGAGGGGTCCCTGGCCTGCTCTCACAGACTCAAGCTAGCCCCTCCTTCGAAGGGAGCAGAGTGGCCCAGCTCCCTCCTGATGAACAAGACAGTTGGTTGTGGTCCAGCTGCTCTGTCCTCTCTCACCGGGAGCACAGAGACGGGCTCCTGTTATTGGAAAGCATCCTTAACGCTTCCTGGCCGAGGGCAGCTTCCTGGGACATCGCAGCACTTCTTGGCGCTCTTCCCTGTGTAACTGTGCAGGTGATCTTTTGAGAAAACCCTGCCAATGCCCAATGGTATCATGCTCTGGAACATGAGCGATGGTTTATCAAACCCTTTCCTCCCAGACCAAGCAGGATTGCGGGGGGGGGGGGGTGATATTGCAAGTCCCTCTAGAACACTTTGTAATTAGTCCAATTGATTTCAGTGTTTCCTGATGCCTGATCAAGCTATGTCCCCTTTATTTTTCACATTGCTAGTCTGTGGCCCAGCTGAGTTTGGCAGGGGCGTGCTGCCTCCAGGCCTGCAAATGTGCTACAAGAATGTTTTTTGGACGCAGGAACTCAGCTAGCCACACCTTTTATCCCCTTGCTGATGGTCCCTAAAACGACAGAAATGACAAATCCAGTCTGATTTCTTGAGTGTTACAGGCCTGAACTCTCCCAGGCAGCTGTTTCTCGTTTCAAAGATCCCTCCCTTCTGTTTCCAGTCCTCTAGGTGGGGCCCTTTCTCCGCCTCTCCCTCTGCCCCTTTCCTTCTGGCACATCCAGGGAGCACACCAGCTCCTGTCCCCCACCCCACCTTCCTATGCTCACGCGTGTCCTGGCCCCGCGGAGGGGCTGTGAAATGCGAGGATTCTGCGGTCAGAGAGCCCTGGCTCCGAATCCGGGCCCAGCTCCTGCCTGCCCGGGGTCCCGGATCACTCCATCCCTGTTCCGAACTCTCATCCTTGTTGAATGCAGCAGACGCCCAGCACCGACCTCCTGTGGTTGTTGGGAAAGGATGGAGCCAGCAGAGGGATGTGAATGATTGGCCCGGCGCCAGAGGCGCTGCAAACGCTCTAGCTGTGGACGATTATTATTATTACTGGCTGCGTGGCAGAAAGAAACATTGTGGAGACAGCAGGCCGGCCTCCCGGGCTGCGGTGCTTTCAGCAGCTGCTCAGCCCCCGCTCGCTGCTGGGCCGTCCAGGCCACGTGCCAGCAAGGCGGCTCCGTGTCTGCGAATAGATTCCAGATGCTGAAAGCGTCGCCGTGTTTTCCTGGGCCGTCAGCCGCGGCGGCGACTGGCACTCAACAGGGCCAATTAGGTTTTATCTCTGCCATTATAATTGTGTGTGTTATACCACATGGGGACTTTTTTTGTTGGCCCCTGAGCCGATAGAGATGTTAAAATTGATGGCTCCAATGAGGAGGGGGCAGGCAAGCGGTCTCTTCCCACCGTGTCTCGGTTTTTAAAAGCTCCCCGGAGGGTGGCAGTTACACTGAGCCCTCATTAGCCCGGGGCAAGCTGAGAGACAGCAGTCTCAGGGCCCTGGCTTTTGTCATTAGGCGCGCACCAGCCTGCTTCCTGTGTCTCTCCCCTCCTCGCCCCCTCCCTTGGAGCATTTTCTTACTTTCTGGGTACCACGAGGTGTCCCAGACTCATCTTGTCTTTTTCTCTGCTCCTGCCCTGGAATGAATCACTTCTCCTGAGGAGCCCTGGTTTCTTTTATTGGAGAATGCTGCTTAGATTAAAGCAGAAACACACGACTGTTTTCCTCGTCGCCACATACAATACTCTGAACACGTCTATTTTCTGGCCATCAAATGCGTGGAGGTTTTTCTATACCTCAAGCAATTCTTTTTTAAAAAGTGTTTTTATTGATTTGAGAGAGAGAGAGAGAGAGAGAGAGGACATAAATCAGCTGCCTCCTGCAACCTGAGCATGTGCTCTGACTGGGAATCGAACTGGTGACCTCTGGGTGCATGGGATGACATACAACCACCTGAGCCACACCAGCCAGGGCTACACCTCGAGCACTGCTGTGCTGGCTCATGGAGACTCTGATGGTAAGACAGTTTAGAATGGGCTAGCTTGATTTCATGGAATGAAAAGATATTGAGATTAAGACAGGATTTATCTTATTTTCTAAGACAGGACCCTGAGAGGGAGAGGCCGGTGGCCACAAAGTCTGAGGGGGAGGGAGAGGGTACATTTCAAAGCTGGAGTGTCGGGGGGCTCTGGGGCCTGAGCTGCCTAGCAGCGCTCCCCTTCCAGGTGGGACATGTGGTCGAGGTGTTCTGGGATGCTTAGCAAAGCCCAGAGGATAGAAGGACACGAAGTATATTGCTGAGCTACAGCAACAGCTCCCAATCCTCACCTCTCAGACCAGAGAAAGCTGGGAGCAGGAGAGTTCAGGCAGAGACAAGCATCACTTGGGGGATACTGTTCAAGGCACCCTCAAGACTCACAGCTTGGGCGTTATTCTAAAGAGCCGAGGTTGTGGCTTTTATTTTATTTTATTTTTTTACTATCCTCACCCGAGGATATTTTTTCCATTGATTTTTAGAGAGAGTGGAGGGAGAGGGAGAGACAGAAACGCCGATGTGAAAGAGACACATGGATTGGTTGTGGCTTTTAAATGCAAGGATGGGCAGTGGAGGAGGCAGTGTTATTGTCTGCCTACTGCTTGTCATCTCCGAATACGCTTAGATTGATCTGGGATATTTTAAGACCAGAGAGATGAGAGAAGGGTAGAGGAACACAGGAAGTTAGGCAATGAGATTTGGACTAGGCATCCTTTTGTTTTCTAAAGGATATTAATGAAGACATCTCTAAAGCAACTCATATCCTGTACGTACAATGATAAGAAAAATGTGAAGTGTGTAAAAGAGTTGGAATCACAAGTGAACAGGAGTTGAGCTAGAAGGTGAAGTAGAGGAAATATTTGAACAAGAGTGGGATCCATCTTGCTCATGAACCCAAAGGCTCACACATTAGAAGTGGATCTGTCAGGTGCTGAGATGAAGGAAGAAGACAAGAGGCTCTGCTAAAGGCCCAGCCGCTCGAAAGGGCCACCCCCGCCAGGGAACACCCAACAATTGTCAGGCCGCTCTTCAGCTTCCTTTACGAAATGCTTATGATGTGTCACAAAGCCCTCAAAACAATATTTACCTTTGTTCCACGAGCGCTTTGGCTAAATTATAAGTATGCTCTGAATACACTGCATAGCAAACTATATTTAAAGGTGCAAAAGAATCTCTTACCATTCATGATTTTGGGAAAGGCTTTTAAACCACTCTTGCCTTCCTTCTGGGTGGAGAGAAAGAGAAGCATCCATGTGAGAAGCATAGATCGGCTGCCTCCCGCATGCACCGTGACCCGGGAATTGAACCCCCAAGCTACATACAAGCCCTGACTGGGAATTGAACCTGCCACCTTTTGGTGTAAGGCAGCGGTTCTCAACCTGTCGGTCACGACCCCTTTGGGGGTCGAATGACCCTTTCACAGGGGTCACCTAAGACCATTGGAAAACACATATATAATTAGATTGTTTTTGTGATTAATCACTATGCTTTAATTATGTTCAATCTGTAACAATGAAATTGGGGGTCACCACAACATGAGGAACTGTATTAAACGGTCGCGGCATTAGGAAGACTGAGAGCCACTGGTGTAAGGGATGATGCTCCAACCAACTGAACTGCACCGAACAAGGCTGTTACCCCAAATTTTCCAAATTAGGAAGTGAAAGCACAGAAATGCTTAAGTGGCTTGCCCGGTCACCTAGAGCTGGGACGTGGACTTGACCCAGGCATTCTGGCCCCAGAGGCTGTGCTCTTAACTGCTCCCCACACCACTCTT
>NW_006287548.1:4070688-4087984 GCF_000327345.1 Myotis davidii
AGCATGATTTTTGCTGAGCCCTTCGAAGGAGCCTGAAGGAAAACAGGACTGCATGGCTGCATGAAACACACAGGAAATCGTTTATTAGCTTCCAGAGGGAGGAAAGGGTAGAGGAAAAACCTTTCAATAGAAATCCGTGGCCCTCCTCAGGGAGCCCACTCGGGCGCTGGCGGCCCCCCAGTCGTGGGAGCGCCTGTATTCCCCCGGCTGCAGCAGGTACTGCCGCCCCCGGTAGCTGGGCATCTCGTAGAGGACCCAGCAGCCCTCCAGCACGCTGCAGGAGTGGACCTCCTGGAAGTGCAGGCGGTCCTGGAGAGAGGAGCAGTCCTCCGTGATCTCCACCATCTGGCCTCTGCAGTCCTCCCTCTCGTACAGTCTGATCCTGTGGGAGCTGCTCTGTGGATTCAGCAATCGGCCGACGAGGAAAAGTCAGAAAACCCAGACAGTAGCAACCAATCCCACACAGCTCTGGGGGGTGGACATGTCTTTATCTTTTCTGTATCAAAGCTGAACACGTTAAAGGAAGAGACTTCCGCTACCAGGGCTGCTGTGTACAGTTGGAGAGGCTGTACGCTCTAAAACTCAAAAAGTCAGTATTCATGGAGACCATGATACGAATGGTGCTCCCTAGAGTTTTTTGGGTCAAAGCCCATATCGACCATACATGCTGGCTCTATTTAGTACCATCCTTTTTTTAAAAATTTCACCTAAGGATATGTATAGAGGGAGGAAGCGGGGAGAGAGAGAGAGAAAAACATCAATGTATGGAATGAAAATCCAACCAACTGAATCATCGGCCAGAGCTTTAGTACCATTTTTAAATAACACTTTTATATATTTGGTTTGCACTCTCCTTCATAGACTTATGGTCTTCTGGGGCTCTGCATACTGGATGATATAAAATAATAAAAAATGAAAAGACAAATATATCACTGCCAAATGGCATTATTTTGACTCTTTTTAAAAAGAGTTCATTATATTTATTTTTTTTTAATTTGTTTTTATTGGTTTCAGAGAAAGGAAGGGGAAGGGGGAGAGGAATAGATACATCAGTGATGAGAAAGAATCATTGATGGGCTGCCTCCTTGCACGACCCCTCCTGGGGATCAAGCCTGCAACCAGGGCATGTGTCGGTCTGGGAATCGAACCATGATCTCCGGGTTCATAGGTTGATCTCAACCACTGAGCCACATCAGCCAGGTATTATTTTGACTCTTGACAGTATTATAAAAGGCTAGGGACAGAAAAAGTCAAATTGCTTTCCCCAAAATCAGGCACAGACTAATGGCAATTATGCATAGGCAATTCCTTAATATCTCCCTTTCTACGTTAAGTCCTGTTACTCTTAAAATTTTGACAAGTGGGCACCATCATAAAGATTAGGTTTCTGTTCTCAGCTCGTATTATTTTGACTCGTGACAGTATTATAAAAGGCTAGGGACAGAAAAAGTCAAATTGCTTTCCCCAAAGTCAGGCACAGACTAATGGCAATTATGCATAGGCAATTCCTTAATATCTTCCTTTCTACGTTAAGTCCTGTTACTCTTAAAATTTTGACAAGTGGGCACCATCATAAAGATTAGGTTTCTGTTCTCAGCTCCAATATATGTTCCGGCAAAACAGTTTTAGGTAATTAATACAAATGGAAGCTCAAGATCATGAAAGAGGTCTTTACAGATCAAGAGATTATAAAACCTTTGGAGGAATGGAAAGGTAAGCCGTTAGTGCTGGGCCAATCCTGTCTTTCCTTGAGCCCTTGTTCTTTTATCTGCTTGTTCCTGCCCAGCAGGTACCCATTCAGCGTCTTCCTTCTTCCACCATGAAACCCTCTTTGCCCTGGAAGGCCCTCATCAGCAATTCATTCTGCCGAATGAAAGACTGTGATAACGCATCTTCCGTGGTCGTAAGGGCTCACAGGCACGGTTCCTAATTTGATCCTGGCACCTGTGGAGCAACATTATCAGCCTTTTCCTCTTTCATGAGAAACGAAGGCCAGAGCTTGCAGTCTGTGATCAGAAGAGCCAGGGCTGCAAAGGGTGTCCCCTGATTTCCAGGCTCCTCATGGCAGTCTAGGTCCGATCAAGGCATTAGAGTCGGAGGGGGTTTCAAACGTCACAAAAGTGGCACATTTCCCCCAAGACTCTGTCATAGTCAAATCAGAGGATCCCTAAGGGTGGAATTCAGGCTGCGGGGGCGTGGTTCGGGTAAAGAGGGCGTGGCACGAGCTGTTGGAATCACGTCGTTGGTGACCTGTTTTGCCCAATCAAAAGGCAGGACTGGAGGGGCCCTTGACATCATGACAATATATTTGGGGGGAGGAGTGGCTTGTCATGTGTAAGATAAGTTCCTTTCATCCTCATGAGAACTGTAGGACTTAGTGACTCCCAGTGGCCCCATTTTACAGATGAGGAAAAGAGAGAAACGGTCCCAGGCACTATCCTAAGGCCGCCTGGTAGTAAGGAGTTGCTCAGTCACCATCTGTGGGTCTTGACACTCTGAACAATATTGCGCCGTACTTTTGCCCAACGGAGGTCAATTTAATTTTAACAAAGTGAAATAAAATTTTTGATTAAAAGCCATCCATCACAGCCCAGCCAGCCTGGTTTGGTGATTGAGCCCTGACCTATAAACCAGGAGGTCTGGGTTTGATTACTGGTCAAGGCACATGCCGGGCTTGTGGGCTCCATCCCCAGTGCGGGGCATGCAGGAGGCAGCCCATCAAGGATTCTCTCTCATCATTGATGTTCCTATCTCTGTCCCCCTCTCCCTTCCTCTCTCTGAAATAAAAAAATAAATACACTAAAAAAAAGCATTGCATCACATACTTTTTCAATGGAAGAAACCTTAAAGATATTAATAAAGGGAAAGGGAACATTCCAGCCAGAAAAAGCAGACTACGACCCTGCGGGGTGAGTGAGCGGGGGTGTGACTGGAGGGCGCAGAGGGACCCGGGTCGGACTCACCTGGGGGATGAGGCGGCAGGAGCGGACCGCGTCGCTGAGGCCCAGCCACTGCTGGTGGTCAGGGTAGTCGCCGCGCCGCAGGAAGTACTGGGGGCCCTGGTAGTCGGGGCGCTCATAGAGCATCCAGCAGCCGCTGTCCACGCGGATGGAGTTGCAGCGGCTGAGGTAGGGCTGCAGGTTGGGGTGGTCGCTGCTGCACTCGAAGCGGCGGCCCTGGAAGCCGCGGTCCTCGTAGAAGGTGATCTGCAAGGGAGGGAAGGAGAGGCTGAGCGGCCGGGGCCCCGCGGGGTGTGCAGGGGCCCCCGCCGGCCTGCGCGCCCGGCTCACCTTCCCCATGGCTGGTGGATGGACGTGCGGGTCGGTGGACGGCGGCAGCGGGCAGCGGGTCTATATAGCAGCCGGCTGCTGCGTTGGCAGGAACAGCACAAAAGGGGCCCCGGGTGAGGAGGGCAATTCGTGTTCGCTTTGTTCTCTTTGCTGGCATAGTCCAGGGGCCTTATTGTGGGTGTTGGTCCCGTTCTCTCTGGAGTATTCGGGTCGCTATTATTGGTTGATGCTGTGGAGTGTATTTGGGGGGAAAAAAAGTCTTTGGGGGATTGTCTATTTAATAATAGAAGTGGAGCTTCAGCCTTTTCGTGTATAGTCTACACTGTTGTTTGTACAGGTTGGGGGAAACAAAAAAGTGTACCTGGGAGAGGGGAATAAAAAGGCAGGGCCTTCTTATGTGAAATAATCTGTAAAATGATCATATTGCTTAGGTGCAATATCGAATACTAATTACCAGGAAGAAAATGACTTAAACTGAGTGTTGAATTTCAAATTAGTCCTTTAAGACAACTTCCTCCCTAAAGAGGGTAGGAACTGGGGATGTTGACCCAGGGAGTTCACAGGATTTCACGCTTTCAGCGTGGTAAGCAAACAAACAGAACCACGAACACAGCAAGCCCAGAGCTTCGGTGCTGGGTCTGGTTTCCATTTGGTTGCAGCCACACGGGGAAGTAGACGAGGATTAGATGTGTTATCTTGGCTAATTGTGAGTTAAAGGGGATTAAGCTGTAAAATCCTTAACCTCAGAAAGACGAACTAAAAGGGACATTTGTAAGTGTAAGGAAATAAAGAAAAAGTAATATGTTTAAAACAAAACAAAAAATAGATGGCCTACTAGATCCTTAAAAAATAACACCAAATTCCCAAGAAGCGCTTTCTGGAGGGATCTAGATGCACCTTTGTTCTCTGGGGGACTAGAGGGCAGGAGGCTTTTTACTCACAGGAAATTCGTTACAGGGGCCCCAGAGCCCCAGCTGGAATGGGGTGGGTGGTGGGATGACAATCTAGAGCTGGGGCGCTGGGAAGACTTGAGGAAGTATTTCTCGGCCTGACACTGGAGTGGAAGATGCTGGGTGCCTTTAGTCTCTTTCATGCTCAAAGAATTACCCCGAATCCTATGTTGTCTCTTAGAAATGCTTTGTCCTGACTTGGGTCATCAATCTTTGTTAAGTCGAGATTTATTCATTAAACACCAATTGTGTACAATATGATGAGTTCAGTACTTGTTATTCACTACATAAAGACATGTGTTTCCAAAGTTACTTATAGTGAAAACTAAGCAGCCAGAATCTAAAGAATAAAAACCATCATTTTAATTAAAATTTTAAAAAATAGAATAATTAAAAATTTTTTTTACATCATCATTTTACTGAGAACTGTTTCTGTGGGAAGAGTGTTGACAGATGAAAACAGTAAAAGATGAGAGAGAACCAAATGCGAAGAGTCCCAGAGGGCTTATAGAGGAGTGTGTGTGTTGGGGGGGGAGGGGGAGTCTGTGGGGACCACCACCTCCGCTGACCAGTTACAACTGAAATTTAAGATACATTTGGGGCACTGAAACAAGGGACTTTGAGCTTGTTTTTTCATAAACTAAGAAGAAAGAAGGTTTTATTTCAGCCTGGGAGGGAAAAAGGGGGAAAACCCTACCCTTCTCATAGAACTGAAAAGTGCATGGCTTGGGCCAAGATGTGTCTTGATTTCAATACTCTCCAGACAATTCTGGGAGTGACAAATGTGAGTTAGACCTAAGCTCCAGGTTGTACTTAGTGTGCTGAGTGCACATACGTTAAGACCGGAGAATCCTTACACCTGCAGCATAGGAGCAGTGCTCGGTGCTAGTTGTCAGGAATAACTGGTGGGGACTGTCTTTGGAGGGAGAACAGGAGATAAGGAACAGGATCTCTGTTGTCTGAGCTCCAGTCCAGGAAGTAAGTAACCCTTTGTCACTCCCT
The DNA here is from genome assembly GCF_000327345.1 of Myotis davidii. Taxonomy (NCBI): domain Eukaryota; kingdom Metazoa; phylum Chordata; class Mammalia; order Chiroptera; family Vespertilionidae; genus Myotis; species Myotis davidii. Next base: position 4,075,931 of record NW_006287548.1, read on the forward strand.
AAACATTCAGGTGGTTTCAAGCAAAAGTGAAGGAAAAAGAAAACTAGTTCTGGTTAGGAGTTTGCTGCATGCAAGGCAATGGCTCGTTTAATTGGAGTAAACAGTCTACAAAATGACGTATCTGAGAAATAGCACTTTCTTATTTTCAATAATTCAAAATAGTTTATGAATCTAAGTCTTATTTCTCTCCACTGGGATGGAGAGAAAATTTTATATTAGTCATTGTTGGGTTTCTTCTCCTCTCTTTCCAAGCTGCAGGCTTCATGGTTGGGTTCTGTGGGCTCACATGAAACCAGGGAATTTCATGGGGTTAGACTTAGAGGATTCGTGGGGGAATGCTGTGATGTTCATTGTTTGTGGCTCTTCCCAGTTTTCACAATGAGAACTGGTAACCCCGAGGGCTGTGGACCTGGAGATGTGTTTTACTTGGTTGGCACAGTGTTTAGATATTTTGTTTTTGTAATTTTTTAAAAAATGTATTTTAATTTATTTCAGAGAGGAAGGGAGAGGGAGAGAGAGATAAAAATATCAATAATAAGAGAGAATCACTGATTGGTTGCTTTCTGCATGACCCACACAGAGGATTGAGCCCATAACCCTGGCATGTGACCTCCTGGTTCATAGGTCGATGCTCAACCACTGAGCCATGCCAGCCGGGCCGTTTTTGCAATGTTTTAGGTTAGCCCACACTTTCCCTTCACTCCCATCACTCCTTCTTGTCTTATAGGAGGCTGTTGCACTTATTTACATCATCTCCCTGGCCCCTGAAGGTATTGAAGGCAATCGCAAACAAGAGTTTTCAAACTCAGTTTCTATCAGTTTTTACCAAATGAAAACAAAAAAAACTGTACATCAAAGTTCTCAAGCATTCTCTCTTGGTCTGAACTATACTTTATTAGCAACTTGTGTGTTTGGGGTTAAAAATCTCCTTTTGTAAGTGGGGTTTTTTTTCTTTTATAAAAGGATGTACAAATAGATGGTGCTTAGTTTTACATTTGTGTCGTTTTGTTTTTAATTTTGAATGACTTTGGCGTCATTAAAATTGGCGATCCTATGTTGGTCCACATTGGTCTGGGAAATCTAAAATACTGAGAGCCACTTGATTTAAAGAATATGAAAAATATAGCGAACATTTTTATGGAGGATCTGTTTGTTATAATGCTTCAAAATCCTACCCTAGGGTTATTTCAGAAATTATTCCTCCACTGAACTCCCCACATTAGGGCCAGCATCGCAGTTAAGAACCTGGAACAAACCTGAGCTCCAGTCTCATCCTTGCCTCTTCTAACTGTGGGACCCTGGCCGTGTTATTTAACTTAATCTCAGTTTTTTTTCACAGGTGTTGTAAGTAATAGGTTTAATTTGTCTAGTGTATAAGCTACTTGGATCAAGCTAATTTTTTCACTTTCAAGATAATGTTCCTTATACATAAGCCAAGTCAAAACTTTTACAGAGGTGTATGTCAGTTGTATCTCAAAACTGGAAAATATATAGTGTTCTTCATTAAATACTAGACAGTTTTACAACTGTTGTACTCTTCTTTGCCACATGACATTTCCGTTTTAACTGAAGCAGTATGACTCAAGCTTCTTCATCCTTATCTCCCATTAACTGTCACCCATCGTTATTATTCTCAGAACCCTTTAAGGAAGTAAAGGTACAAACTGACCGTAAAAAATGTGGTTGGAGGCTGGTTTCTCACATTCCTCTTTTGGAATTTTAAGGAAGAAAACGGCCATTGCATGCTGGGTTGCAAGCCCATTGTAATCTTGCATGAGAGAAAATAAGTCATTTACAAAATGTTTGTATTGTTACTAGAATTTCTCTTCCTGAGAAGATTTATATGTGAGTCTCAAGCCCTCTTGGCACAGAAGCTTTTGTAGCTCTGGGTCATTGTTAAAATGTCTCCAAAGCATGAGGGGGACGTTGTAAAATTCATTTTGCTAGTACCCTAAGACCAGAGGGCTAGACAGAAGAATAAAGGGGCAGAAAGGCAGGAGGGTGGGGGTGGAAGGAGGGGCAGAAAGAAAGGAAGGAAGACAGTGAGAGGAGGAAGTGGTAGAGAATTGGTGAGCAGCTTTTTTCTGGCTTCCAGTTCCCCAGCCGAAAGGACAAAGGCAGAGTGGCTGCTCCTGTGTGACCCTTTGTCTCTTGTGGCAAGGACAGCTTTTATTTCTTTTCACAGGAAACTATTTCATTGGAGGTGTTTTTCCAAAGCAGGAAAAAAAAGTTTCACCAAAAAGTTAGGTGTGTAAGGATAAATGTGTATGTCCTACCAAGAAAACACTTGCCTCCCCAAAATGTTAAGGAATGAAAACATATATTATGCGAAATATGTAAATAAATATTGCTCCATTCATTTCCCCTAGTAGGTTATTACAGGATGACTTAAAAGTACTAAGTAAAGGTACTTGATAAACAAAAGTGATTGCCTATGAATTAAGTAATACTTGGGCAGGACTTGATTCTATCACATGATTATATACTTATTATTTAGTGTTCATATTTAGTATTTTTATAGAGCTCTGTGGTGGCAGGGACAATGCCTTTCATTTCTTTGTTTTGGTTGTTTTTTCATCCCCATTGCCACATCTGGCAAGCCTATGGCAGGTGCTCAATAAATGGTGAAGACTCTAACTCAAAGAAGTTATAATTTCTGGTGGCTAGTAATTGGGCAGAGTCTTTTATTTATTTAATATATTTTTATTGATTTCAGAAAGGAAGGGAGAGGGAGAGAGAAATAGAAACATCAATGATGAGAGAGACTCATTGATCAACTGCCTCCTGCATGCCCCACACTGGGGATCGAGTCCACAATCTGGGCATGTGCCCTGACCAGGAATCAAACCATAACCTTCTAGTTCATAGGCCCATGCTTAATCACTGAGCAACACTGGACGAGTTGGGCAAAGTCTTTTAAATAAAAAAATATCTTGTGCTATGAGCAGGCAGTCTCACTTCTAGGTCTCCACCCTCCAAAAATTATGACATGCATGGATAAAGGTATATGTGCAATATTCTTTGCAGCCCTGTTTGTAAAACCAACATTGGAAACGCCCGTCACCAGCAGATAAATGGTCAGATAATCTAGGGGCCCTCCCAACAATGGAATACAATGCTTCTGCTTAACAGAATAAGGGACTGACCTAGATTTATGCCCATGTCATATCACATGTTAAAAGCAAGTTGCAGAATAATATACACAGCATGATTCCATTTGTGTGTGTGTGTGTGGGGGGGGAGCATGTGTTTTATGAGATAGCTACAAAATGAGGGAAAACTTTAAAAGGGGTGTTCACCGTGTGAACAAGTGTTAGCAATGAAGAAGGGATCAGAAGGACTCCCTCCACTTCTTTATATATAGAATCTGTAAAGTAGTAAGATTATGGGAGGTTTTTCTTTGGAGGGAAAATTTCAACTTAAAAATAAATTAATTCTCTACTGATGAAAAGAATGAAAAATATTTTTAATATACAGGGCTTTGCTTGTGAACAAGCAGAGTTAACTTCAATCAAAGGGCGCCCAAAATTACGGCTTTCTTCAATGTGTCTTTAGATTTGAGATTGTTCTATTATAGCAAAAGAATTTTCATGTGTTATGGCACACTATATCATCTATTTGAAATAGTAACATGGCCCTAGTCAGTTTGGCTCAGTGGATAGAGTGTCAGCCTTTGGACCACAGGGTCCCAGGTTCAATTCCGGTCAAGGGCATGTACCTGGGTTGCAGGCTCCTCTCCGGCCCAGGCCCTAGTCAGGGCTCATGCAGGAGGCAACCATTTGATATGTTTCCCTCACATTGATGTTTCTCTGTCTGTCTTTCCCTCTCTCTCTTCCACCCTCCCTAAAAACCAACAGAAAAATATCCTTGGGTGAAGATAGATAATAAAAAGAAATAGTAACGTGTATCCCATCCATTTGTTTGTATTAGCTGGTGTCATGTACAGCTGTGCAGTTTCTGCCCTTCACGCAGTATTTGGGCCAGCTGCTGTCCTGGCCAAGAGGTGCACCCCAATCAGAAGCTGTTTGAGACAAGGAAGGAGGTTCTGCAACTGAGTCCAAAAGTTTGGCAGTGGCCATTGGCAGCCCTGGCATCAGTGACGTCGGACTGTGCTTGAGAGTGAGCAAGACTCCTCATGTAGTATAATCAGGCTTTTTGCCGCGGGGGCTTTTCTTCACCACTCATCGCGGACCCTCTGTGGCCTCCAACCGTGTCTTGGATCAAAAAGACTCTTGTTCCTCAAAGCAGAGGCTGAAGGCTCCGTTCTCCCCAGTCACCCTTCCCAATTCTCTATGCTGACCTGCCTTCCATTCCCAGGCAAGCTACCTCCTCTCTCCACCCCCACTTCTGAACCTGCTCAAGACTAACTCTACCTTGAAGCTCTTCTAGAACCCCCTCCTACATATTCACTCCTTAAAGGCCTCTAGAAATGCTTCCTTTGTCAGGGACCATTGACTGGTGAATTAACTAGCACACAACGAAAGAAAAACAGAAGCCAGCAATTGCCAATAATACAGACGAAATATTTTATTAGGTTCCAAACTGAGAAAATGGTAGCGTGAACCGATTTCAGTATAAATCCACCACCCTCCTCAGGGAGCCAGCCTTAGCATCCGTGGCCCCCCAGTCGTGGGAGCGCCTGTACTCCTGGGGCCTCAGCAGGCAGTGCTGCCCCCGGGGTAGTTGGGCATCTCGTAGAGGACCCAGCAGCCCTCCAGCACGTGGAGGGAGCAGACCTCAGCCCGGTGGAAGCGGTCCTGGATGCAGGAGCAGTCCTCGCTCAGCTCCACCATGTGGCCTTGGTGGTCCTCTCTCTCATACAGCCACAGCCGGTGGGAGCCTGTCTGCTCCACCCACAGAGGGAGAAGCAAGCAAACAGATGAACTTGGTGGGTTGGGGCGTGGGATTGTCCATGTAAAACCTGAGGCTCAAAGATTGCTGTGAATGCAGTGCATGGTTTGTGTCCTACTCACATTAACAAATGTTTGCATGCCTGTTCTCTATTTCAGATCCAGGAGATGAAATTTTTAAGAGATCCAATGTTTGGGTTAGAATCCATCTAGAGCTCAAATATCTTGTTTTCTTAACTCCTAATTACCGAATTCCTTGATTCCTAGGTGTTAAACCCATATTAGGGGGATAATGTAAAGTGTTTGACTAGTATTCTTTTAATGAGTGTTCTCCCCCAAATTTATATACATATAAATTTACCACTAAAGTAGGGTTTTAAAAATCACATACTTCAGTGAAAATTAGTTTAGTCACTTGAATCCTAATTTGACTGATTTTCCAAATTAAGAACAACTGCTTTTCCCAAAACTTGGACATTACCACTGAATAGCCTACACTAACAATAGAGTTTTCCATTTCTACTAGTCTACAGTGGAAACTATTTCGTTCCTAATCAACTCCCTTACTGTAGGTATAATTTGTTAGAAATACTGCCTTCTCTGTCCAACCAATTTCCCATTTGCAAGCTTTGCTTTATAACCCACTATGCTATTACATTTGTTGCAGACAACTTTTGATTGACCTATTACTAACAAAAATTAAAAACAAAACAGACTCTTTCCCTAAGTGGATTCTTCCCCATATTCTGTGCTGTTTTTGTGCGAGTATCTATTTGAGCTTAGGCAAGTACCTAAAGCCCACTTAATCCTTGGGTGCTTTTACTTTTTTAAAAATAATTTTTTACTTATTTTTAAATGGGTGGGGGGGAGAGGAAGAAGGGAGAAAAAGAGAGAAACATCAGTTTGTGCCCTGACCAGGGGTCATACCTGCAACCTTGGCTATTGGAATGATGTTCTTACTAACTGAGCTACCTGGCCAGGGCAATCCTTGGGTGCTTTTAAAGGAAACCTCCTTCACCCTAACGCCCCTCAATAATACTTGAGGCCCCCAGGCAGCGTGATCGCCCTCAGGCCACACTCACCTGGGGGATGAGGCGGCAGGAGCGGACCACGTCGCTGAGGCCCAGCCACTGCTGGTGGTCAGGGTAGTCGCCGCGCCGCAGGAAGTACTGGGGGCCCTGGTAGTCGGGGCGCTCATAGAGCATCCAGCAGCCGCTGTCCACGCGGATGGAGTTGCAGCGGCTGAGGTAGGGCTGCAGGTTGGGGTGGTCGCTGCTGCACTCGAAGCGGCGGCCCTGGAAGCCGCGGTCCTCGTAGAAGGTGATCTGCAAGGAAGAACAGCTCCGAGGGAAATCATTTGCCCCCAGTCGGTCTTGTATAGGGGGTTTTACGGCCATCTTATTTCACTGTGTCCCGCTCACCTTCCCCATGGCTGGTTGGCTGGGATGCAGCGAGGTCAGTGGGTGGGTGGCAGCGGGCAGCGAGTGGGTGGGTGGCAACGGGCAGCCGGTCTACATCGCCGGCGGCTGCTGTGTTGGCAGGAGCAGCACAAAGGGGCCTGGGCGAGGAGGGGATTTCATGGATCCCTCTTCCATGCTGCGTTCAGGGGAAATGCCTGTGGAGTTGCCCTCATTCTCTGGCATATTCCAACGCTGTCCTGTACGTGTCCTATTGGGCACCTACAGTGGCTTTTATTCGGTTCCCAGTGTTTTCTAAACTTATCAGCGCATCAGTCTGAACTTTTGACCTGAAATGCTTGTGTCTCCACACATAATTCAGTTGTACCCCATGTATTTCCTGGGGGAAAATCTATACCTTTCCAGAAGAGCCACAGAATTCCAGAGGGGCCCTGGGGAAGCCGAACGCCCAGCACCCACTAATTTCCCTGGTCAGAGACCCTCTAACTTAAATTCTCTTTTTGTCCACGACGGGCCAGTCGAGTACAGGACACGAATCTGGATGCTGGTCTTTGCCAGTTTTGACAGATGCTTTAAGGCAGAGCGACTAACTTCCCCTTTGTACTTCATGTAACTAGAAATCGGTGGCTGGTAGTCAACTTGTGATAAGGATCAGGGGAAAGGCTTTTATGGTCACTGGGTCCATGACTGGGAAGTTTATTGCTTTATAGATTGCTTCCCAGGGCTGGGGGAGGGAGCAAAGCGTGGTGGACTGAGAATGTCCACTTAGTAGCCACATAAGCTCTCAGAGAATGAGTTATTTTCTAGTACTTACCTCATGGTACATAGTATGAAGGACAAGAAAGAAATAAAGAAAGAAGCAAAAGAAATAAAGAAAGAAAGAGGCCGGCTGGTGTGGCTCAGTGGTTGAGCATCGGCCTATGAACCAGGAGATCCTGATTTGATTCCTGGTTGGGTCACGTGCCCAGGCTCTGGGCTCCATCCCCAGTGCGGGGCATGCAGGAGGCAGCCAATCAATGGTTCTCTCTCATCATCTATGTTTCTAATCATGATATTTTATTGAAAGAAAGCCTACACCCATTTTCTTGTAATGCTTTATTGAAAGGATTGCACATGTTTCCATGTGACAGCATAGTAAAGGCAAATGATAGATTAATTTTATTTGGGATTGAAAGTTTGGAAAACTGCCTCTTACTCCACCATTCTGCATATTCAATGCTACACATTTGTAAAATGTGCTAAAAGCCAGCCTGCTCTGACATAGAAATACTATATATTCTTGGAAATCTCCAACTAACAGTCTTCCACTCACATTGAAGTAGCATAAAATACACACATTTTAAAAACCCAAATGTAGCTGTATAATATGATTCTACGAAAAGAATGTTCAACGTCCAAAAATAACACTGCAATGCAGTTTGCATCAAAGCTAACTGTAAAGAAAAATATGCTGGCAGGAGTTGCAGTTCTGAGATGATGTTTCTTTCCTGCCCCAGAGACTTTATTGTGAAGTCCCAGGGTGCAAGTCCAAGTTTCTAAGTGACCTGCAGAATAAAAAGAGGATTTGGGTATCAAGCATGGACACAGACAGTAGCTTTCAATCTATAGGGAGTTAAGGTCAAATATCAGATACTAAGTTATTGACCATGATGGGTTAAGATGAATGTAGGTACCAAAGAATTTCCATGGAACTGTTCTGAGACATTTGGAAATTGAGTTATATTTTTCAACTAACTACAATAAATTCCACACTGTATCCTCTACAGAAGGAAAAAAAATGTTTTAAAAACATTATTGGGTCAATTGACAAAATTATATATAGACAGTAGATTGGATCAAAGTATTAATGCTAGATTTTCTGAAGTTGATAACTATACTATGGTTATTCAAGAGAATGACTTTGTTCTTAGGAAGTACACACTAAATTATATGGGGTTAAAATGAGATGGTGATGTAACTGCAAATAGATCAGAAAAAATATGTATCTATGCCTATACACAAAGAGAAAGAGATAGGAACAGAGGAAGATAGAGAGGCAGAGAGAAAAATGATATAGCTAATAGAGCAAACAATTAACAATTGGTGAATGTGAGTCAAGTGTATACACAGGTTTTTTGTCGTACTCTAGCAACTTTTCTCTAAGCTCAAAATTGTTTCCAAATAAAATAAAATAGTTAAAGTAATACTTCATTTGATGGACCACACCTGAAGCAAATCATTTCTTTGCCCTTTAGCGGCTGTATATTATTCTTACAGCATGTTACTTTGAATTTCTTGTATAGTGGTTTGAATTTATACTAAAATTGCTCCCTCTCCATTTCTGGTAGGGGAGGTGTTGAAGTCTACAACTAGGAGAGTGAAGTCATCTGCTTCTCCAGCAGTTCTATGAGTTTTTACCTTATGGAGTTTGATGCTCTGTTGTTCAGTGACTACTTAAGGAATCTTATGTTTCTTGGAGAATAAACCTTTATCATCATGCACGTCCCTTCTTTATCCCTGATAACATTCCTTGCTTTGAAGTAGCTCTGTCTGAAATTAATATAGCTACTTTTGCTTTTTTTTTTAAATTAGTGTTAGCTTGGCACATTTTTATCTATCCATTTACTTTTCATCTGTGTGTGTCTTTATATTTCAAGTAGGTTTCTTATACACACCATATAATTGGCCTTGTTTTCTGATCCACTCTGACAAGCTCTGTCTCTTTTCTTCTTCTTCATAAATTTCATTATGAAATTTTTCATACAGAAAAGTTGAAAGAATTGAACCATGAGATACATATGCCCATAACCTGCTAATTCTGTAAACAGTGTTCCGTGTTTGCGTTAACATACATCAGGGCAATTCTCTATCCCTCTACCCATCCATCAGTCCACCTTATTCTTGGGGGCAGCAGTGTACCCTGTGCCTTCCCCTTTCTTTCATTTCCAAGAAGAGTTGCTGATTTTCCAGTCTGTTCAGCTTTTTACTTGTTGGAGTGGGGTGTCAATATCCAAGCACCTTCTGTGTGGAAATGGGAACCAGATCCCTCAGACTGTCCTCTCACCATCCTTCTTCCCTCCCATGATGCTGTGAGTTCCTCCGGAGTGGCAATAAGAGGGCACGTGTGTTATTGCCTGTGACAGTCCTGGCACTTTCTAAGTCCTTCCATGTCTATTAACAGTCCCTGTAACAACCCCATGAGGTACATACTGTTATCATCCACCTTTTATAGACGAAGCACAAGAGATTCACTTAATAATTCACCCAAGTTATTAAATGGAGGAACCAGATTCAAATCTAGTTATCTGACTCCGAATCCACACTCTTAATCACTAGAGTATGCTGTTTTCTGTCCATTCCAAATTCATGTCCTAGAACTCTGCCCAATATTGACACTTTCCTAGGATATGATGTTGCTCATACCCATCTCTATTAATAAATGAGGTACTAATACCAATACAGTCTAAAAGAAATACTTAAAACTGTTTTCCAGAATACCTGGATTTTTAATAAATAATTTCTCCTTTTCCCTTACTTTATGAAAAAAGGCAGTGGCTGGAAATATATAGAAAATCCTGACAAAGACATTGTTTCATCTTAAGGTTATAAAATTGTTTATCAGTTAAAATACATGATATAATTATCAGTAAGCTATAAAGAAAAAGACTAAAAAGCTCAAATATATAAAATGAAAAACTACTTTAAACAATAAACCGTGAAAGAATATTTCTCATACATTTATAAAATAATTATTTCTTTAATAAAGATATTTGTTTATTTAATTTATTTCTTGACTATTTCTTAAAAATCAGTAGTAGGACATACAATGTGTAGTAATATTTGAATATCACAAGAAATATTAACAGTTGTTATTTCTAAGGAGTAGGAAAGGGGTGTGGATTTCACTTGTAATTTTTGTATTGTTTGAAATTTTTACTATAAGCACATACACACTTACTTAAACCCATAATATAACAGCTGATTAACTTGTGAATTGCGTTTCTCAAAAGCTAAAAGATAATAGTGGTTAGTATTTATTTAGGGTTACTCTGTACGAGCACTGTTCTAACCTCTTAACATGTATAATCTCAGGTAATCATCCCACAAGCTTAAGAAGGCGATACCATCATTCTTCCCATTTTGCAGGAGAGAAAACTAAGGAACCGAGACGCTAAGTCACTGACCTGAAGTCACACAGATGGTAGGTAGTAAGCTTTAGATTCAAACCCAGAACATCTCATTCTAAGGGCGAGACTTTTAACCTTAATTTAAGTAAAGTACTCCCCAACATCTGGTATCATTTTGGTCCAATTTGTGTTTTTAGACCTACTTTGCTCTTTGGTTGTGTGTCCAAAGGTAACTTTTTTGATGATTTCTGTTCCGTGGCATTTGCTTCCCTCCTAGAGCTGCTGGTGGCATTTTTATTCGTTGCTTCCCTTCTTAGCTTGACACCTAGAGACACATGTAGGAACAACAATAAAAACACCTTTTAAAAAATGAGTCCACCCACAGTTCTAGATCTTTCCCTTCATAGGTGTTTTGCTCCCATTAACAAGGCGTCTAAGAAATACTTCCCTGGTTTCGACAGTTGAGGGAAATCAAGCTGTAAGTACTCCTGGTTCTTTTGCATTCAACCAGAGAGCTGTTCTTACCATGCCACCTCTGACCTGACGTGGTGAGTCCCCCTCCTGTGTTAAACTTCTCTAACGGATGGAAGTAAGCAGGCTTACTCTGTTTGCGGGCATATTCTGCTGCTTTGGGTGCTGTTAACATGGCAAAAGGGTGCAAGGAGAGGCGGGAAGGTGGAGCTCGGGGAACCTGAAAGGCAAACAGTCCTCCTTTGAAACGCTGCACACACTGTGCTGCTACCACCTGCTGCCTATGGCACTTGGCCTGCGTACCCACCCCACAGTCCTTAGACGTTCCTACTGGTCCCCTGGCAGCCCAGGTTTCATTGTCAGGCACATTCACACGTTGTCTTCTACTCCCAGGCTGGGTCCCTCCTGCCTGGAATCACACTGATACTCCCCAGAGTTCCCTTTACCTGGAGTGGCTACTTCCTTCCTCTCTGCCCAGGGGCTCTTTTCCTGAAGGCCCCTCCTCTTCCTTTGAGATGCAGCTCAAATATCACCTTTTCTGAGAAACGTGCCCAATGTCTCCGCACCTTCACGCTCCTATACTGGCCTTCTGCCCCCTCCTCCACCCCAAGGCAGAATTACTGACTCTCATCTGTGAATGCAAAGCTCTTTTTGAACTCACATAGAACAAACCCAGTGTGTTGTGATTGTAATCCACTGTCTGCTGCACAGCGCTGGAAACTTATTCAAGGCTAGAACTGTCCATTCATTCATTCATTCATTCAACAAGTTTTCAGTGAGCACCTACCATGGTCCAGGCTCTGCTTTAAGAGCTGAATGAGGAGAGACACTAAACTATTAGGCAACCTGGGTAATTATACATCATGATAAGTTTAATAAATATACTAAACAGATGATGTGCTAGGAAGTAACTGGACAGCCACCACTTCAGACAGAAGGGACAGAGACAGCAATGGAAGCCATTGAAATATTTTTAAGCAGTAGTGTTACAAGGTTTGGCTCAGGTTTTTAAAAAGATCAGTCTGGCCAAAACCGGTTTGGCTCAGTGGATAGAGCGTCGGCCTGCGGACTGAAGGGTCCCAGGTTCGATTCCGGTCAAGGGCATGTACCTGGGTTGCGGGCACATCCCCGGTGGGAGATGTGCAGGAGGCAGCTGATCGATGTTTCTCTCATCGATGTTTCTAACTCTCTATCTCTCTCCCTTCCTCT
>NW_006287548.1:4088086-4109342 GCF_000327345.1 Myotis davidii
GGGATGTGAAGAAAGAAAGAAAAGAAAGCCCACGAAGGCATTTTTAAGTGGCCCTACCTTTCCACATTGCATAAAGGCTACCAATCATAGATGGCACCCACCCAATGTGTTTTAATGATGTAACATAAGCTGCAAACATTTTTTTTTTTGGTTGTCTGTGAACATCCTATTGTGTCCTTTTAATTGCTCTTATTTGAGCTCAAATTCATAAAATAGAGTAACTTGGAAACCTAAACATAGGTTTTCACTCATCTAATACCATTTTATATATTTTTTTTAATTAATTTATTTTTTTTAATATCACTCTGGTTGCTTTTTGGAGAATGGATTGAAGGGTAGAAGGAGAGAGACTTAAATGTTATTGACGACTTGAACTATGATTTTAGTCAAGGCAATAAGTGGTTGACAGCATGGACGTTGATGTCAAACTGGCTGATTCGGAATGGAGGCTGAACCATGTATAAGACATGTGACCTTGGGAACGTCTTTTAACTTCTCTGTGCCTGTTTCTTCATGTGATAATAATGATACTTGTACCTACCTTATAGAATTGTGGTAGGGATGAAAGAGTTAGTGTATGTAAAGTATTTAGAGTAGTGTTTGGTACACAGTACAATATAGTAGCTTTAAAATTAATAATAATAAATATTTATATTTATCAGCATCATCACTCTCCCTGACTCAGTTCTCTTTTTTGTATAGAATTGGTGGCAATAATTTGGCCACCAATTCCTTTAGGGAATCTTGCCTCATCTCCCAGAAAAAGGTTGAGTAATTGCTGACAAATAACGAATCAGAGCCAGGAGGCCTGAAATGATTAACACCCCCTGCAAGATCAACAACTTTCTGCTTTCTCACCGATAGAGATTCAGGTTTTAGGTTTCAGGAGTAAAAGTTGAGTACACAAATCTTTTTACGAATGTCAACAAAGATGCCATCTTATCAACAGGACACCCTTGCATGATGTATAACCGAGGCAAAAACAAAAAGACAAGGAAACAAAACAAATACTTAGTTTTAGATTTCCAGGTCAGTAGAAAATATTCTGCTCTATCTCTATCATCCAAAACTCTTAATGACTACACTCCTAATGAGCAAGTTCCCACGTAATTGATATCATCTTTGAAGTAGGTAGAAATTTAAACTCCAAGATAATTGTGTAGTTTATATATAGGTGGGGTATTTTGGGAGGGGGGAGTGTCTTATTTTTTTTTAAAGGGACTACATTTATATATTACTAGAGGCCTGGTGCACAAATTCGTGCATGGGTGGGGTCTGCCAGCCTGGCCCCTGATTGAGATGGAGGGGGTCGATCAGGGGCAGGGCTGGCAGAGGGGAGGGGCTGCAGGCGGTTGGCCAGCCGGCCCTGCCCCCTGGTCGAACTCCCGGTTGAACTCCCAGTCGAGGGGACAATTTGCATATTAGCCTTTTATTAGATAGGATTTTGTCATTTTCAATAGGAATGACTGAGCAGATACCTGGAAGAAGCCTGCTTCCTGACAATTGGGTGCAACTGTGGTACCAGCCCTGGTCTGCCCACCTCCAGACTCCTTTTATTTTTTTACCTGAGAAGTAAACTTCTGTTTTTCACTATTATTATGGGCTTTTGATTGTATCATACAGGAAACCAGTATTAAACAATAAATGAGGATGTGTTCTCTTTACCAACAGAACAGTTTAGAGCAGTGGTTCTCAACCTGCGGGTCGCGACCCCTTTGGGAGTCGAACAACCCTTTCACAGGGGTCGTCTAAGACCATCAGAAAACACATATATAATTACATATTGTTTTTGTGATTAATCACTATGCTTTAATTATGTTCAATTTGTAACAATGAAATTGGGGGTCACCACAACATGAGGAACTGTATTAAAGGGTCATAGCATTAGGAAGGTTGAGAACCACTGGCTTAGAGCCACCTCAGCAGGGGAACTTTTATTTTTGAACTCAGTCTTTTATTCAAATGGCAAAAGTATTGATTGAGAGTTCACTTCAAATGGCAAAAGTATTGATTGAGAGTTCACTTCAAATGGCAAAAGTATTGATTGAGAGTTCACTTCAAATGGCAAAAGTATTGATTGAGAGTTCACTTCATATCCAGCATTGTAAGGAATTAAACATAAACTATGGCCTCTAACCTCAGAAGCACAACATCTATTCAGAAAGGTGACCCTATAACACTGAAAGTAATTGAAAGGAGGCTTTATATAAGTATGGGGGCAATTGTGACTATAATAGCAAGAGCCCTTCAGGTAAATATATGCCAGATACAGGGGGGTGGGGGAGAGAGAGAGAGAGAGAGAGAGAGAGAGAGAGAGAGAGAGAGAATTGGCTCCTGTTTGTTTGTTTTTAGTGGTTAGACACTTATATAACTTATGAAGTGATGAAGTGATCCCCTTGACAAGTCTAGCGATACATCATTCTTCTTTTAAAATGTATTTTTATTGATTTCAGAGAAGAAGGGAGAGGGAGAAATAGAAACATCAATGATGAGAATCACTGATTGGCTGCCTCCTGCACGCCCCGTACTGGGGATCCAGCCCACAACCCGGGCATATGCCCTTGACTGGAATCAAACCTGGGACCCCTCAGTCCACAGGCTCATGCTCTATCCACTGAGCCAAACTGGCTAGGGCAAGCCATACATCATTCTTGACGCAGTTAGAACATACAAGACAGATGCTTTTCAAGCTCCAGTTGCCCTGTTTACTGGGGCAGATCGAACCTGATGATTTTAAAGGTCACTTCCAGCTCAGATATGCTCTGAGTCCCGATAATCTGATGACGCATGCAAGCAGTTAATGTAGCATTTAAATGCAGAATGAAATTCAAATCCTAAATCTAGAGTTAATCATATCTTTTTTACTTTAATGTTATTTATTCATAGCTTCATTGTGGCATAGTAACAGTATTATTATGATTGTTATTTCTCGATTCAAGTACTTCTTGAGTGCCAAATTATGTCCAAAGCACATTCAACAAAAATTTCTTCCAATAGAAAGGGGTAGGGGGAGGAAAAGAAGGCAGATCTGTGTAAAGGCCTCTCTTTTCTTTTTTCCCCTTTCTCCATCAAATAGAGTTGAAGAATATTTGTATTGCTTGCTTTATTTGTTGAAGGGAGACCTGTGCTCTTTTTCTCCAGGTTCAATTTGAGTAGGACAGTTTCTATCTATCTGAAGCTATTTGTGTAACCCTCACTTACTTGGCCCTTGGTTGACTTCTTCTATGGGTCCAAGGTCCTGAGCAGAAAAATGGCTCCCTATCAGGAGGAAAACCTGAAGCTAGTAAAATTGGTGAATAATGCTGGGCCCATGATTCCTTTCTGTCACCAGGTGGCAGCAAATAGTCCTGGAGAAAGCCATCAGGCTGGTGCACAGTGCTCACATTGTATCATGTGGGCAGTTCTGGTGGCTGGAAATTCCACATAATCTGATTAGTATTCAACAGGGCTTTAAAAGCTCCTGCTTGGGAAGGATGTTAGCTGTTGCTTAGGAGATATTTTATCTGAAGGAATCAAAGGTCATTCAGATATATGCAGCAATTAGAGAGGAACTTTTGGCAATAACTTTTTTTTTATAGCAACCCATCTCCTAGTTAAATTTTTTTGAAATTATTAAGCCCCTAGGACCGTTCTAAAATCGCTCCTACAATTTACTATATTTGAAGTGCTATATGTCCATTGAGTGGTTCTGCTAATTCCTTATTTAAGATGCAGAGGGGGTCCTCAGTGCAGCTGACCTGCCCACAAGAGAAAGGCCTGAGCAGGGAGGAGCTTGGGGGGCCCACAGGGGGTAGGTGAGCCTCAGAATCTTATATTTGTAGCTCAAATCATATCATACCTTTTGTGACATCTCATGGTTTGAAATAGGCACAGTTGCCCAGCCAGTGTGGCTCAGTGGTTGAGGGTCTACCTATGAGCCTTCATGTAAGGAAAGCATTTTACAAACATTTATTACCCAAGTAAGATATGGCTTCATCTGGTTTTGTACATTTTGATATAAAACTGTTATTTGATGCCTAAAAGTACAACATGATAAATGTGTCAAATAAATGTTCTCTAAAAATCCCTGAAATTGATAGACTCAGGTCACCCCTACCTTGGTAGCACCAGAATTGGCAGAAGAATCCGCCCCATAAATTTTAAAGACTTCTTCGATTGCGATGCTATTCTGTTAAACAACAACAACAACAATAAAATGTATTATCATATCATGGCTTTTCTTTTGGCACAAAACAAAGCTGTTAATACTCCAGGATGTCCAGCACTGTGCCTGTGTAGCATGGGCATTAAATAAACAACCTCTGAATAAATTTTAAACCAGAATATGCTGAATCCAATTAGTTATGCATTTCATTCTGGGGTCTTTTGTCCCTTAAATAAATGTTTCCACTATACAATATAGAAGTCAAAGTCTTTTTATTATAACTTAAAAAATGAAACATTTAATATCAGTACATCGTAAACATTTATAAGCATTGGTTAAAGACAAAGTAAATATGCATTAATATCAAAATGTGCATAGAAAATATAGCATCTTCATATATACGAAGAGTGTTCTTTTCCTTACCATTAAGATTCCAGCATAAGATGATAAGATCATTGCTTCTCTTTCTCTATGGTTTGGGTATATGGGTCTGCCACGAAAGGGCCTTTTCCTAAGGGGGAACATGAATAAATAAGAATCGAGGGTTTATTCCTGTTGTTTTTGACACCTGCTAAGGTTGTGATAGTAATCCATAAGTAATCTCCAATGGCCATGTGCTATGTGCTATGCACTTGTTCACAAAACTGATATGATGAACCCACCATCTTTGAATTTTGAATCTTCCAACAGTGGTGATGAATTTGCCCTCATCTATCCAAGTTTTCACAGCTATCAAACATGGGCTGACAGGTCACTATGGTGGACAAGTATGGATTTGCCAACCAGGATGCTTTCCCTTCTTGTGGCAATTTGCTTGGAGGAACTGCCTTACTCCACTGTAAGCCTAAGTGCTTGAAGGGGAGGTGAAAATACCCCCGGATTCCAAAGATTGGAAAACACACTGTGGACTAAGCGAGTCACGGTCTTCCATCCCCCACTCCACCCCCAGACAAGTCAGGGTTAACAGAGCTATTGAGACACAATTCTGTGATTTTTAGAAATCCATTTTTCCCTGGACTGAATTTTGCAATAAAGTAGGCTGAAACTAAGCACAGTGTCTAGCCAGAGGAAATAGTCAAGAGGTAGGTCTTGATGACATGGTTTGAGTTTGAATTAAGTCTTGCCTCAGGCAGAGCTACTCATGGATTTTCAAATACAGAAGCAGTAAATCTCCTCTCTCTCTCTCTCTCTCTCTCTCTCTCTCGCTTAAGTCTGTTCAAACTGGATTTTCTGCTTATTATAACTGCACTCTAACTGATACAGCCATCCAGGGCCAGGTGTGTGTTCTAAGGCCATGGAATGGAGAAAAATAACTGGCTTCTGGAATAAGCTGCTCAATTCTGGTCTCATTAGTTCCACGTTCTTATTAATTGAGTGTGTCTGCCTAACACACAGGGAGAAAATGCCAATAATCCTGGAAAGGAAATTATTCTATAATTCAAACAGCTCAACTCAGGTACATATCTGGTCAAATGCTTAAGAAGTTGCGTTTGATGGTCCTTAGGAAAAGATCGCAGCCTTTCCCCACAGAATTGGCCATCTGAACAATCATGGCCTGTGCACAACAAAGCACCGTCTTATTTCTAAGGGAGAACATTCTAGGCAAGAAAGATGTTCATGTGATAGAAACCAATTAGGCCCTAGCTGGTTTGGCTCAGTGGATAGAGCGTCAGCCTGTGGACTAAAGGGTCCTGAGTTCGATTAAGGTCAAGGGCACATGCCCGGGTTATGGGCTCCATCCCATGTGGAGCATTCAAGAGGCAGCCGATCAATGATTCTCTTTCATCACTATTGTTTGTATCTCTCTCTCTCCCTCTCCCTTCCTCTCTGAAATCAATAAAAGTATTTTTTTTTTAAAAAAGGAAACCGATCAGCAGAGATGTAACAAATGTAAACACTATGTGACTTCCCCGCGTTGACAGCTGTGGGGTGTGGGGTTTCTTCAGATTTCTGGTTGCAGAGGGAACTCCGCTGCAGTGTGTTCACATCAGAGTGCTCACGGTGGAAGATGCCAGTTAGAGCTTCCTCTTTCGTTTCTCATAGTCACGCATTAAAAAAAAACACAACTATTTCAACTTACACTTTTTCCCACTCCAGCCAAGTTAAGTCTTCCGAGCGATCCAGCCATTGCAAAGCAACACTGATGGCCAGGTCATAGTGCGCCTGGAAGCAGGAAGCACAGAGAGCAAAGGAACCGGCTTAGACATTGGCCGAAGCCCTCCCTGGGCCCAGTGACAATGGCTCTGCTAAACCTGTTCTATTATTTTGTCCGCAATGGTGAGGATCATTAGCTCTGTCCAGTAACCTGATGCTCAGACAGAAATCCTAGAGATCTTCAGGCATTGCCTTCACCTCCCACTAGAGCAGGGGTTGTTTTTCTTGTTTGTTTTTATTGTCGTTGTTTGTTTGTTTGTTCTTGGCTTCTGTGGATTAAAAACGAAAAGAGAGATTCTTGGGAAGAATATTACACTCGGAATCAGGGAATCTGGACTCACATCTAGGTATGGCCAATAATTGGTAGTGTATCCTCAGGTGAACAATTGATGTTCTGTGGGCCTCAGTTTTAAGTTTTGTTGGTTTTTTTACTTTTTATTTTACTATATTCATCACCATTTATCCCCCCCATACCTTCTTCCACCTCCACCCACTACCCTCCCCTCACAATCACCATACTCTTGTCCCTGTCCATGAGTTCTTTCTCTTTTTTCCCCTTTTTGTCTCAATCCCACCCCCCACCCCCGCCCCTTAAAATTTTGAATTAGAGAAAGGTGCAGTTGGAGGAAGAGGGACCCAGAGAACAGTTCCTAATTCTGTAAGTAGAATGACAGAAATGTGTTCCCGGGGCACAGGGGAACCGATGTGTCCACTGGGGAAGCCTGGGAGGCTTCAGAGAGGAGGCTTTGGTGGAACTGGGGCTTGGAGGGGGCGGGTTTATGAAGGTGGGGAAGGACCTCCAGATGGAGGGGTGAGCATGAGCAAAGGGCTGAGGAAGACCTGATTAAGTGACCTGCTAAGAGACTCATACAGAAAGCTGAGGACCAATTCCAATGAAGGTCAGTTTGACTTCCGCATTTTCAAATGGGTTTTAAGGTTCTATCTCACACCCATGTTTTTTAAAACAATGTGATTATTTCTATTTCTTCC
Organism: Myotis davidii; assembly: GCF_000327345.1. NCBI lineage: Eukaryota > Metazoa > Chordata > Mammalia > Chiroptera > Vespertilionidae > Myotis > Myotis davidii. Next base: position 4,095,375 of record NW_006287548.1, read on the forward strand.
AGGGCTGAACCAGACTGAAAAGTGAATTAGAAGAAGAAGAAGGAGGAGGAGGAGGAGGAGGAGGAGGAGGAGAAGGAGGAGGAGGAGGAGGAAAGAAAGGAAAGAAATGGACCCTGATCCATTGTTGAAACTTAATCCAAAGACTTATTCGTGGACTGGTAACACTGGATCATTTATTAGAAATGCAAATTTCCAGCCCCACCCCCTACTTCCTGAATCACAACGGCCTTGTAATAAGACCTCATTAAAGTTTGAGAAGCAATTATCTAATTGACTTAATTTCTCCATCTAATACGTGCGCTGAGAAGCACTTAAGAAAACCAAGGCCTGACCGCTTACTCAGCCCCAGGGAAGTCAGATAGACAGAAGGGGAGGAGGGAGAGATCCTTTCTTCCCTGCTAGTGCAAGGACAGCAAATGGGAGGATAAAATGCTGAGGGTTTACTAGTTTCTTTTGAATTAGATCTTTATAGTTTCTTAACTTACGGGAAGTGAACTTTTATTACATAACATGAACCTAAGATTCAACACGAATAATAATAGAAAGGATTTTAGGATTATTCAATTCTTTGGTTTTCTCCATTAATGCACATGGTAAAAAACAAAACAAACAAACAACAACAACAACAACAACAAAAAAACACCCAGTATCATACTTGAGAACTACGTGACAGCTAATTTTGTCCAAAAAAAATGTTAACATCATATGTAATATTTGCCCCTGCACCCATTTTGCTTTTTAATCTTTTCTAATGCCAATAGCAGAAGTCACATGACTTTTATTTTCTCATTCTTGTTGCTTTCAGTTTAATGGGTTGAAAAGACCATGTGGAGAATGCCAGGATGAGTTAGAAACAGGCCGTTCTAGAGGACCAGGGTCAGCCTTGTCTATTACATACATTATGTACTTATGTCCCCTTCACTAACATGTAACACAGATGTGACTTCCACCCCCATGCCTTTCTTTACCATATCATCTAGAAAGGTGAGCTGCCTTCTTCCTTTTGGGTCAAATTCCTTTTCCCGAAGTCTGATGCCAATATAATCTCCCCTTAAAAGCAAGAGAGCAGGATTGAACCACTGGGAATGACACGGGAGTTCCATCTGCAGATGGGGGTTTCTGCCCAGCCCCTCCCTCGCGCCAAACACAAGTGCAGTCACTGACTTGTGGGAGCCGGGTCCACAATTCCTTCTTTTTATATGGAGAATTATTTGGCTACTGTATTACCCAAAAAACACCATTTTGATTTCAAAGGCAATTCTGCAATGCAGTAGGCTTAAAATGTCTCACCATAATGAAATTAAACTACATTTATCTACAAAGTAAATGCACATAGTGGGCACAGAATTTATAGGCAAGCAGGGAGTATGTTAAATCCCCACATGCAGAAAAAGTTCACAAAAATGAATGGACTGAGACCCGCTGTTTAAAATAAAGATTCCCTTGCTAACCATGTGAAATTCAGGTAAAATGTCAATGAGGTTGATAAATTTCGGGCCAGATGTATTCTTTTGCTTTTCCTCATTGGAATGCAAATACCCTTAGGAGGAGTTATACATAAAATGTATTAGTGAGTCCAGTTTAGTGTGTCCTCCTCAGATCCCTCCAGAGGACAGAATAAGGGCCCTGGGAGGAGACTAGAGGGGTTGCTGTTCTGGAAAGTCAGGAAGAAAGAGCCCTGGATGCAGGACAAGGGGTCCTGGGGTCCCCCTCCACACATCTCTGGGCTCCCATGAGGCCACGCTTCTGGTTGTCAAGGTCTTTGGCACACACTTTGGGCAAGTAACCTTGCGAAGGATAAGTCTGTTTCTGCCTTCTTGAACTCTTCTGTTTTATTACACTTAGATTGATAAAAATCCTCAATTTTTTTTCTTGGTCATTCCAAGGTACTTTATTTAGAGTGCCCTAAATGTATTCCTTGGCTATAACTTTACGTTTACATCCCTTTTGAAATTCCAGTTCTAGATGGAGGAATGAACATTCCTGATTATGGTTTGTTCTTTATTATAGTTTGGCCTTCAAACACGTACCTGTAAACATGTGTGAATTCACACATAGTTTACTCCAGCGTTTCTTAAGGATTTGTTCCAAGATCATTATCTTAGCAGCTGAGAGGACACATTGGATGGAGACTGTGATGAAGTCTTTGATGAAAAGGGCATTATTATTGTGCCTATAATACATATGAAATAGGACATAGCTGCCCCCCCACCCCCCATCCTTTTAATATCGTCTGTTATTTTCACCAACCTCTTAACAAAATACCAAGTCAAAGAAAAGCTAGCACAGGGGAAAAAAACATTTTTCCATGGGGAGACTTAATATTTTCTTTTGTTTGTTTAAAAATAAAAGTTCCGATGGCAGGAAACAGGAGATGAATTACTGAGTTGATCAGACTGACCATAAGAGGCAGAGGCTGCAATTTCAATGCTGGGCCCTTGAGTACATTTTTCAGAAATCTCCCCTCTATCTGTTCCAGCAGAGCCCTCCCAAAGGCACACCCTGCCCAGCACAGCTGTCAGGGCTGTGGTCCCAGATCCTAGGCTCTGGAACAGGGATGCCTCGGATGAGCATGCTGCTGGCAGAAGCATCCTCCCTAGAGATTCAGCATCCGGCTTTGCACCCCTTGTGAGGCCTCTGGTGCCGGAGACACAGGCCAGATTATCTGGCTTTTTTTCGATCGTGCAGGAATAAAACCTTCCTGAGATGTTTACCCTCCTGCCAATATCAGACCACCCATGACAGGAAACCCACCAAACCCTGAGTATGGTAAATGAAAGTTATTCCCAGTCTTACTTACAGGAGCCTTTTCACCTCCTTCTTTAGGAGCCTTCTTTCCATGATTAAAGGCTGACCCAGCTGCGCAGGTATCTGCAGCTTCCACTGCACCTGATATCTGTTAGGAAGATGCAGTCTCTCTGAGCCTAGAAGCTACCGCAGCAAATCAGAGAGAATTGGAGTTAGGGACGCTATCACTCCAAATACCAGTCATGGAGTCCCAGGCTCTGGAAGGGATCCGAGAATGTGCAGAGCTCAGGCCTCTTATCCAGCAGGTTCCAGGGCAGAAAGCTGTCTGGAGGCCAGTGCACTGTACTGTGAGTTTATCTGGCACTTCTCATTCCTTGCGAGTGTTTTCAGCATTCATCATTTACCGACCCTTGCAAGAAACTAGCAAGTAAAACAGGCCAGGCTTGTGTAATAGCGGATGAGACTATTTGGGGAGAACCACCCGAATGGGGATGATTTGTGTTCTGACTATGTTTGAGCTCTGAGTACATTGGACCTAGCGACTCCCAGTGGATTCGCCCTGGTGCAATGGCTCATGGCGGTGTTTTCTATAGAATCCATGCACAAATTCCTTTTTTTTTTCTTCCATGCACAACTTCTTATGGCCAGACAGTCCTTGAAAGACCATGTGGTTATGGCAAATGTGAGACCATGTCTTCAGTTCCTACCCCAACATTGAACCAGAAATTGGAGTTTAGGTGATGGGGTCAAACGGGTTCTGAAGTCACAAAACAAGTTTACAAAACAAAAATTATCAGTGTAAATTTACAATAGCTAAGATTTGGAAACAGCCTAAGTGCCCGTAAGCAGATGAGTGGATTAGAAAACTGTGGTACATCTACACAATGGAATACTATGCTGCTGTAAAAAGGAAGGAACTCCTACCATTTGCAACAGCATGGATGGACCTGGAGAGCATTATGCTAAGTGAAATAAGCCAGTGAGAGATAGATAAATATCACATGATCTCACTCATTTGTGGAATATATGAACACCATAAACTGATGAATAAAAACCAGATTCAGAGACAGAGAAGCATTGATCAGACCATCAAACCTCAGAGGGAAGGCAGGGGAGGGTGGGGGAAAGGGGGAGAGATCAACCAAAGGACTTGTAACCAATGGTCACAGATACTATCGGGGTGAGGGCATGAGTGGGGGGGGAGCGGGGGGAAGGGAGGCCATGGAGGGATAAGGACCTTAATCAATAAAGAAAAAATATATATTAAAAAAATTATCAGTGTCGAATAGGGTGCCCAGGGAACAGTATAAATGGCATATCAACTATATCTTCAGTTTTCTTTCTTTTTTTTTCAGTTTTATTTCTTAAACAAGATTTAAAGCAAATTGTGATGATCAATTTAATATAGCAACTTGGCTGGGCCATTGTGCTCAGATATTCGGTCAAACATTATTCTGGGTGTTTCTATGAAGGTGCTTTATGGATATCAACATTTAAGTCGGTGGACTTGAGCGACGCAGATTACTCTCCATTATGTGGGTGGACCACATTCAATCAGTTGAAGGCCTTCAAAAACAAAGACTCACCTCTCCCAAACAAGAAGGAGTTTTGCCAGCAGACAGCCTTTGGACTTGAATTTCAACTCCCCCCTCGTCTTCAGCCTGCTAGCCTACCGCATCAGATTTTGGGCTGGCCAGGCTACCACAGTCATGTGAGCCAATCCCTTAAACTAAATCTCTAGTATGTATATTTGCACATCCTGTTGGTTTTGTTTCTCTGGAGAACTCTGACTAATAATAAAAATGTTAATCTTTGTTGATTGGAGGTTTATGGATATTTATTATGTTACATTCTGTACTTTTGAAATTATGCACATGTTTTTCAATCACTACTATAAAAATGGTGGGAAAAAAACCTTTAGAAACCTTTTTATAAAAAATTGTAGCATGCCCTAACTGGTTGATTCAGTGGTTGGAGTGTCAGCCTATGGATTGAAAGGCCTCAGGTTCGGTGCCAATTAAGGGCACATACCTTGGTTGCAGGGTCAAGCCTCAGCCCCAGTTAGGGCATGTTGGGGAGGCAACCAATTGTTGTGTCTCTCTCACATCAATTTTTCTCTCTTTCTGTCTCCCCTCCTTCCTCCCTTCCACTCTGTCTAAAAATCAATGAAAAAAATATCCTCGGTGAGGATTAACAAAACAACAAAATTGTAGTATATAAATGTGGTAGGCAGTGAGACAAACATGAGCAGAGCAAGGACGATGGGCCAGGTACAGAAAGCCACCAGGGCAGGAAGCCATGGGTGCCTAGCAATGGTCAAAACTGGGGAAACAAGGACCTTACCCACAAGGTAACCCTTCCTTCCCTAGAACCGTGGTCGGCAAACCGCGGCTCGCGAGCTATATGCGGCTCTTAGGCCCCTTGAGTGTGGCTCTTCCCCAAAATACCACGCGCGGGCACGCACATACAGTGCGATTGAAACTTCGTGGCCCATGCGCAGAAGTTGGCATTTTGTGGAAGACCTGGTATTTTGTGGAAGAGCCACACTGAAGGGGCCAAAGAGCCACATGTGGCTCGCGAGCCGCAGTTTGCCGAGCCGCAGTTTGCTGACCACTGCCCTAGAATTTCACTGGTCATGCAGTTTAGACCCCCCGACCTTTCAAATCACTGGTCATACGGTTCAGACCTCCCCTGGCCTCTCCTCCCCTGGCATGTTGCTAGTCATGCGGGTTAGACCCCCTTAGAGAGGAAGAAATAATGGGGCCACAGAGCAGCCCTTCATCATTAAGCCTCCAGGACAAGGAGATTCTGACCTGCATCAGCTACATGTGGTCCTGAGTTGTGTTTCCGCTCCAGGCCCAGAAGAGGTGCCTTCTTTTGCCTCTGTAACTTGTTTCCTGAGCCCATTTCTTCTACAGCTCATTTATTCTACCTCTGTTACTTTCTAAAGAAACTTTCTCTTATAGTTTGAGTCTTGGCTCTGAATTTTTCCTTAACCAGTACTCAAGTACTGAGGTAACTGAACCGAGATCGAGATCAAGCTGCCAATACCCTTCTGGTGTGGTTTGGCTGCTCACATCAACATTAAGCTTCATTGGATCCAGCTCTTCGACAATGAGCAGAAAGGAAACAGGATGCCACTGACTTGAAGGAGCTCTTCACCAGACCAATTTAATTCGTTCGGACCATTCTTGCTGCTGCTACACCTGCCTTGGATGAGATTGGAGAAGGTGAAAGAGGGGAAGAAAGGAGCATTCCACTGGAGAGGAATTAATGATAGAGACAGGAATGTCATCTCTGCAGGAGAGTGAATCCAGAGAGGACACTGCAAGCCAGAGAGGTGGCCTCAGGGCCTAGAGAAAGAAAAGTTCTGGACCTGGGCCAGCCAGACGCTGGGATGTAGTGTCTCCTGCACCACCGACTGGTGTGGCCATGGCCAAGCTTCTTGGCTCTTCTACACCCCAGGCTCAGGTGCTGTCCAAAAAAATGATGAGCCTGGTTAACATCACCAAGAGCACCTTTTGGCCTACACTGTACAATTCCACGAAGGCTAGCATTCTTCTAATTCAATAAGTTGTAAAAACATTTGTCCTACCTCAGTTCCTTGAGTGTATGTGTGTGGTATAGGAGGTGGGGATTGGGTGGGTGGGGTGGGATGACTCAGCTTCTATGACTTTTTTAAAAAAATATATTTTTATTGATTTTCACAGAGAGGAAGGGAGAGGGATAGAGTGACCAGAATCGAACCTGGGACTCTTCCGTCCTCAGGCCGAGGCTCTATTCACTGAGCCAAACGAGCTAGGGCTATGCCTTGTTAAAAAGCAAAAGCCTTAGCACTTGGTTTAACCTATTTTGTTTTGTCACTCTGAGCCAGTCCTTTGCATTTCAGACTTACAAGTTATAGACTTGCATCTTAGTTGCTCTGACAGCTTCCCCTTACCAGCGGTTCTCAACCTGTGGGTCGCGACCCCTTTGGGGGTCGAATGACCCTTTCACAGGGGTCGCCTAAGACCATTGGAAAACACATATATAATTACAGATTGTTTTTGTGATTAATCACTATGCTTTAATTATGTTCAATTTGTAACAATGAAATTGGGGATCACCACAACATGAGGAGCTGTATTAAAGGGTCGCGACATTAGGAAGGTTGAGAACCACTGCCTTAGACCTACCTTCCCCCCCACTACCATTCAATGTGGCATACAGGCAAAGGTATAAATCTTTAAAATGTGAGCATCTCCCCCTACGGAGACTGGGAGGCTACCAGCTAGCTGTGTCACCTTGGGTACCGGGGCTCTCCATGTCTGCGCTTCCTCCTCCGTAAGAGACGCGGTGAATGGTGCGAGAGGGCCCTTTAGCTGCAGAGTCCAGTGCCTGGTGTGCATGGAGCAGCTCCACCTGGCTGAAAGAGGGCCATTTGTAGAGACTCTATTCAGTTCAGATTTGAATTCACCCTTCTTCTCTGTCCATAGAGCTTGAACAAAAATAACACTGTGGCTGGAAACACACACAGAAGAGCTACTGGAAAGATGTCAGCGGTCTCATGCATTAGCTGCTTCATTAACCCCCCTGAAGGCGCAGCCCCCATATTCTGTAGGAATATCAGGCCCCGAAGAACATCTGCACACTCCCTTCAGGCCCCCCTCTGCACCTCCACAGCGATGGTGCGGGTCTCTCCAAGTGTGTTCTACGAAATGCAGGGCTCTTAACAAAGTCCCCTTTCAGAGTCTCCCACCAAAGGAGACCGATTCCTGGGCTTTTGTTCTCTCCCTGCTTCTGGGGGCATCTGCTCAGGCTGGTGCTCACACATGCAGGAAAGCAGATGTGCTTTTGTGGTTGCTAGGAAACGGCGACTGAATGAAAATAATTTGTTTTTTAAATACACCCCCAATGCCCCAACCGGGAGGGGGAAAACGTCATCTATTTGGGACAAGATTGTGATTCTGACCTGAGTTCACTTTTTTTTTTTAAACCTGAGTAGGATTCAGTTTCCCATCTAAATGATTAATCAGAAAGCAGAGAGGATATGAGAAATCCACCTCCCTTGGGGTTTTGTAGCACTTGGCTGCAGACCCAGGGGTCAGCTGGCCAAGCACGGACTTCTGGGGAAGAAAGTGAACCTCTGACCCCTTACACACTTAGGGTGGTTCTACTTGATGTCTGTGGGCACAGTGGAAATCCTGAAGAGCCGTCACCTTGGTGCAAGCAACCCCCGCTCAGGCACTGGCCTCCTTATCATACTAGTAAACGCTTCCTCTTTTGCTTAAAGCTTGCTGGTGCTTTCCAGTTGCTCTTAGAAAAACAGCTAGACTCCTAACCATAGCCTGTAAGTGAGCCTCCTCCATGCCCCTGGTCAGCGGCAGTTTGTTATTCTGGCCCATCTAGGCCTGGGTGTCTGTTATCAATACACTTTGGCTTCATTTTCACTCCTCTCCATCTACCAGGTCTCTTGGGGACCTGATGTCTCAACTGTTCTCTGAGTGACAGCAAAACTCTAGATTTGAATTTGTATGGATGAGTTGTTCCCCCCACATTGAATTTATTTTGCACCCAAGAGGTTCCATCAGATTTTGTTGAGCCTGAAGTTTATACAAATTGAATATCATAAAATTTAAGAAAAAGGATGCAACATTGTGAATGCAGGATTAAATGTTTACTTAGAACCATTAATCACCACAAGTTATTGGAGTGATGTATCCATAAGCCATGGAAACTGCTCATGTCCAGGATCACTGCTGGCCTGCTCTCTCTTTTCACCCTCTAGTCCCTTGGCTAAGTCCTGTTTGCCAAGGACTTAATCAAATAATATCTGCATAGTTGGATGGATCTAAAGGGCATTTTGTGTAGTGAAAAAAAGCCAATCTCAAAAGGTTACATACTATGTATGATTCTGTTTACATAACATTCTAGAAATAATAAAATATAGAGATGGAGAACAGGTCAGTGGTTGTCAGGGGACAGGTATGGGGGTAGAGAAGGTGGGTGTTGCTATAAAAGGATAGCACAGGGGAGTCCCTTTATGGGACAGTTTTGTATGATGATTGTGGTGGTGATTACATGTGTCTTAACGTGGAATCAAATTGCATAGAATACACACACACACACACACACACACACACACACACAAATGAGTGCGTGTAAAACCCTGTTAAACAAAGTTCATAGCCTAGTTAATAGTATTGTGCAAATGTCAATTTCTGGTTATGATATTGGTCCACAGTTATAGTGATCTCACCACTGGGAGAAGCTGAGTGAAGGGTTCTATTACTATATTAGCAACTTCCTGTTAGTCTATAATGAACTCAAAGTAAAATTTGTTTTGTTTTGTTTTTTAAAAGGTGATACAGCTTTGACCAGTTCCTGGGATGCTTGCTTTTGGAGTCCAGCTGTGATGCCATGAAATCCAGGCCACATGGAGGGGTCACGTGTGCGGCTCTGGGTGACAGTGCCACGGGGGGCCCCAGCCAGCGGTGATGAGGGAGGAAACATTCAAGATGACTCCAGCCATAGCCATGATCTGACTGTGAGAATCACTATGTGAGAGCTGCCTAGGTGAACCCACTGTCGAGAACCATAAAGTAATTATTGCTGTCTGAAGCCCTTAAGCCATTAAGCAACAACAGATGACCAGAGCCCCATCAGCGTGACCTGGGTACGTCTGTGCCCCACTTCGTGTATGACATGAAAGAAATAATGGAACTGGCACCCCATGGTGCAAGCATGAAGTAAGCAATCAAGTAAAAAGTCTAAGTCAGTGTTTATCTGAGGCTAATAAGCGTTAGCTGCAGTTATTATTATTATTGTGCATCTAAACTATTAAAGGACAAGATATGGAATAGCCCATTTAGCTCTGGGTAATTCCAAAATGTCACTAAGTGACTCATCTCTTCTTATCCCCAGAGACTGAGAGTGAGCACTAGAACTTGGCAATGCAGTGACTTCTATATTGAGCACATCCTTGGGTGACCCCTGTCCTCTGGTTTGCCCGTGGGGTAAATGTACATTCTAAATATAAATGATGGTTCTACTAAGTTATCCCCTCCCTCTCAACCCCAGCGGGAGTAACTTTTTTCTCCTGTGTGGGTAAAAGCCTTCAGAGCTAAAGGTATTTGTGGGTACTAATTTGCTCCTTGCAGTCCAAGAACTTTCTTTTATGGAAAACATCTGTTGTTCAAACAACACTTGAGCTATTTTGGAAGTCTATTGTGTAATACGTAGCTTTAGAAAAGACATTATTTCTTTTTTTCTTTTCTTCTAGTTTTAGCACAAAGTGCACTAAATCAAATTAAGGCCCCCTTTTTATTATACCAGTTATTTACATACTTTAAATTATCCTTTATCACCCTACCCTTTTTTAAAATATATTTTTATTGATTTCAGAGAGGAATGGAGAAGGAGAGAGAGATAGAAACATCAATGATGAGAGAGAATCATCGATCAGCTGGCTCCTGCATGCCCCACACTGGGGATCGAGCCCATAACCTAGGCATGTGCCCTGACCAGGAATCAAACCGTGACCTCCTGGTTCATAGATCAATGCTCAACCACTGAGCCATGCCGGCCGGGCTATCACCCTACTCTTAACCTCTGGACCACATAGTTACTGTCAGCATCCCTATGGGTTGGGCCAGCAGACCACCTTTGGAAGGAAGAGTCTGCTGAAGGGAAGCAGAATTGGTCCTGAGGCCACCCCCAGGGAGTCTGAATTTCCCTCAAGGACCAGGGCCTCATCAGAGGCCCAGGGGAGGTGCTGAGTGTGGCTGCCTGGTTGCCTGGCAGGGAGGATGTGCTGCTGCAAAAGAAGCCACCAGGCAGCGCTGGAAAAACACTTAGAACTTCAGACTTTGGAAGATGCCCAATCATTAACCCTTAGGTTCCAGTTCTTGCCCTGATCTATATGTTTCCTTTGGAGGTTGCCTTGGAATCTGGATTCGCAATGGCTAACTCAGCACAGTCCACCTTGTCTGTAATAATCCCTAGACAAAAAGTAACGAGAGAAAATTGATGTGTGGGATGGGGGTGGGGATTCTGAGGGAAAAAGCAGAGGTCCAAACACACACACACACACACACACACACACACACACACACACGATGAAACACTTTCTGCATCATCAATGGGAACTCTGAGTTATCATAAAACGACATTAAACATAACCTGGCTCACTACATCTTCCTGCCGCAGCTGTGACAATATTGTGATGGCATAGTTCCTGATGGTCTTTATCATTAAGGTCTTCACATCCAAAGTGGCTTTGAATACAAATATGCATTTTATCCAATAGATTCTGGGGAAAATATCATGGAGTTGCCTGAAAACTAGGACAAATATCGCAGCAGCTAGAGAATCAAGCATTTCTGCCTTGCAAATGACCCCAGTTTACAAAGGGACACAGCCGGCCTTGCCCCTCTCCTGACCCCACTACTGCAGTGTCTAAAGAATGACAGCGACAACAAGCCCACTTTAAGTATTTGAGAGAGTATGAGTTCAGAATTGGGAGAAAGAATGTTGAAAAAAAAAACCACATTCTTGCATATAGATTCAACTAAGTGTTTCTGGGCTGTTCTATCCCCCACCCCCACCCCAATTCCGTTTTGCCTAGCAATATGAATATATCATCCCACTGCTTCATGGACTCCATGGTTTCTGATGAGAAATCAGCAGTTAATTTTATTGAGGATCTCTTATACATGATAAGTAGCTTCTCTTTTGCTGCTTTCAAGATTTTCTTCTCATCACTGGCTTTTTAAAAAAATATATTTTTAATTGATTTTACAGAGAAGAAGGGAGAGGGATAGAGAAACATCAATGAGAAACATGGATCAGCTGCCTCCTGCACGCCCCCTACTGGGGATGTGCCACAACCAAGGTACATGCCCTTGACCGGAATCGAACCTGGGACCCTTCAGTCTGCAGGCTGGTGCTCTATCCATGGAGCAAACCGGTTAGGTCTCGTCACTGGCTTTTGACAGATTTTTCTTAGTGTATGATAACATCTATTGCAAGATCAGATTACCTCATGGCTAAAGCAGTGGCTTCATAGTTTTATTCTATGGCTTTGAACCCAGTGAAGTTTATATCAAAGAAAACACATGATATTAGCTACATAAAAGATAAACCCATTGACTTGATTTCTACTATGCCATTTATAGGCAAAACTAGAGGCCCATTGGAGGGGAGGGTTTCATCAGCCAGGTCTGCACCCTCTCTCAGTCCGGGAGCCCTCGGGGGATGTCCAGCTGATGTTCGATGTCTGGGGAGCGAGCCTAAGCCGTCAGTTAGATATCCTTAGCGCTGCCATGGAGGCAGGAGAGGCTCCCACCACCGCTACTACGCTTGCCAGCATGAGCCTGGCTTCTGGCTGAGTGGTACTCCCCCTGTGGGAGCACACTGACCACCAAGGGGCAGCTCCTGCGTGAGTGGGATTGGGCTGAAACCAGCTCTCTAACATCCCTGAGAGGTCCCAGATTGTGAGAGGGTGCAGGCTAGGCTGAGGGACCCCAAAGGTGCACAATTGGGGCTGGGGAGGGACGTGAGAGGTAGGCCAGCCGGGAGGGATGAGGGAGGGCTCCAGGGCATTCCGGCCCATCTCACTCAGTCCCAATTGGTCAGACCCCAGCAGCAAGCTAACCTACCAGTCGGAGTGTCTGCCCCCTGATGGTCAGTGCACGTCAGAGCGAGCGGTTGATCGGCCTTAGCATATCATTAGCATATTACGCTTTGATTGGTTGAATGAACGACTGGATGACACTTAGCATATTAGGCTTTTATTATATAGGATAGTGGCCTGCTATTCCTTGAAGGTTTCTGACACTTTATATAATTAAAATAACCACATGCACACTATTTCAAGTGTAAAGGTTTATATCTACTTGGCTCTGAGAAGGTATCACAAGCAGGTCTTTGTTTCTTACGGGAAGCTCTGAAAACATTCTAAATGCAATTGAGAATCCAAATGGGTTAATGCTTCATGTACAATGCAAATGATACAATTTGCACACACAATCACTAGTGAATCCATTGCTGGAGAAAAACAAAGTTGTGAGCTCAAACTACTTCCCAAAATGGAGAACTGGACTAGGAAAAAATATGTGAATAGGAAAATTCCATCCGCTGATGTATCTGAAATTTCCCCCTGTGCTCTGCTGGGAGTTTGTGAAGCAATCACACAAGACCTGATACTTTTCCAGCAACTATCTGAGGAAATAGAACACCTATCATTGAATCAGGTGAGCTAATCACAACTGTGCAAAAGGGCAGGATTAAAGCACTCATTGCACAGATAAAGATGTTGCTTATCTTGCCATAGCTGTAGGACATATGAAGAAGGTATTCATAGCCCGGCTGGTGTTGCTCAGTGGTTGAGCGTCGACCTATGAACCAGGAAGTCACGGTTCAATTCCTGGTCAGGGTACGTCTGGATTGGTGGCTCAATCCCCAGTGGGGACGGGGTGCAGGAGGCAGCAGATCAGTGATTCTCTCTCATCATCTGAGGTTTCTATCTCTCTCCCCCTTTCCCTGCCTCTCTGAAATCAATAAAAATACTTTTTCCAAAAAAAGACTTTTTAAAAGAATGTATTCATGGAAAATGAGACCCAAGCTAACTCCAAAGAAATTCTGAAAGGCATTTCCACCATAATAGTAAAGAATCTTATAGAACACTGTAACAAACCCAGTGGCTCAGAACCCAAGCTGTCTGGCTCTTAGCACTGGTACAATTCCAGTTCCTGGTGCAGCTGACTTGAAAGAGAAGTACCCATATTGAGAGGCTGTCGGTCTTATGGAACACTGATATTCCCAAAAGTGTCAGGATTAGAGCACATGCTCAAATCTATTTATTGGGTAAAGTATGTTCGAAGTTATATAAAAAAAAAATCCCCTCATATAAAGAATTTGATCCAGCTTGAAAAAACAGATTAAAAACTGTGGCTAAGTTCCAAGTTGTAGGTTTTCCTGGAATAGTACAAGGTGTGGTAATTAATCTGCAGGAAAAAACAAGTCACCAACTATTTCAAACAATAAAAATAGAAACATGTTTGAAAAAAAAAACACTTCATCGAGTAATTCTAGTAAATGGAGTAACTATAACTAGGAAATATGGAAATTTTTAAATAGGTGAGTAACTCTAAAATATTGGAATAAAAATTCAAAGTTTTCAGTTTCTATCATGCACTTTAAACATTTTACTTGGGAAATTTTCAGTATCAAAACCTTGTA
>NW_006287548.1:4109362-4119778 GCF_000327345.1 Myotis davidii
GTGGCTTGAAAATAGGAAAATGTGATTCAGTTAGAAAATATCTTAAAGCTTAGTCTCTGAACATATACAAAATGCATAAGGCAAAACAACGCAAGGCCAACTAGGAATAGAATGAGTCCCAGGCAAAAATCAAATGAAAGCTTTAAACAGCCCCAATACTCCTTACAATAAAGGGCCATGGATTCCTCAAGTGAGAGAAGGAAGGTCCCAAAAGCTAACTAAAGACCCTCAGGCATTTCTACTCATAATTCTTTGTGTACAATCCAGGTGAAACCACAGGGACATTTCAGAGAGACACCTTCTCGCCTGTATTTGAAAAAGTTAAAGACCATGTGACTGGAACTGGGTCCCTCTATCCATGGTAAACCAAAAGGCGTTCAGGAGGGTAGGCCAACCCTGGAGAGAAATTCCTTGGATTTCACTCCAAGAAGAATGTGATTGGCCCAAAGGATTCAAAACAGATTTCCTAATATATTTTTAACCTTTTTTATTGTAAAGTAAAATGGATACAGTAAACTATACAAAACCAAAGGTAGATCTATTCATCTCTCCAAAGGAGCAGCAACTGGTGATCCGAACACTCTAGTACCTTCATTTGCTTCTAACTCAGATCTGTGCTTTAAGGCCAACACTACCTTGTTACGTAAGTCCCCAGTCTCTTATGGCATCCTCCAGCCCTTTCTGCTGGGCCACTGCGGGGTCTAATCTGGAAAGGAAGGCAAGGAGGAATTTGTTCTATTGGTAGAAAAGGAAGACTGCGTGTAAAGCTCCTCAGAGGAAACCTCACTTAAAAATCGTCTTGCTACTAGGCAGCCTAATATACAAGATAGTAGCTTTCTTCACCCAATTAGCTGCTCGCAAAATACTCACGTTACGATGCTGACGGGACCCAGCTTGATGGGCGTCCCACTGGTGAAATTTGAGGCAATCTGAGCATCAAAATGCATGATAGTATAACTCATTGAATAAAGCAAGAAACCTTAAATCCATACTAACGTGAATGAGTAAATAAATGCAGAGATGGGAAAGTTGTTCTGTACAACTAGGAAGAGAATAATACCCATTCAGAAATTACATGAAAGCTTTAAGTCCAATACATCTAAAAATAGACTATGATAGAATTATAAAATCACCAATAAATGCTAAAACTATGGGTGAATTTTGGTGAAATACAGTGTATTTTTACAGCATCCCCCCACATGTTACTTAGGTTTACAGAGGGGAAAAATAGTAAATGCAGAATGGAGAAGCAAGGCAGCTACTATCGCAACCAAATGAGCAAAGCTGACTTCACCAGTATTGAGACAAACCATCATTATAGGACCTTTCCTCTTCCCACTATTATAGACTGAGGACACTGTATCACTTCATAGTATTCCTGCCAAACATGCGAAACTTGAAATACAATTGCAAGGAAACACCAGACAAACCCAAGTTGCGGGAGTTCTACAAAATAACTAGCCTGTATTCTTCAAAAATACCAACGTCTAGAAAGACAAAGGTTTGGGAACTGTTTCAGACACAAGGAGACTTCAGAGATATAGACAACTACTAGTAAGTGCAACACATGACTCTAGATTGGGTCTTGGAAGAGAAGCTGTAGAGATGATTGGAGCAGCTGTAATGTGAATAGGAACTATATTGTAGTGTATGAATTCAATTGCCTCATTTTGATAACTGTATTATGGTCACATAAGAGAATGTCATTGTTCTTCTTGGGAAATACATACTTGATTATCTAGGGATAAAGGGTACATGATCTTCAAATTATTCTGAAATGGTTTGGTCGGGGGGAGGAGGTGTGTATGAAGAGAGGAAAACAGAAAAGAATATAGCAATGGTGTAACAGTTAAAAAATTGATAAAGGATTTCTCCATACTATTCTTACATTTTTTCTGTAAATTTAAAATATCGAATGTAATGTTACAGACAATGCTGCAATGTTTGCAAAATTCACCTTTAGAGTCTAAGACACCATCCAAAGTCAGTTGTTCAAATTTCTGGTTCCAGAGGAATGAACAATTTGGATGCTACATTCTCCCTAATATTAAAAATAGGAACAATGAAATAAAACCTCTAAGAGGGAGGTGATAAAAGTACAGGTTTTAAATCAGTATTTATCTAAATACTAACTTCCTTAATATTTTTCTATTAGTTCCTAATCTTATCTCCTTCTTAACAGGAAGAGACAAGGCCCTTAATTTGGGGGAGATTCTTATTATAGAAATATTCAAATGGAGGATGGGAAATCACTTGTCAGGAGCATCTCAGGATTGTATGTATTAGGCAAAGTACAGCAAAGCTATGATTCTAACTGCTAAGGTTAAGTTTTAAATATTGTGTTAAAAATTCCACTTTAAGGAAGAGTGCTGGCAATTTAGAGAATTTCGAAGTCCAGAACTCTCCTCTTCTCTGCCCCCAGATCCTGCTGTCTTCAGGGACGTGCTGAGCATCAGTCATTTTCTGGGTCAACAACTCTGATCCCGGTGCTGTTACAAAATAAACCATCCGTCTCTGGGTGCATTGGTCAGCATCTGTTCATCTGCTGATCATCTTAGAACATTGGCTGTTGGGAAAATGCTAAATCCGATATTGGGGCAGGGCTTTGCTGCCACAGATACGCATCTGATCAACTCCCAGGGCATTTGTGAGTGCTCAACGGCCTACCCAAGGATCACCCAATCCAATGCAGTCATTTTGTTCCATGTGATGCTTTCTTCTTCCAATACAACCTGATAAGGTGCTCAGCTATCAGAATCTCTGGGTTCCAGGCCAGAACAGCCACCAATGTGTTGTGGAAGCTGGACCAGAGCCTCTCAATGCCTCAACTTCCTTCCCCAGATACACCGGTACTGCTGGGTGCGGGCCAGCCTTTCTCCAGGCCTGCAGCCGGACACAGGAAACCGGACTTGTTCCCTTCTCGCCACCCCATCTCCCGGAACCCACCAATCCCCACTGATTCAATTTTCTTTTCTCAGGATCCACCCCATTCTCTCCATTCTCAGGGCCACTGTGACTTCAGTTCGGACCTTCATCAGTTCCCACCTGAAATACTATAATAGCTTCTCGTTAGCTGGTCTTCCTTCCTCAACCACTCCCCTCTCCCTCCCTCCACCACTGTTCCTTCTTCATAAAAGCTGCCCAGAGGGCTATTTTTCAAGATGAAAATCGGATCATGTCCCTCCCTTGTTAAGCCTTTCCTGGCTCCCTATTAACTTACACAATAATGATAACATAACTCCTTGGCATGTGTGTAGGTTTGACTCCCTAATATTCCCATTACCCCTTTTGTCCTATCTTTGATCTTCTTTCCTTTTCACTGTAGGAGCCACATCTGACTGTCTGTTTACTTATCCCTTTCCCCCCACAGTAAAATGGATAAGGGCAGAGATTTTTCAAAATCAAATTCCTACGGCTAGGACCTGGCATGGTGCCTGGCAACTAAAGTACACTCGAGAAACAGAAACCCGATTGGTCATTAGCACTTAATTTTAATCAAGATTAACAGTTCAGAGGAAGAACAGACTAGAATAGTGTTTACAATCAACTTCTGAAAAATCACATTTATAGAAAGGAAATAAAACAGGCCAGGAATCCCAAAAAGGTGCAGCTCATATTATTGCACTTGAATGAAAGGCGCTGTTCGGGGCAGCATAACGCGTAGGCCCCACCGGCCAGGAGGAGGAGACAAGCACAGAGGACAAGCCCCCGGGGAGTATTATTCTGGATTCCGAACTCTCTAGCGGCCTCAGAAACATTTAACGCTTCAAAACATTCCATTGGAGCTCTTTACACAAGTGACTGCTGTGTCTTCAACACGTTGTAGTTGCACCCTCGCTCTTCGTTACAATTCTTGCGCAAGTTTAAGGTGCGGTTGGACCTCACATGGTGGGACACCTGTTACACCAACAGCACCCGGAGCCCAGGCCATGCTGAGTGGGGTAGGGAGTGAATTTCGACTTTACACACTTTTAGGGACCAAAATTGTGGCTATCATTTACTTTTCAAGCACTCTTCATTTTGGTCATTTATTTTGGAACATGAGAAAAAGTGACAGGGTATGTATGAACAGCACTAAAGTAATTCCTAAGCTATTAGTAGAAAATAAAATTTAAAGTTACAAAGTCCCAGCCACATTCTTGAAGTGGCATTAACTGTATGTATAAGAAAAAGGCTGTAAACTTATAGAAAAGATAAACTCTGACTTCTGAACAAATTACAAAATTGATTTCGCCCTTCCCTTGAGTGTTATACAGAAAAATGTAAACCAGTGGACTAGTTACCAAAAAACACTTGTCCTCCTAAGCCGAGGAACGACCTTAAAGTTTGGCCTGAGCTAGTTTTATCTTCAAGTTTTCTCCGAGTTTGTCCATGAACTCAAACGTATTCAAGTAGTCAGAACGCTGCACGCTGATTGAGGGAGAAAAAGAAAAGATAATTTAGTTTGTCTCTGATCTGTAGCAGGCAGAGGAAATGTCCTAGGAATGCTAAAGCAGCATTCTGTTTACTTCTAGAAGAAAACGGTTTAACGCTAATAAGCTACAAGTTTGGGGCTGATGACTGCAACCCAGGCTATAGGCAGCTTGAGTCTGGGCCACATGTTGTTCTGAGGGGAAACTATCACAGAGCTTTAGTTCAGACTAATGCCTTAATGCCTGGGAGAATGAAACCATTCGGGGCATGCCATGCTTTACCCACATCCCGCAAACTGTCCTAGCCTTTAAAAAGAGTTTTAATGATCTTATTTCTGTGTCTTACTTAAAAACAAAAAAAGCACCTGGCTGGTGTGGCTCAGTGGTTGAGTGTCAACCTATGAACCAGGAGGTCACAGTTTGATTCCTGGTCAGGACACATGTCCAGGTTGTGGGCTTGGTCCCCAGTCGGGGGCATGCAGGAGGCAGCCAATCAATGGTTCTCTCTCATTATTGATGTTTCTCTTTCTTTCTCCCTCACCCTTCCTCTCTCTGAAATCAATAAAAACATATTAAACACACACACACACACACATACACACACACACAAACCCCAAAACAAACGTAAAAAGACAACAAAATCCTGCTGATAGGTGTCTATTCAAATAGGCTACAAAGGTACCATTCCAACAAGGACATGTCAAGTGCTGTACAGTGGGGCCTTGACTTACGAGTTAAATTTGTTCTGAGACGGAGCTCGTTAAGGAGCTCGTTAACTCAAATTACTCTGTCAACTCAAAGCAAAAAAATCGGCTGAGAGACAGCTGGTATCTCAAAAAAACTTGTTAGTCGGGACACTCGTAAGTCAAGGCACCACTGTACTTTTGCTGCAACTTTAAGATAAGAAAGATGTAGTGACTAAGTCAATCCTGGGGCACACTGACCCTAACTGAGTTCTCTGAAGACACACAGCTGGGACATGGGATTGATGTTAGACGCAGTGTTTCCAGAGGTGAATCAGAGTAAACAAGTCTGACTTTGAGGACAAAGTCTCTGATTAGCAGCTAATCCCGCTGGAATACGGGTTACCCTGATCTCAGACAAACCCTGGGCAATACACGGGCCCCGAGCATGTGACTGCTGGCGGCAGATACTTAAGGAAGAGATCTGACCAGCTCAGCACTAACGCCTGTGCTGCTTACTGTTCTCTGCAAAGTGGAAAAATAGAGGGTGGACTGAAATAGCCTCAGGGGTGCCTTTGTTTCTGTGTACGATTTTCTCTTTAAATTAAATGGAACCTTGCCACCCAATGGCTGTCCACTGGATCAGGGGTCAGCAGACTACACTGGCCCAAGGACCCAATCCAGGCTGCGGCCTAGTTTTGTGCAGTTTGCTGGAAACGCTGCCACACCCATTCTAGAGGCTAATTATCTGCGACTGCTCTCAGGCCACAAAGTTCAATAGCTGCTTAGTTTTGAAAAGGCTGTATATTCACAAAGCCTGAAATGTTTATTATCTGACAATTCATACATAGTGTCTGCTGACCCCTGAACTAGATGATGAGTAATGAATTCATATACTTCCCAAAAGCACTGATTTTTTAAAAAATATATATTATTGATTTTTTACAGAGAAGAAGGGAGAGAGATAGAGAGTTAGAAACATCGATCAGCTGCCTCCTGCACATCTCCTACTGGGGATGTGCCCGCAACGCAGGTACATGCCCTTGACCGGAATCGAACCTGGGACCTTTCAGTCCGCAGGCCGACGCTCTATCTACTGAGCCAAACCGGTTCCGGCGCACTGATGTTTTGAGCCCAGGGAGGATAAGTGGTCATTTGACCACAGAGCTCACGGCGTCTTACACTTACTTGGGTAAACCTTTAATGCAAGCAGCCAAGTCCTTGGTCATGAAGCCAGCCTCGATGGTCTCGACACAGACGTCTTCCAGAGCCTTTGCAAAGAAGCCGAGCTCTTTGTTGTTATCAAGCTTAGCTCTGTGGGCTAACCCCCTGGTCCAGGCAAAAATGGAAGCTGAGAGGGAAAAGACCAAGCACACACACTTCACCATACCAGCTAGACATATTCCCAATGTTTCAGTTCCCAAGACAGAATTGGTTTTTGTTTTTTAAACTTAAGTGACTGACTTCATCAGATGCTCTCCTCAAGCACTCTAAATTTTAGGAGAGTTAGAAATATTTTACTGAATAGAAACTTTTAAAAGTCTGCATGTTTGTAGGAGAAATGCTTTGGGTTTTGTTAGAGCTGCAAGGAAGCACATTTTCACTGTGTGGAAGTAGCTTGAAGCTTAAGGCACTTTCTGATTTGCAGATGGTCACAATCTCTTCTATCTCTTGTCTATATTGGTCTCCCCTCCTCTCTCTCTCTCTCTCTTTTTCTTTTATCCTCACCTGAGGATATGTTTAGAGAGAGGAAGGGAGAGAAAGAGAAACATCGATCGGTTGCCTCCTGTACGTGTCCTGACTTGGGATCAAACCCGCAACCTGTAATCTCTTGAATGTGTGCTATCCTTGAAGCATGGTTAGAAGGATCTATTTGTGTGGCTCTTAGACTCCTAGCCATATGCGACCTTTCAATGCACCAGAGGGAAAGGAAATGCTGTTGATAACAGTCTCCTCTATGATATGTACTGTCCCTCCAAGTGAAAAGGCATCTATTGCGCAGATTTTAAGAAGCATGTTAAAACAGCTCCCGTTAGGGGAACAAGTCAGCCGTGTGGTGGTAATTTTACACACAAAGCATCTGGCAGCCGAAGGAACACGTCGGAGTCCCTTTTGGATCTCCACTCTCTGGCTGGATGTCAGTGTAGCAGTCATTCACTCTCTTACCAATGGGATTGGTAGATGTCTCCTGCCCCTTCTGGTGCATGCGGTAGTGACGTGTGACAGTCCCGTGGGCAGCCTCTGCTTCCACCGTCTTGCCGTCAGGACAAATCAGCACGCTGGTCATCATGCCCAGAGAGCCATAACCTGTAAGTGGCAGAGCATGAAGTACTGGCTTCAACTGAATGGAGAGCCCCGGGTCACTCAGGGACGAGAGCAAATGACTTCATCTTCACGGGTCCCGGGAAGCCAAACAAACATCACAGTCCTTTTCCCACACTTACTGATCTCGGGGACTCAGGGTCTGACTGCCTGCATTCCACCCTAGTTCTGTGACTTCCTAGCTACTGCGGCTCAGTTTTCTAACCTATAAAATGGGAATAGCAAAACACCTACTTAATCAGCTTGTTGTACGAATTAGATGAATACACGTATGTGCAGGAGTAAACACGAAATTTATTTGATCCTTAGGATGGCATCTGCCACAGAGGAAGAGCCCAGCGCGTCACTGCTATTCTTACATGCAGATGCCTCCCTGTTCTGGGGGAATAAACACCAGTGAGCTGTCTTCTGCCATCAGGCTGCTCAGACTCACTGGGGCTGGTAAGAAAAGGAAGGTAAAGAGGATGGGGTGGAGCCAAGAACATTCCACTCGTCCTTACTCTAACAGCCCCACCAAAACAATTCTACTCTGTGGTTTCCTGTTCTGGGAACCTATTATAACTTTTAAGTCCATGCAACTGACTTTTCTTCTTTTATCACTCTTTTACACTTGGTTTCAAAGAACACATTTCTCCACTTTTGCTATTTCCCCAAAGCACCTGAGAAGTTAATGCAAATTTATAATGGGCTGTTATTTTTTCTAAATCTGAGAATAAATAAATAAGCATAAATAATTTCTTAAACTCATCTTTGACACAGTTAGAAATTCCTGTGCAGGTTACGAGTTCCTATCATGTTACTGTGTTGGTCTGAGGCTTCAGCAAATTCTCAACACTTACTGACTAGAGAAGTAAGTGCAGGACACTTCACTCTCCATGGTGAGTTTGCCTATGCGGAACGCTAGGAGATACCAGTTGGTATCACTGTCAAAATAGAAGCTGTGAAATGTTTGGTGTGAGGCCAAAGTAGCTCATTCCCCCAGAGAAGAATAACGTGAAGACAGCCGGCTGCCTTTTAATGTTTAGCTGCCTTGAGGTCACACTTAACTGGGGGCTCTGCCCAGAGAGCCTTGGTTCCAGGCATCCTGTCAGTGTGCTCCTGGCCACTGCCCTTCAGAACTCCCATTTCAGTCTTTTGAACCTCTGTAACTGACATTTGCCTTTGGAATTTCACCCTGAATCCTCTCTTCTTGTTGCCAGGAGGCTATGCAGAAATGATGGAATGATCTGGGTCCCTTATGGAGAACTCTGAGGACAAGGACGTTCCCCTTACCCACCATGGAGTCATCACAAAGCAATGCATCCTGAGGATTAGAGCTACAGGAGAGCAAAGGGTGTGCAACTCGTTCATCTGACATCACAGGGCCTTTAACTGCCTTGACCTACTGATTTTAAAACTGGTAAGAGATGTTTAACTTTTTCATAAGGGAAAGGAAAAGTAGTCCTTCCTGGGAAAAGCAAACATAATTCAAGTCGACACAAACATTCACCAGGGGAGTGTCAAGCTGACACTGAAATTGAAGGGCCACTTGGTGCTGAGGAAATCAAGGGAAGGAGTGTCTGTTGATGACACTGGGCACGTTTCTGAATTTCTATGAACAGCCCTGGGCTTCGCTGCTCAATTCCTCTGTGTCAACCTAAGCCGTGAACATGCACAGAGCAGCCTTCAGGGCTGGCTGAAAGGGCACGAGTAGCTCCTGCTGCCAGACGAGTGAGCCCTTGGGTTCCTTTTCAACCCTTTGTTCCTGCTGTGCTAGCTGATGCCAATCAACTGTCGAGAAATGAGGAATGGTGTCCAGTGTCTGTTTCCCCTCTAGTGGTCTGTTTACTTACGTACCCTCCATACCTTCACCTTAATAATAGTTGTTATTGCATCAAGACAACAGTGGTTCAAGCTCAGTAAGTGCAGTGAACAGGGAAGGGTCCTGGAAAAGCAACTGGAAGACCTGGATCTCACACCCGTTTCTTATGGGATGTGGCCTACAATGACTTGACCTCCATCCTTTATTTCTTCATTTGTTTCTTCATTTGTGAAAGGAGGAAGAGAAAGAGAAGAATAAAGAAGAGGAAGGGCGGGAAGGAAATGGAAAGGAAGAAAATGAAAGAGAGAAAGCGGCTGGACTAGGTAAAAGATTTCCAAATCCCCCTCTAGCTTCCAGCTTCATGTATTTTGAGGCTATGTTTTTAGGGGAAGGAACATTTAGAATTGTTTAAAAAAATGAAAAAAGAACGATGAGCTCTTGGAGAGCTCCCCTTTGGTTATTAGACAGCCCAGACCCCTCACTTTAGCCCCTCCTTGCCAAGTGGCCTAGCTTCTCACATTCTCAGGGGGGAAATAAAGGCAGGAAAGAGAGTGATTTTCAGACCAGGCAGTCGGGCTGCCTGTTGGAGGCACTGAAACTTCAAGTGGGGAAACTGTGTTAACACATCCAAGGCTGGAGCCCAGAGTCTCAACCGCTGAGCTACTTCCGGTGCGACCCTGAGGAATAGCTTCCCCAGTCAGAGCCCAACTTCCTCTTCGGTCAGCTGAGCAGCAGGGCCTGGGTGCCGGGCAGCACTCACATGTCCTGGCTTTTACAGACAAGGGCTACAGAATCCTTCTTCCTAAACCGGAAGACGACGGTGGCATCGCCCACCTGCCGCAGGACCCGCCCCACCTCTAGTTGGTGGCCCCGCTCCTTACCCTGGGCCACGGAGTCGGACTGCACGTCGCCGTCGTAGTTTTTACAGGCCCAGATGAAGCCTCCCTCCGACTTCATGGCTTGGGCCACCATGTCATCGATGAGCCTGTGCTCATACCAGATCTTCTGGGCCTCAAACTGGGATTTGTACTGCCTGGGAAGGAAGAGAGACAAGAACAGAAAAGGAGGAAAACTGGTTTTGTGAGGGGCGTCATGTGCTTCTGAAGGGGGGCTGAGGGATGGGGCTGGAAGCAGCATTTTCAGGGGAAGCAGCACAAACTCAGGAACCTGATACACGGGCTCAAACCCCTGCCCAATT
>NW_006287548.1:4120158-4123243 GCF_000327345.1 Myotis davidii
AATAGTGGTAAACTCACCTGGAAAAGGGTGTGGCTAACAAAGAGAGGTAAATAATGAGGGTCATTAAAGCAATCTACCATATAACTGATAAAAGCCATGGACAATAAATGGGATGAATATAAAGCAAACTGTGCCCTGGCCTGAAACCTTGCACCTGAAAGGGAGTTAAAATTTAACCCATGCTCACATGTTGTTGAATCTACAGTTGTTATAAATGTAGCCGTCAGCTCAAGGGGCTACACTAAACAGAGTTTTCAATCACAGCAATGGGTTTCAGGCAGAATAGAAATGGGCCCCACTCAGAAACTCAGGCTCGAAAAATGAGAACTATCGGTAACAGGGCACCTTTCTTCAAACAACACATAATTCTGGCTCTGAAAAAAAATGTGGGACCCAGATTTGAGAACACATTTATTTTTGAAAAGCAACTTGGAGTGATTTTGTTTCACTCCCATTAAATCTGTTTTGCTCTTGTCTTTACGGGATAGTGATGATTTTCACTCAGTTTTCCCCAGAACCAAAGGGATAGCATGCAAATTCCATACTATACATGCCAGTGTGAGAAAGAGGATGGAAAAAAGAACTGTAGTTACTTGTCATAGATCTCCTGAAAGATGTCTTTAAAACGCCCATCATACTTCTTCAGAATAGTGTTTTTGGTGCTCAGGTACAAAGGCCAACTCTTGGACAAAGCCATCTGGAAAGAACTGTGTGCAAACTCTTTGATTGACTTATCTTGATTGTACATCCCCATGGCAACACCACCACCCTCTGTGGGGAGACACCAAGGAGAGAAAAAAAGAGAAATGGGGTACAGTTGTAACAAGTTTAAATCCACTCACAACCACAAATCATCCAATTCCCAGCTCCCATGTCTAAGCCCAGGTTTCAAAAAGTCCCAGCCAGGCTCCCAACTTGAATATCCCATGAGCTCTTGAGGCACAGAATAGGCGGGAAGTCAGGCATAGTTAAGGACATTCTAAGTTATTTTAAAAGGGCAATAGAGATGATATAAAGAGATACGGTGTTTAGGAAGCTGAAGACACTGAAATACAAAAATCCACTGATATGAACCAGAGCGATACTCAAGAAAGGATGAATAATTTTTAAACTGTCCTTTCATACTTTTAAATTTTCAAATCTGTATTTTAAACTCTAAGTGTGCATTCAATCCTCAGCCAGAGAATGAAAATTCTCGTAATTCCCTGGAGGATAAGGGCAGTTCACACCGTCATTGGTAGAAAAAGTTAGGCTACATGTAATCACTGATGTTTCACAACTCCTGTTAGTTGAACTTTGTTATTGCTGAAAGACAGAACTTGAATTCATTCCACTGTCCAGGGCCAACTTGGGCACAGAATGTGAAAGGTGCTGAAAGCCGCAGAGCTAGATTCCATGAAAATGACAAGGCCCGTGGATACAGAGAACAGACTGACAGCTGTTGGAGGGCAGGGGGTTGGGGGCTGGGTGAGAAAGGTGAAGGGATTAAGCAAAGGAAAAAGAGAAAAACTCATGCACACAGACAACAGTATGGTTATTGCCAGAAGGAAGGGGGGAGGTAGAAAAAAATAAAGGGGAGAGGGGATGAATGGTGATGGAAGGAGACTTGACTTGGGGTGGTAAACACACAACATACAGATGATGTATTGTTGAATTGTACACCTGAAGTCGGTATAATTTTATTAACCAATGTCATCTCAATAAATTCAATTAAAAAGGGTTATTATTTAGAGGAAGTAAGGAAAACAAAAGCTAGGTAACTTTTGCATTTTTGTTTGTGTGAATGCTTTTAATAACTTCAATAATGGAGAAAGTGGGTCCCCTGTTTTGAGCGGAATTCACCATAAGGGACCTTTTGAAGCAGGAGAATGTTGGGCAAGAAAAGGCAAAAAACAAATGTTCTATTTCCACAGAATAAATACGCAGATGGGCAAGAAGAACATTTCAGCAAGTATATAACACAACCATTTTTTAAAATACAAACCCTACCAGAGCAAACAGTAGGATTACATGACAAGAGAGTTGGAGATATTCACGTTTTTTGTCTTTATTTATTTATTTTTATTGATTTCAGAGAAGAAGGGAGAGAGAGAGAGAGAGAGAGAGAGAGAGAGAAACATCAATGATGAGAACCATTGATCGGCTGCCTCCTGTACACTCCCCACTGGGAATCAAGCATGCAACCCAGGCACGTGCCCTTGACCAGAATCAAACCCGGGACCCTTTGGTCCGCAAGCCGACGCTCTATCCACTGAGCCAAAGCAGCTAGGGCTATTCACGTTTAATTTATATAATTCGTGCACAACAAACCCCTGCCAATCCAACCTTCCCTTCGTGATTTAAGAGAAATGCCTATTTATCAACCTGTCTGCCTATATGCATTTCCAATTGGGAGGCTAATCCCTTTTGTGCCCTTATCCAGGCCACAGGAAGGCGTGGAAACCAATTACTTTTTTATTCAGATTTAAGGTCCCGTAGTAATGTTGTAGATTCAGGCTGCACTTTTAGGCAGCCACACAACAAACCTTAAACAACCGGAAATAATGCTGTCTAAACAATCTGTGAAAAAATGATCATGATGAAGTTTAATTACATACCTTCAAAGTTATGTACCACATATGTCTTTTTTGGGGATCCATCACTTGGCGTGTACGTTATCTCTACTTTTCCAGGCCCAGGAACAACAAAATCAGTTGCTCTGTACTGTGTAGGGGGGAGAGAGGGAGAGGTATTAAAACAACAACAACTATTCCAACAAGTATTACAAAAAATAGGAAAAAAATCATAGGACAGAGTTGGAAGACACCTAGATAAATAGCACAGTGTAGCTCAACCTTCTTTTATTTTAGAGACAGGGACAAGGAGGTCCACAGAGTCCCTGAAGCTACTCAGTGGTAACACATGTTAAAGATCAGTATTTACATTAAAATAAAAAGCTTTTGCACAGCAAAGGAAACCATCAACAAAACAACAAGAAGACCCACTGCATGGGAGAACATATTTGCCAATGATATCACCGATAAGGGTTTAATCTCCAACATTTACAAGGAACTCATGAAACTTAATAATAGGAAGATAAACAATG
>NW_006287548.1:4123784-4127101 GCF_000327345.1 Myotis davidii
AGCATGGTGGGGGGGGGGGGATTAATGGGGGGGAATGAGGACACACTTGTAATTCCTTAACTAATAAAGAATTTAAAGATTAAAAAATAAAAAATGAATAAAAAATAAAGAATTGGAAAAAAAAATCAGTATTTATTGGGTGCCTACCACACACAGGGCGGTTTTCTGAGCACTGGTATGGAGAGGAGTGAGAATTAACCAAAGTGGGCATAGATAAACATGCTATCGGATGGCAGAGGAAGAGACATGGCAGGACCTGGAGGTCAGGGAGGTCTTCTTATAGGGGGTGAGAGTATACTAGTTGTGGTATTGGAGATGATAAAGAGCGAATGCCTTGTCCTCACTCTAGGACAGATGCTTTAAGTGAGTAACCAGTTCGTCTTATTATCTCACTTGATTCTTACATCTCTCTTACAAGGAAGGGACTGTGGTGTTGTGGAAATATGCACCTAGGGTCAAAAGACTTGGGATCTGGTCCTTGGACCTTCAGAGCTATCTCTTCACAATCATCGTCACGGCCGATGCCTCGCCCAGAACTTGTCCACATGAAGCAGCCGTCCTGGAAGCAGCTGCGCAGGTTGGTGGCCCTCAGAGAAGGGCCGTCTGAGGAAAGCCGCCTCTCTCGTGGGCATGAAGCTGCTCTCGTGGGGAAATGTGCGCAGCCTGCACTAGGCACCTGTTAAGTCTTGGCTGCATTGTGCCTTCTTCAATGATAGAGAAGGCTAGTTTCAGTCAGGTACCAGCATCCTGTGGTTGTTTGGATAGAGCAATACTAATGACAGCTGGTAAAAGCTGTCAGATAACGACGAAGGTTCACTTTTAGGTAGCCACACAATAAAAATCAAGCATGCAACCCAGGCATGTGCCCTTGCCTAACATATAAAATCCTCTGACATATAAAATCCTCTACTACGGTAATTTATCCCGTTCTCAAAAGGAAGAAACTGAGGCACCAAGCACCATACGTGCTTTGTAGATGTTTATGCATATTCACACGATCAGGGAACCAACCAGAGGTTTAGAATTTTCAATCTGGACTTTAACAAATAGAATGAGCAATCATTCTTCCAAATGATTGATACCAAAGTAATAATAATAATAACAACAACAGCAGTAGCAGCAGACAAAAATGACACCACTGAACTCAAAAGAACTTAGAGGGGTGTTCCTAGCAGTAGGATGTGTGTAGCACTCCCATCTACACTCCCTGTCCTGGCCTCTGGTAGGTACCTGTGAAGGCCAGGATGGAGGCACAGTTTGAGCCACAGGATAGAACAAAGAGAACTACCCATTAGGGAGTGACTGGTGACCTGGTCCCAGGGACAGATGGTGGTCTGCCCTGGCCAGACTTTCAAGGACAGCTATAACACCAAAGCCTCGGGATTTCAGAATTAGGGACGCTTGTTTTCAGGGTCTTTTAAGACATACACTACTTTCTATGAAACTCTGCATGCCTCAGTTTCAACATGAAATTTTGATTTCGTTTGGTTGGCTGGTTTTCTGTGTAATTTGGCAGCCAGCCTACTTGTACAGAAGTACAGAAATGAAACTTTCTTTTCCAAGTAGGAAAAAAACTGTTTTAAAGCGACTGTTTTCAACTACCGGGTTAGTTTTTTCCTTTTATGTATGAAATGAACACGTGTCATATAATCTTTGGTGGTTCCCAACCCTGCCTGCACTTAGAATCACTTGGGGAGCTTAAAATGCCTGAATTCCATCAGATTCAGATTAATCGGATCTCAAGTATTGGAATTAAAACAGAACAAAACATTTTTTTAAAAATTCAAAATAAAACAAACACCAAAGAAGCCTACAAATGGATCCTTTTAGAGCCAAGGTTGAGAATTACTAATTTGGTTGAAGCACAGGAAATGATCCATACAAAAATGTCAATATTATATGGTTTAAATTAACAAAAAGATAAAGAAAAAATAAATACATCTGAAAAAAATCATGTGTGTAGAGACAGATGCCTGTGAGACTTTCTGTATTTACTTCTACCTAAATGTGTAAATATACAGATATACATATATGCACTTCTCAATCGTGCACTTTGTTTAATGGGAGTAGTCACCAAAAGATAAGCATAAAACACATGTAATTCAGAACTGCTGGGCAGCCAAAGGCCATGAAGAAAGAATGGAAAATCAAATTATGCCGCGTGACTTACCTGATCCCCATACGCATGACGACCTATGATGATGGGTTTCACCCATCCGCTCACAAGCCGGGGGATGTTTTTGCAGATAATAGCTTCCCTGAAGACAGTACCACCCAGAATATTTCGGATGGTGCCATTGGGCGACTTCCACATCTGTTTCAACTTGAACTCCTCAACCCTCTTCTCATCGGGGGTGATGGTGGCACACTTGACGCCAACTTTGTACTTCTTTATAGCTTCTGCGGCATCCTTGGTGACCTGGTCATTGGTGGCATCACGGTTCTCGATGCCTAAATCATAGCTGGGAGGAAAAAACCCAGACAGAGCGGTGGGTGACGGAGGGTGCTACCATTCTGTCTGTCTGTCTGTGCGTGGTGCTGGCACGCGGAGCTTGCCCTGCCGAAAGTGAAGGCTCTCCGTATGCCCACATCTGCCACGTTTCGGCATTAATGTACCCGAGACACAGGAGACGGTGCCAACTAGAAGCAGCCCTGAGAGGCTCGCCGGCTGGGCCCTGGCTCCGTGCTGCAGTGGGAGGCTGTCTGGAAGGACACTGAATGGAAACCATTGTGCTTTGCACCTTTGCCAGCTTTCACCATATAGAGGCAATAACAGCGCTGGAACAACCCTTTGGCAGACTTCCATATAATTAACATAAAAATGCCACACTAAAAGCACCACCTTAGCAAATGTTTCCTTAGTAAATGCTGTGCTCTAAAAATAAAGGGGTCAGAGTTGGTTAAAATTTTTGTTTCTTATATTTGATATTCAAGTAGTGGGATTTATAAATGTGACATTTAGTGACAAAAAAAACTAATGAATCCTTCATTAATGCCAGGTAGTTATATGATGAACCTTGCCCTAATTCTTGGGTACGTTTTTCTGTTCTGGACACAAGCCTGCAGTTTATTGGATAAGTAATGGAATCAAGCAATGGTTTTATATACCCCAGAGAGCTAGAGCTTGGTACACCAACACCCAGACTGCCAGTGACTCAGAGCTGAAGAGGATGTTGGTTGTTCACAGAGCACAGACAATGATTGTAAGGTTTTATCTAAAGTATGGACTAGTTTGTCCAAAACAGGAAAAACAAAACAGTAATGTGACTATTCTGTTCTCCAAGGTTTTAAAGTTTTTCAGCTTTCATAACTTGCTG
>NW_006287548.1:4127140-4127641 GCF_000327345.1 Myotis davidii
AGATTTCTTTAGTCCTTGTATTTCCTTTCCTTAGCTATCCCAACTCATGACGCAAAGGAAGAGGCAGCAACCTTAAATTTCCAAATGAAAACAATTCCAACTCTGGCTGGTGCTGCTCAGTGGTTAGAGTGTTGGCCTCTGTACCGAAGAGTCTCAGGTTCGACTCCTGATCAAGGGCATGTACCCCTGGGTTTGGGGCTCACTCCCTGCTCCCAGTCAGGCGCGTATAGGAGGCAACTAATAGCTGTGTATGTTTCTCTCTCCCCCCCACTTCCCCTCTCCCTCCCACCCTCTGAAAAGCAATGGAAAAAATATCCTTGGGTGAGGATTAACAACAACAACAAGAACTCCAGACTGCTTTGACCTTA
This sequence comes from Myotis davidii, assembly GCF_000327345.1. Lineage (NCBI taxonomy): Eukaryota > Metazoa > Chordata > Mammalia > Chiroptera > Vespertilionidae > Myotis > Myotis davidii. The sequence goes on from NW_006287548.1 coordinate 4,127,509, forward strand.
GCTAATTCATATAAATGTAACAGAGCACAAACTCCCTTATCTCCTGGCACAGGAAGTGCTGAGTATCTGCAAACATCTACTCCTAACTCAAACAAGAAATGCAGTCAGCAGTGCTCGTGTTCACAGGAACCCT
>NW_006287548.1:4127690-4135036 GCF_000327345.1 Myotis davidii
CCTGCAATTTTTGCTTCTCTTCTTAACCTTTCTAAGAGAAAAAGAATAATGGCCTGGACCGCAGTCCAGTCTACAGAAAACAAAACAAATTAATTCCTTCACTTCCCTCAAAAAAGAACCAATCATGTAATAACAGCAATTTTAGAACAGCTTACAACTTGTTTGAGCCTCTAAACATTCTTTGGTCTATAGCCAGTGACAGTTTTTTAAAACTCCTTATGTCTCTAGGCTAAGGAGGCTGAAAGCATCTTTGTAACTATTCTACTGGCAAGAGCCCTGCACACTCACCTAAAACAGGAGAGCGCTGGTAAAAATGCTTCTTTAAACCTACTTGGATGATGCTTTTATGCTTCATTTCCTGTATGTTTTGTTGACCTCTGCAGGTATTTGCTCCATCTTGTGGTTGCAACAGTGATATTATCAACAGCTTAAGCTTAGAATAATTAAAAAGGGTGTCTAATGACACCATGTAAATTAAGTGTCTACACCCAAGCAAATATAACAGGTCCTCAGGACATAGTCTAATGCATAATTCTAGTCAAGACATATACACTTCCAGCTGCCACTAGTTTGGCTAAAATGTGAGTCTTCAGCCACTGTACCCTTGGAAAAATTCTGTTTCTACCTAGTTCAAATGTTCAAAAAGCATGAGCAAGTTTATGAAAACACAGGGGGGAAAATGAGAGCATTGCACAGAGACTTTCATATCTGTCTTGGAACACTTTGAACACAGGCAAAGGCTCAAGTCTTTAGGACACAAATGTTTAAAGGCATTTGTGACAGGTTGGTGTTTTATTAAAATAACTTCAGCGGTTCTTTCTGTACTATAACTGTATGAAAAGGGCAAAGGCAAGGAATAAAAAGGGGAAAAAGTCCACTGGCTAGTTAAGTATAAGGATAGAAAATAGGGCATGGCTCAGTGGTTGAGCATCGACCTATGAACCAGGAGGTCATGGTTTGATTCCTGGTCAGGGCACAAGCCTGGGTTGCAGGCTCGATCCCCAGTAGGGGGCGTGCAGGAGGCAGCCAATCAATGATTCTCTCTCATCATTGATGTTTCTATCTCTCTCTCCCTCTCCCTTCCTCTCTGAAATCAATTAAAATGTGTGTGTGTGTGTGTGTGTGTGTGTGTGTATTTTTAAATCTATTTTATTGATTTTTTACAGAGAGGAAGGGAGAGGAATAGAGAGTTAGGAACATCGATGAGAGAGAAACATCGAGCAGCTGCCTCCTGAACCGACGTAGTGCCTGCAACCAAGGTACATGCCCTTGACTGGAACCGACCCTGGGACCTTTCAGTCTGCAGGCTGATGCTCTATCCACTGAGCCAAACTGATTAGGGCTATTTTTTTTAAAGAGGAAAGCAAAAGAAAGTAGAGCTTGAAAGGTCAAAATTGTGTCAACTTCATTTACAGTTTAACACAAGGATGTACCTCTATTATTTTCCCTTCTGCAAATACTTGGTACTGCTCTTGGCGACTGATTTATTACAAATAAAACCTTTATAGGAAACAGAGGCTTGGAAAGATGTGAGAATCACGTTGTTCCCATTATGCTTCTTGTCTTCTGAATTATAAGTCCCGTATATCTAGCAATGCTAAATTTAAAAAGAAGACTGATAGGCAACCCAACTGGCATGGCTTAGTGGTTGAGTGCTGACCTATGAACCAGGAGGTTATGGTTCAATTCCAGGGCTGGACACATGCCTGGGTTGTGGGTTAAATCCCCAGTGTGGGGGCGGGGAGCATGCAGGAGAGAATCAATGATTCTCTCTCAACACTGATGTTTCTATCTCTCCCTCTCCCTTCCTCTCTGAAATCAATAAAAACATATTTTAAAAAAATAAATACATGGTAAAAGTATTTAAGGTAAAGGAAGATTAAATGTTCCAAGAAAAAATTAAGGGGCAGGCTTTATACAGGATTCAGCTGTATCGATATAAAAAAGCTAGTTATATCCCAAAATCACTTAAGATTATACTTTCTGAGTTTTCAATGTGGAGGAATAGTCATTGGCCACATATACCACAATGGTCCCATAAAATTATAATGGAGCTGAAAAATTCCCGTCATCTAATGATGTCGTAGCAGTGGTGAAGTTGTAGTGCAACACACATACGTACCATTGTTACAACTGCCTTCAGTCGTCAGGAGAGGTGAGGTGCGTGGCTGAGGAGCCGCAGGGGAACAGAATTGTCTCCCCAAAATATGTCTCTTTGGCCTAAGGATCATTTTAGGCTGATTGATTTTAAGGGACATGGGAGAAATTCTAAAAGCTAAGGAGAAGTGACCCCTTGAAAATACATTTACATTCGTAAGGGAACTCTCCATTTGTCCAGGGTTTTCTCGCTGTACCAGGAAGAGGGGGGTGACCTCAGCTCCAGACTCTTATGAATGCAGAGGAGGAAGACCTAAATATGCCTCACACCTTACCCTTGTTTGCTGCTTAACATGGTAACCTCCTATAACTGACCTTCCCACCAACATTTTCTTTTGTCTTCAGCCAAAGGCAGTGTTTAAGGTGGTGGCTTCCACCATTCTGGAGAGTTCCTCAGTTTTCTTGAGTCTCTCCCACGTATACAGGAGGTACACGAATTATTAGACTTCCTTTTTTCCTTTAACCTCTCTTTTATTACTGGGATATCTCAGCCAAGGACCCGGAAGGGTAGAGGGAAAATTATTTTTCTTCTCCTACAGAGCAAAGACTGTATCACAGAGCCTAGGTGTGTAGCGGGCTACGCCATCCAGATTTGAGTAAGCACACGCTATGATGTTCGCACGACAGAACTGTTTAACCACACACTTCTCAGAATGTGATCCTGTCATTAAGTTGTACATGACTGTAATTCATTTACCTGTGCAGGTCCAGGTCCACATACGGAAAAATGAGTTTTTCTTTAATCAACTCCCAAATGATTCGTGTCATTTCATCTCCTTGCATCTCTACCACTGAACCGCCATGGATTTTTTGAGACATTTTCACTAAACCTTTAAAAAGAAGAAGAAAAAAAAGATAAGATACATATCCTGTCATTTATTTCATTACTAGGGGCCCGGTGCATAGATTCATGCACATGGAAAGAAAATTAATTAGAAGGTGGCCAGCACCAGGGCTTGAAGGATGTCTGCGGAGTGAGCAGGGTCCCTCCAGCAGGTTGGGTCCCTCGGCCTGGCCTGTGGGGGATCAGGCCGAAACCAGCAGTCTGACATCCCCTGAGGGGTCCCAGAGAGCGAGAGAGCACTCTGCAAAGTTGCTGCTCAGCAGCAACTCCTGCATTGAGTGTTGCCCCCTGGTGGTCAGTGCACGTCATATCTACCAGCCAGTCGACTAAAGAGATCCCTTTGTCTGCATGCATCAAAGCCCAATAAGAAGCGAACAGGAGTTTACAGCCAAGAAAGTAAGGGTTTATTACTTGAAGAAGTGGCCCATACCTGGAGTCACAGGTGAGCTAATGCTTAAAGACCCTGAACCATCCTGTACTTCAGAGGGTGGATTATATAGGGGGAAAATCATTCATCACGGTGACTAAGGGAGTTAGGGTCATGGTCAAGGTCAAGGTTATGGTCTCTACTGATTGGTAGGCGCTAGGGTAGGGTGTGGTGATCAGTGTATCTGGTCCTGATGTCAGCCATGGTGTCGCTTCATCTGGTTTCACCACTTTTCTGGGTCTGGAGCTAAAACACAACTGAGGCCTAGATGCCATGTTTAGTTTAATTGAAACTCTGTCTCTGTGGTCAAAAGACCCGAGACCTTGTTCTTAAGATTATTTGATGTTGACCAGAACCTCATAGTTGAGGGCTTAATGCTTAAGGGACTGGACATGTAAGGGAGAAGGTGAGTCAGGTGCTGGATGAGGTCAGTTTGAATGAAAACGAAAGAAAGAAGAAAAGATCATAGTAAAGAAATGAAGTTTCTGCACAGTATCGCTAGTATAAAAACAAAATAGAAACATTTGGGGACTACTAAAAGAATAATTCATAGTAGCATGACTGGATGAAAAGCTAATAGTAATTACAGTTACCACTGGAATTGAGCACATTCTCTACATAAAGCATTGTGTTACATGCTTCATGTGTGGTTTGAGTTAACCCTCGCAGAAACCCTGAAAGATGGAATTATTTCCTTATTTTACGTTGATATAAGAGAAGTAGCTTTCCCAAGGCCACCTGGTAGAGCATCTGGAACCTGCCCCTGTAACATGCCCTCAGTAATGTAATCATTATTCGTGACGATCGGTTTGTCCTGGAAAATAAGATTATTTCCACAATATCATGCTTATTTGAACACTTCTATTCAACTCCTCACTATACTGTGCCCTCAAGATGAGCAGAATGAGAGCTAATATTTCCCCTCTTTTAAGAGGCTGTTTTGGTTCAAATAACTACCTTTAAGGAGATGTGACCAGTTCTTGCGACTTATGTTTAAAGATGAAGAATTCCTGGTGGAACTGCTTCCCTAGAGACAATACTAAATACTAAGGATGTGGCGCTAAATACAAGAGTGATTTCTCCATCAGAGAAATCTGTTTATACAAGGTCACTGCTCAGGACCCAAGCATGTCCCTGTCTTCTTCCTCAGTAACCCAACTCCGGTCCTGTTCTGCTGGCTGTTCGTGGGCAAAGGTAAGCTGTCGGTGCGTGGCATAGGGAAGGAGAACTGTCTCAGGAAGAGATGCCGTTTTGAGGAACAGGGTGTGGGGGTGCACGCTTTGGAAAAGCAAGACTATGAGGCTTAAAGGAAGGCCCTGTCCTACGCATGTTCTCTGAGAGGCAGAGGACGCCCTGAGCCTGATCAAAGTATCTGTTCCCTTTCCTGATGCACCAATGGGAAGTTTCCCTCCCCCAGCAACACAACTGCAAATTGCTTTTCCTCCCCTGCATGTATAGCTGACTTTAAAAATTATTAGGTAAAAGGCCTGTAAACAGCCTCTCTTGAAAAGCTGAGCTCAAGTAGTTGGCCTTCAAATTAAAGGATGTGATCAGTAGGTGGTAAGCCTTGGTTTCTGTGACAAGCCAGGGTACCTTTCTACCCCCAGGCCCATTTTCACTCCCCAGGTTTGCAATTCTAGAATCCTGCTTATGTTACTATTACTGGGGAGCCATCTGGAACTCAAGTAGAATAAAAGAAATGAACAAACTGGTGTGGATGAGTCAATTACTTCCCATTTGTAATTTCAAGTATGATTTACAGTTCAGCTTAAAGTACGAGTATATGATTCAGTCACACGGACCCCACTGTGACACCTGTTTTTGCATTTACCACAAAACAAAAAAGAGGCAGCAAACTTATCTTGGTCTTAATACTACATTTCTTTGGCCATATTTCTATATAGAATTATGCAAGTGTTATTACTTGGCTATTTTTTCCTGGATGGCAAATACAATTAATAGAAGGTCATACACTATACTTTAAATTTCAACACTGAGTGACAGTATTTTTTAGTTAATTATTTCCTTCTCAGTTGAAGTAAATGTTTTGAGCAGTGATTGTTCTATATTTATAATGCATAATTGAACTATTTCAGATTTTCCTCACATTACTTAACTAAAATTTTATCACCTGTTAACTAAACAACGGAAGCTTTATTGAAGACCCTGGCTTACTACAATGTAGACCATTATTTTCTTTCTTTGAGATTTGAATTCCACGAGGTGGGCTTTAGACCCCAGTGGATTCACTTGTCTACTCTTGCCCCTCAGATTTCCTATCTCCACCCAAACCCCAACTTCAGAAGGAAGGACTTTTCCACAGGTTGGCTCTTTTGTCTGAAAACAGCCTAATTCTAATCTTCTGACACACTTGTGTAACTCCAGTAAACAAGCCTGGACTAATGTTGACTAGTGTAAGAAAAAAGAGCTGCTCACCCTGTTTAATTTTTCATAAACCCCAAGTTTTTTTTAGCCATTTTTTAAAAAGCTGCTTTCATGAACTACAATAATCTCTGGGTAAAAAAATAGTCTCCTGCAGAGAAGACGCTGGAACTGAAAGAAATACGAAGCAGTCAGTTGCAATTTATTATTGAAAATATTCCTGACTCACTCCCTCGCAATGCCTGCCTCTAAGATCTCCTCGCAATGCATTACAGCAGAACAACCGGTTGCAATTAAAAGCAGTATTGCCACATCCAAGAAAATACGGAAGGGGAGAAATGGCTAATTCTTACCTTTACCGTGAATCAGTTTCTAATCACTCCAACTCCTCTCAGTCTTGGGAACTCAGCTGAGTACCGTTTATCGTCTAAAAACAACCCTAAAAAAAAAAAAAAAACAACCCACAAACCAAACAGGGAATTAAAAAGACAGCACACAAACCCCTCTTGTCAGGAGGATTTAGACAGCCCGGCTTATCTGGTTTAAAGTACAGTGCGGAGTGAACCCAGAGGGGCGAAGGGCAGGTGCAGGTCTGTAGAAACCGTACAATTAAAGGTTAGGGGAGCACCGATCTCTGCGCGGGCACACGCAGGAGGGTGCGTCCGGGTTCGCCGCCCCTTAGCTGGTCTTGAGGTTTGGGGTTCGCCCTCCCTTAGCTGGTCCTGAGGTTTGGGATTCGCCGTCCCTGAGCTGGTCCAGAGGTTTGTACGCCCTTAAGTGACGCAGCGACCAGCAGGTTCTCGGCCTGCCTACGTCCTTGTGGCCCTTGTGCAAGAGGCTTGCAACGGCAGCTGGCTCCGATCCTCCTTCCTGGTCTCCACGCCCACTCCTTCCCTCTCGGGTGCCGGACCTTTAAACGGGCGTGGGGGACCGGCCAGGGAACGCCTACCCCAGAACTTGAGATCGCTCCATCCCCCACTCCGCCCGCCAGCCCGCCCCGCAAACGGGTGCTGGGGCTCCTCCCACCCCATGCCTCCCAAGCGGGGGCATTCTCCCTGCCGTCTGATTTCGCAGCACACGCACCCAAGTCGTCGGGTCCCACCTTTCTTTGTATTCGGTTCCCCTGGCCGCACGTTTTTCCCCCCTAAACTCACGACTCAGTCTTCTAGGTGTCCTTGCAATTCCCCATTGCTCGGTTTTCCGTTCTGCATGCAGACCTGGGCGTCCACGGTCACTGCAGACAACTTTCCGCCGCCCCATTTCACCCTCCCGTGCCCGAGAGCCGGCCTTCTGCACATCCAAACACCTGGCACCCACTTCCTCCCCACTTCCCTTTCCCACGTGCAATACCTGGATGATCCCCCCGGCCCCCTTCTTTGCGACCAGAACTCGCCGCTAAATTCCTTCCTCCAAACCCAAGACCTCTTTCTTCCTTCTCCCCAGCCGTGGGCGGACTCAGAGCCTCCCCCAAAGCCAGGGCCCGGCCGCCCCTCGCAGCCTGCGGTTACCTGCAGGGTCGGGACGCCGGCGATGCGT
>NW_006287548.1:4135317-4141239 GCF_000327345.1 Myotis davidii
TGCGCGCCGAGCCCTCTCCGAGGTGGGGGACTAGGGGGTCGGGGCCGATCCCCGGGCTTCGGGGAGCAAGCTGCAGAGCGTCCTTCTCCGCGCGGGGGCCGGGAGAGGGGCTGCAGCGCCCCCCGAACTTGGCTAGGGCTTTTCCTGGTGGAAGGACGCGAATGCCACCTGCAGGCCGGGGAGCAGGGCGCGCTGGGGCTGGTCTTCTGAGACCCACGCCGCCCAAGAACACACTGGGCTTCGTGACAACCTAGGGGCAGGAGGAGTGTTTCCAGGTCTACACTAGACGGAGGGCCTGGGCTAGTCTCCTGCCCGGCGTGCCCGATGTGCGGTGGTCTGGAACCGCCTTTGGCCCAAAGAAGAGTGGTCCAGGCGATGAGCGCGGGTTGCTTTTGGGGGCCACTCCACCCGCAGCTAGAATGCCAAGGATTGGGCAGTTGCACAAGCAGGCATGACACAGTACATATTTTCTGCCACCACCAATGACTAGGTCTTTACAGCATCTGAACCTATATAGTAACACCCACCCCGCCTTACCCGCGGTTTCACTTTGGGTGGTTTCAGTTACCTTTGGTCAACTGCAGTCCTGAAAACATTAAATGGAAAATTCCAGAAAAACACTGTTCAGAACTTTTAAATTGCGCACTGTTCTGAATAGCATGATGAAACCTCCAGTCCTCTGGCTCTGTTCCTCCTGAGAAGTGAATTATCCCTTTGTCCTGCATATACGTGCTGTATACGACACAGCTACCCACTCCTCAGTGACTAAGGCTTAGTCACTTAGTGGCCTGCTGCTCAATAATCAGATCGACTACCTGATACTGCATCATCCCAGTGCTTGTGTTCAAGTAACTCTTAACTATATAATAAAAGCCTAAGTGACCATTACAGCAGAACAACCGGTTGCTATGATGTGAACCGACCACCAGGGAGCAGATGCTCAATGCAGGAGCTGCCTCCTGGTGGTCAGTGTGCTCCCAGAGGGGGAGCGTGACTCAGCCAGAAGCTGGGCTCACTGATGGGGAGCACAGCGATGGCGGTGGCAGAAGCCTCTCCCATCTCTGAAGCAGTGCTAAGGAACAGCGAGCAGGCGGTAAGGAGCGAGGGTCCTGAACTGCGAGAGGGCACAGGCCGGGCTGAGGGACCCCCCAGTACATGAATTTTGTGCAAAGTCATCCACTTTGGGGGCATTATTATATAGTATATTATTATTGTTCTATTTTATTGTTAGTTGCTGTCAATCTCTTATTGTGTCTAATTTATAAATTAATCTTTATCATAGGTATGGCTGTTTAGGAAAAATGTTTGGTACTATCTATGGTTTCAGACATCCATAGGGAGTCTTGGAATTTGTCTTCCTTCCTCCCATAAAAGGAAACTACTGTAATTATAATTCCTAATACATTATTACAAATAAACCTAATTAGAAGATAAAGATAATGAGATTATTATCTGGGTTCCAAAGAAGTTAGATAAAGATGTGAGACCTGAGAAACCAGTGGGTTAAAAAAAAATCTGTCCTCTTCAGGGAATTATTTTTTGTGTATTCCTTTCTCTCGAAAGCATAGGGGTAAAGGAGCATTTTAGATAGTGATTTGTAGGATAATAACATGCTTGTGTATTGCTGCTGGGATTTCCTGTCCCCAAATTTATTTTTAAAAATTATCTCCAGCATCAGATTATTACAATTACTCTTTGAAGATACTGCACAGGTGCATTTTTGACACTAGAGGGCACTGGTATTTTTCCTAAGAGAAAATGAAGAAATGGCACTGTGCTTGGTTTTTGAGGCAGATTAACAGAAAGTAGCTGTCACCTCCATCTATTCCTGTAGAAATGATTATAGAGGTGTCTGAGTGTGTATTTCATCTCCAATATGAGACCCAAAGTCACCTGAGATTGAAGCTTTACTCCATATTATATTGGGTTCACATTTTAATTACTGTTTGGCCACTACTAAAAGTATTCATTCTTGTTGCAGAAAGGATTTAGGGCAGCCTTCAAGATACATACAATAGCCTATATAATAAAAGCCCAATATGAAAATTGACTGAACGGCAGAATGACTGGTGGAACAACCAGTCACTATGATGCGCACTGACCACCAAGGGGCAGATGCTCAATGCTGGAGCTGCCCCCAGCCTGCAGGCCCCAGGCCAGCCAAGGTGGGTGCTAGCGGGGGCCCCCCAACTGCCCCGCCGGTTGCCCCACAGATTGGCCCTGATCGCCGGCCAGGCCTAGGGACCTTACCCATGCACAAATTTTGGGCACTGGGCCTCTAGTAGCATGATAAAAGCCAATGAACATAGGTGAGGAAAATGAAGAAAAGAGAGAATATAGTAAAGAACCTGTATTTGAATTTAATCACAAAAAGGATCATAAGGTAAATTTAACCACAAAATGTATTCCATCAAATTCTAAACGCTGCTGAAAATGGGCTGCAAATTTGGCTCTAAGTCAGTGTGGGAAGGAAGGTAACACTTATGGGAGTGTCAGCATGTAAAACAGTGTTTCCTAAGCTAGTGATATAGGAACTCTGTTATCATCGAAAAAACATTTTTTGTAGAGCCATAGAATTAACTTATAATATTACTGTATATGCATAAAACTAGATATATGCTCTTTATGCTGCTACCTTTTATCCTATCTAATAAAGAGGGAATATGCTAATTGACCCTCATGCTGTTGCAAAGATGGCGGTGCCCACAGCCAATAAGGAGGGAATATGCTAGTTAACTGCCATGCCCTCAAAGATGCTGGCGTCCACAGCCACAAGATGGCTGGCAGGGAAGGGCAGTTGGGGGCAACCGGGCTGGCAGGGGAGCAGTTAGGCGTCGATCAGGCTGGCAAGGGAGTGGTTAGGGGGTGATCAGGCTGGCAGGCAGAAGCAGTTAGGGGCAATCAAGGAGGCAGGCAGGCTAGCGGTTGGGGCAATCAAGCAGGTAGCAGTCCTCGTATTGTGAGAGGGATGTCCAACTGCCAGTTTAGGCCCCATAGAGATTGGGCCTAAACCGGCAGTCACACATCCCCTGAGGGGTCCCAGATTGGAGAGGGTGCAGGCTGGGCTGAGGGACACCCCCTACCCGCCCCTCCCCCGCATGAATTTTGTGCACTGGGCCTCTAGTACAGCTATAAAATAACAAATTTATAGACAAAATACTAGAAACAAAACTATAAAAAATACATCACTTGGCAATATTAAATAAATGTAATAAATGATGTTTGGCTGAAATTAAATTACTGCTTGAAATGTGAATATGAAACCATGGATAAGTGGGGGACTACTGGACATAAAGAAAAAATGTCTACCTCAGCAAGAACTCTGTGAAATACTTAACATATTTAAGAGCCACGTTGAGGAAAAGGAGCCCCCAAAGAGAATGAGGCCCAGCCAGCATGGCTCAGGGATTGAATGTTGACCTATGAATCAGGAGGTCATGGTTCGATTTCCAGTCAGGGCACCTGCCACGGCTGTGGGCTCGGCCCCCAGTAAGGGGCATGCAGGAGGCAGCCAATCAGTGATTCTCTCTCATCACTGATGTTTCTATCTCTCTCTCCCTCTGTCTTCCTCTCTGAAATTGATAAAATATGTATTAAAAAAGAGAGAGAGAGAGAATGAGAAGGACTTTCTGGGGATAGTAGAAGAATCAGCAGAGTCTGATGGGAGCCAAAGCAAGAGAAAGTTTCCAAAAAGGAGTGGGGTACTAAAGAGAGAACAAGAAAGACAAAGCCTGAAAATAATTTTGGCAAATAAGAGGACCTCAGGAAAGCACTTTAAGAATAATAAGCCTATCAGAATGATTCTGATAGAAACCAAACTAAACAGGATTGAAGTGTGAATGGGGGGAGGTGGGGAATTTTGAAGAAAACTGTTTTCAGAAGGTTGACTATGAAGAATCCTATATAATAAAAGGCTAATATGCAAATTGACTGAATGGTGGAACGACCGGTCGCTATGACATGCACTGACCACCAGGGGCAGATGCTCAATGCAGGAGCTTCCCCCTGGTGGTCAGTGCTCTCCCACAGGAGGAGCAGTGCTCAGCCAGAAGGCCAGCTCATGGCTGGAGAGCACGGTGGTGGGAGCATTAAGGATATCTAACTGAAGGCTTAGGCCCGGGGGGTGGGCCTAAGCCTTCAGTCAGACATCCCCTGAGGGCTCCTGGACTGTGAGAGGGTGCAGGCCAGGTTGAGGGACCCCACTCCCCTTCCCAGTGCATGAATGTTGTGCACCGGGCCTCTAGTCCTACATAAAATCTTAGCCAACATAATTTTTGATGACTGCATAATTGTTCATCATTTGATTGTATTACTTTGATGTGGTTTATGTTGATTAAAAATTTGTTTCCTTTTTACTGTTTTAAATAACTGTCACAAACATATTTAGATATACTTTAATTTTACACTTGAATCAGTTTCTTTGGCTAGATGGTTAGAGTTGGAATTGTTGGATCAAAGAATGTAAACACTTTTAAGGTGCTTAACGGATCCATCAAATCAATTTCTCAGAGGGATACACTTATTTATGCTTTCCCATGAAGCACAATAGAGTGCCAATTTCATTGCATCCTAGACAGAACTGAATTTCCTGACTTTTAAAAACATCTTTGCATTCTTTATTAAAGGGAACTAGGACTCCTTTGAGAACTGATTGATTCTAGGCCTGGGTAAAGACAGTTCAAGAAGAGCTGGTATATTTTAGGGTCAGAAAGTAAGGAAGTGGCCTGGCCTGCATGGCTCAGTGGTTGAGCATTGACCTATGAACCAAGAGTTCATGGTTCAATTCCCGTTCATTGCATATGCCTGGGTTGCAGGCTGGAACTCTAATGTGGGGCGTGCAGGAGGCACCTGATCAATGATTCTCTCTCATCATTGATGTTTCTATCTCTTCCTCTCCCTTCCTCTCTGAAATAAAAAATGTATTTTAAAAAAAAAGGAAAAAGAAAGTAAGGAAGTGCTCAAAAGGTGATGGAGGCATGTGCAATGGATGCAAAACAGTAAAATGAAGCCACACATACTTCTTTTACATTGATGGGTACAGGATAGTTAATAAGCAACATTTCCAGCCTGTAGAGATGGTATGGGGGGGAGGGGACATGGTAATGAGGGGTCCTATGGTCTGGTGCTCTGGTGCTGTGGTTGTGTGCTGAGGAGTCTGAAAAAGAGAATAGTCTGACATTTCATGGGTGATATTTTAGATGCAAAGAGACAAGATAGGCTCACTGAAGGTAACGATTAACTGTAATCAAGGAAGCTACAGCCCTAGGAGTGAGTACCCACCATGACTTGCTTTTACTGAGGAACTTTTATGGTTACTTTTGGCCTCCCCTGATCTTGTCAGGTTTAGTATGTGGCCCCTTTTCCCTCCCTGCCTTAGACACTGAGCCAAATGGTTTATGTGCAGTTTTTAGTTAATCCTCAAAAAGAAAAAAAAGCGTATTAAGTGGGTACTATTATATCGGTTCTCTTTCACGGATAAGAGGTCTGGGGCCTAAAGAAATTAGTCATTTGTTTAAGGTCACATGGCTAGTCATTGGCAGAGTCGCCCAAGCATAACAATCTCGGCTACAGACTTACTAGTAAGTGCTCTCCACTGCACAGTCAAGGCCAGTCCGCGAGAGCGCCGAGCGCAGGTACGTGTTACGAGCGCCCGCATCATCGCACACAAACGACGGCCGGCCGCCGTGCAGCCCGCACCCAACTGGTGACCTGGCGCGCCTGATGCTCACGTGCGCAGTCGCCCGGGCCGCTTCCAGGAAGGCGGAGGCCGCCTGATCCTCGCCAAACTGTCGGGAGCGACTCCATCTGGGCTGGACTCCCTCCGCCTGAACAGCTGATCCCAGCGTCGCGACGACCGGGAGGAGAGGGCGGAGCCGGCGGCCGGGGCAGCTGCGGATTGGAGGGGAGGGAGACAGGGGGCGG
>NW_006287548.1:4141578-4142038 GCF_000327345.1 Myotis davidii
CCGCTGGTTGCTCCCCTGATTCCCGGGCTGCTCCCGGTCATGTGAGGATGGAGGGGAGCCGGGTGGGGCTGTTCTGGAAGAGGTTTCCTTGGAAACGGGAAGTTCCCGCGTCCTGCGTCCCTAACTGAGCCTGTTTGGGGTGCGCAGCCCAGTTCTTCCTCCCGCCGGTGGATGCGCTCTGGATCTGTGTGTTAGGGGGGCCTCCTGGACTCGGAAAGAAAGTTCCTGGGCTGCAGAAAGGACAGCAGCAGGGGGTTCACCGGTGTGGACGCCTCCTTCAGTGCTCGCCTGGCTCTCTCAGGCTGTTCCGTCTCTGCCGTGCTTCACAGTCTAAGACAGTGGTTCTCAACCTTCCTATTGCCGCGACCCTTTAATACAGTTCCTCGTGTTGTGGTGACCCCCCAACCATAAAATTATTTTCGTTGCTACTTCATAACTGTAATGTTGCTGCTGTTATGAA
>NW_006287548.1:4142569-4146127 GCF_000327345.1 Myotis davidii
GTGTTTCCTTTAGTGTTTCTGTTGGCCTGGCGATCAAAAGTTGAACAACAACAAAAAAACCTTTGTTAATGAAGACTAACATTTCTGATATTCAGCTGTCTTACATTATTAGATATGTTTTGAAAAAACTACTTAGAAGCCCTGTCCGAATTGCTCAGTTGGTTAGAGCGTTGTCCTGATACACCAAGGTTTCGGGTTCCATCCCTGGTCAGGGCACATACAAGAATCAACCAATGAAAGCATAAATAAGTGGAACAACAAATCTCTCTCTCTCTCTAATCAATTTTTTAAAAATTTAAAAAATACTTAGAAATGACGACTGATATTTGGATCTTTTTTATGTGCAGAAATTTTGATATTGGCTGGCAGATTGGGTTTATTTTCTACATTTTAATACCTGATTAGCCCTTCAGGCTGGCTTAAGCAACAAGAGAGTGTGAATCGGGTCTGCAAATAATCAATAGCAGCCTTCCTATGAGAAGAGGCAAAGCAAGTACCGGTGAAACATGGATGAATAGGTTAATACTTTTAATTACCGATCAGTCAGGAAAGAGTCCTAGTTTATTTCAGAGACAGTTGTTAAGCTACCAGAGAATAAGAGTTGTAAGGTAGGTGTGTTTTTCCCCCCAGAATCCTGATGGCATTATGTAATTTTTAAATTAACTCTATGTGGTTGTATTTATATTTCACATACTACATTTGATGAGTGTTTTCATGGTAATTTTTATCCTCACACCTCTCTAGCTAACTAAAGAGTGGGTGACTCTTAAAAGTAATGCTAGGACTCTGGGCAGTTTGCTAACTCTGCTTCTGATGGTACTTTTGTCAAAGTAGAATGCGTGTAGGCTGATTTCCGAGTCCTGAGGCTTATTGCCATTACATTATTCTTTCTTTTCAGGTACTTCCACCCCCCTGTTTTTTGAAATTTACATTTGATCAGTCTCCAGCTTTTTTACTAATCCTTTATGGGAAAATATGGATTGTCACGACACTTGGGAAGGATTGCTGACTGGGCTCCCCAATAGGAGATGATGATAAAGAGGTTCCTTCCCTCACTCCTCCCCCCTCTTCTCTCCCTCCTCATCTCCCTCTGATCCTTCCTCTTCCTCCTTTCCTTTTCCCCTCCCTCCATTTCAGTAAGCATTTACTGCCAAATTCCGTTCAAGTCAGTGGTTTCAATTCTGTTTTGTTTAATTTATTAAATAAATTATTAATCAGGCAACATTTTGAGTGATTAGAATTCAGAATGGCTGGATTTGGAATCTGTGTCTTTAGACTTCTTTAGACCAGGTCATTTTGCTCTAAAGAAGTAATCTGGCTGAAACCTGGGCTTTGGTTACAGCTCTCCCACTGACTAGTTGTGTGACTCTCAAGAAAGTTGTTTTAGGCTCAGTGTACATCAGTTCCCTCAAAGGCAAAATACAGTAATCAGGCCAGTTCTGTGCACCTTTCAGGATTTTTGTAACAACTAAATGAGATGGTAAATATGATTTTGAAAGTGAAAACATTTTATAAGAGTATAATGTCCTCTTTGTGAAGTTTAAATTAGATGACAAAACTATAGCACTTTAATGACTAGAGTTATGCATAGTTCATGGTTCTTCCCTTTTATGTGAAGTATTAATCAGCATGGCAGGAAACAGACATCGGTGCTTTTCTCTAACTTCCATCTGGTGATGTGGTTACCTTCACTAGTACTGCTTTGGTTTAACTAGGAATTTTGGTTAGTGCCTGGGAGGAAGATGATGGGGAACAGCTTGTTGATTTGGTTAGTCCCAAGGTGTGGAGGCATAGCTTGAGGTAATTTTTGAGTTGTTTTCTTTTAAAATACATTTTTATTGATTTCAGAGAGGAAGGGAGAGGGAGAGGGAGCAGGAGAAACAGCAATGATGAAAGAGAATCATTGATTGGCTGCCTCCTGCACGCCCCCTACTGGGGGTCGAGCCCACAACCTGGGCACGTGCCCTTGATGGGACCCTTTAGTCCACAGGCCGTCGCTCTGTCCACTGAGCCAAACCATCTAGGACTGAGGTTTTTTGAAGTGTCGTTATGGGATGACTATTCATTTTCTTGGAAATAGTTACCCTTTATAGTTTTTTATTTTTTTTTATAAGGAGAATCATATTTTTTTAAATATATTTTATTGATTTTTTACAGAGAGGAAGGGAGATGGATAGAGAGTTAGAAACATCGATCAGCTGCCTCCTGCACATCCCACTGGGGATGTGCCTGCAACCCAGGTACATGCCCTCGACTGGAATCGAACCTGGGACCCTTGAGTCCGCAGGCCGACGCTCTATCCACTGAGCCAAACCGGTTTTGGCCCTTTATAGTTTTTTAAAAGAAAAATTTGAAGTGAGTCAAATAATGCTTTGAGGAATTTATATGCTGTGTAAAACTGGTTTCCTCCCATAACATAAAAAAAAAAGCCATCAAATATCTCTCCAAAAAACTTAAAAATGAAAAAGATAAACTATATAAAAATGCATTTTATTTCTTTTTACCTGTTCACATTTATGCCCTAGTTCTAATTTTTAAATGCTTTCGATAATTTCTGTAATTTGAATAGCAATGTTGACATTAGATTGGCTATATAATCATGATTTTAGGTGAGTGAGACCTGTCTATGATCTAGAATCTAGATAGAGCATCGAGTTTTCAAGCCTTAATTTGTAGTTTGTGCGAAGCTATGTGATTTATTTACTCTTTGTTTTCCATAGTCTGAATTTTCAGATATTTAGGAATGCTGTCTGTAATTAACACTTGAGCTTCCCGAGGAACCTTATATCTTGTGCTTCTTTCTTTCATTTTTTAGACTCATGAAATGGCCACAGATGATAAGACTTCCCCAACATTGGACTCTGCCAATGACCTGCCTCGATCTCCCACTAGTCCCTCGCATCTCACACACTTTAAACCTTTGACTCCTGATCAGGACGAACCTCCTTTTAAATCAGCGTATAGTTCTTTTGTAAATCTCTTTCGATTTAACAAAGGTAAGACTTATTCTTAAAGATCAGAGAACCTACAATTTTGATTCTCTGAAATTCTCTTGTTCAGGTTTCATCTTGTGTCTTTGCAAGAGGGTAAATTATTAACAAGGAGAGAGCTTTAATCACAGGTCACAGATTTACTGCCTGAGGGAAAGCTAGAATTTTCACTAATATTATTATTTATTGGTAAGTGACTATCTGAATAAATGTTAAAAGAAGGTCCCTTTTTAAAGTGTCCCCCCCCCCCACACTTTTATTATGTTTCAACTTTTTAAGTTCACAGAATGAACTTTGTTCTTTTACGGATTAATAGCCAAAACATTTTTAATTAAAGCAATGAAACTAAAAGAATCAGCACATGGGAAAAAAAGTTATTTTTTTAAAAAACATATTTTATTGATTTTTTACAGCGAGGAAGGGAGAGAGATAGAGAGCCAGAAACATTGATGAGAGAGAAACATCCATCAGCTAGCTGCCTCCTGCACATCTCCCACTGGGGATGTGCCCGCAACCCAGGTACATGCCCTTGACCGGAATCGAACCTGGGACCTTTCAGTCCGCAGAG
>NW_006287548.1:4146517-4166408 GCF_000327345.1 Myotis davidii
GGTTGCGACCCCTTTGGGGGTCGAACGACCCTTTCACAGGGGTCGCCTAAGACCATCGGAAAACACATATATAATTACAGATTGTTTTTGTGATTAATCACAATGCTTTAATTATGTTCAATTTGTAACAATAAAATTGGGGGTCACCACAACCTGAGGAACTGTATTAAAGGGTCACAGCATTAGGAAGGTTGAGAACTGCTGTTCTAGACAGTTTAGAAAAATAAGCTATTGTTTAGAATAGTTTTAGATTTACAGAAAAATTGAGAAAATAGTACAGAGAGTTCTCACATACCCCACATCCAGTTTCTTTTATTAACATCTTACGTTAGTATGATACATTATTAAAATTAATAAATGAACAACTATTGATATATTATTAATTAAAGTATGTATTTTACTCATATGTCTTTAGTTTTTACCTAATGTCCTGTCAGGAGACCACATTATATTTAGTCATCATAAGATAATCTTTTTATTTAGCAAATGTTTATTGATCACCTACTATCCACTGGGTACTGTTTTAGTAGCACAAGGGATCTGATTTATCCCATAAACAAAACAGACCCTTTCAGAAATCTATGCCTTTGTGTGAAGCTTGCATTCTGTTTTCTTAATATGTTCAAGATATTTCTAATGAAAAATGAAACAAACTGAAGATCACATATATCTGGGATGTGAATATTGGCCTGTAATTTGGCCACTTCTTTGGATTTTTAAAAAAAATCCTACTTTTTAATTATGCATGTAATACATATATACATTCCTTCCCGAAAGACCAGCTATTTCCTTCTCTCTGCTGAACTCTCTCGTTTTTCAAAATAACGCCAAGCTTTCTTTTGCTACAGAGAGAGCCGAAGGCGGCCAGGGTGAGCAGCAGTCTCTAAGTGGAAGTTGGACCAGCCCTCAGCTCCCTTCAAGAGCACAGTCTGTGAGGTCACCTGCACCTTACAAAAAACAGCTTCCTGAGCAGCTCCAGCGGCGATCCTCGACAGTGTTAGGTCAGACAGTGCTCTTACTTCATTCTTCTCTGTGCTGTAGGTTTTTCCACAGTCATTGTTTCCCAGGTTGCTTTTGACTTAACTTTTCTGCAGTTTGCAATAGTCAGGTACGCTTCAGAATTAATGAAACTGTTGCCTAGATAGTGAAAGAATTTGTAGATACCTAAAAAAATTTCTTAAACATTTTATTACACTTTAATTTAGGCTGGGCAGAAACCTCTTGACTGTTTTTTGATTGATTACTTGCTTGGGTTTCAGCAGAGAACAGTTTGGCACACCCCCAGGAGAACACAGGTTAGTTTCCGCTTTGTGAATGAACCCTGCATCTGTTCATGGGCTGGCTAGCGGAATGTGATGTGCATGCCTCTGGCTGCCGACCTCTACCAACTCCATCAATGGGCTGCCGCGGGCTCTTGGCCTTCTGTCCTTGTTGGGGTGCAAACTGTCAGTGTGGCTGGGCAAGCTGAGCTCCTCCTGCCTGTACGTTGTCCATCTCGGTCTACTCCATAGTCATCTCATGCATTTTCATGCTTTTCTGATGAGTATAGGCTGGGAATCAGTGCCTGAGTTGAGAGGCTATCGATCTAGCGAGTTGTTTTATGCTTTATTTTTGTTGGATTATTAAACTCAGTGAAGTGGGTTGCCCAGCTCAAGGTGACAGAAGAATGGCAGTGAGAGGTAGCATAATAGAGGGTAAGGGGCGCAGCATTGGAAATCAAGTGTCTTTGAGCGTCAGATCCTCGTCTTGTCTGCCAGCCTCCATGAGATCCTCGAGTGAAAGATAGGCTGGTGCAGGTAATGGTGGCTGTCAGGAGGATGTTTTATTGCTAATTGAGACTTGGTTTAGAACCTTCAGGTGGGACGGAAGGAGGAGAAACCAAGCAGAAGAGTTGCTCTCCTAGGACCGGAACAGAGCTGGCTGCATCACCCCGCATATTTCCCAGGCCAGAGAGCCTCAGCCGGGGTTACGGCAGCATCTGGGAGGAAGAATCAGAAGGTGGAAGGGGAGAGGGAGAATGGAGCTCTCCTTTTACCTCAGGGAATGGAAGGGAAGAGATTATCCCCACTTTACCCTCTGACCTCAGTAAACTCTCCTTAGCTCTTGAAGCTGACCGCGCAGCACGCCTGTTCTTGTTGAGGTAGCACTTTTGACTAAAGCCGATGCTGAATTAAGCACAGGACATCTTCTTTTGTAAAACTGAGGAGTCGGACTAGAATTTCATCGTTGAGGGGTTACAAACTGACCACCTACCAAATCTTGCTTTGGTGTTTTGATAAACTTGAATTTAATTATCAGCAGGAGGAGCCTGTAATGTCTGGTTTGCTGCAGTCCCCACCTTTTCTTATTGTTTTGTACCAAGTGCACTTGATTCTTTTATTCTACCTTACCTGCTAGAGCAGCCGTCTCCAACCTTTCTGGTCCGCGGACCACCTGTTGGCGACCGCTGTGCTAGAAGCTCAGAAACCCGGGACTGTCTGACCAACCAAATTCCTTTTCCTGTTAAAAGGCTATCGTTCCACAATATACTAGCTCTATGACCAAGGGAAAACCATTTAATTTTCTTCTTTTTTTTTTGTTTTTTAATATATTTTATTGATTTTTTACAGAGAGGAAGGGAGAGAGAGAGCTAGAAACATTGATGAGAGAGAGACATCGATCAGCTGTCTCCTGCACATCTTCTACTGGGGATGTGCCCGCAACCCAGGTACATGCCCTTGACCGGAATCGAACCTGGGACCTTTCAGTCCACAAGCCGACGCTCTATCCACTGAGCCAAACCGGTTTCGGCTTAATTTTCTAATAGTGGCTTTACAAGAGGTGCAGCTAAGGTTGTTTACCTAATGGCAGAGTGCTAGACCAGTGTTTCCCTCAGGGCCCTTTCATCTTCATCCGGGAGCTCTGATTCTCTTGGTTTCAGGAACACACCTGCTGTTCCTTTCCTAGTGGCTGATGCTTTTAGTCCTCTCTCACTCCTAACTGGCTAAATGCAAGGGGCTTCACAGTTATTGTTTGTTGCCTGTGCATGAGAGCATAACGGTTACGATTCTAACAGCTTCATCTGTTTTTCAACTAATAAATCTAGCTAAGTATTTCTGTATTTAAATTATGTAGGAAAATTCTTCGTCAATTTGGATTTATATATAGACCTTTCATTTATTGTAATCCTTTTTTCCCTACTAACTCAAAGCACACCTAAAACAAATCAAGCAAATAAGCAAGTTAAAGGAAGATGTAGCATGGGTATTTTCCATCTTACTTTGTCAAGATTATTAGGTTAATAAGTTTAAATTAATAGGCATGTTCATTCCTTTTGTCAAGCCACCTCCATTTCATCCTTAGGTTTTTATAGCTGCCAGAGCCAGGACTAGGTGGAAACGTCAGTGGTGATCTTGCTCCAAAATAAAAGGGAATAATATGACAGCTTTGGCAGGCACACCCATCTTGGCCACAAAACTGGAATTTGGACTTTGGTTATTGATAGTCCTGGCTCTAGTAGTGCTATTTTAAGTGTAAGTGGTGCCCTCCAGTGTGGAGCTGTAGGGGCAGGGAGGTAGCAGAGAGGGTGGCATTAGCATTCTAGCAATTCTTCGGCAGTTTTCATCTGCTTGGACACTGGTGAGGGGAAGTCTATGGGTAAATGACTATCCTGGGTGTTCTCAAGTCTGTCCGCCTCTTTGGGATTGGGCTGTTCAATTCCGTTCTGAGCATCTGTGAGACTTTGGATACGTGGTCTGCAGACTGAACTGAACTGCTCAATCCTGTTGCTGTGTTGTTGTTTTTAAATAATTTTAAAAATATCTTTATTGATTTCAGAGAGGAAGGGAGCGGGAAAGAGAGATAGAAACATCAATGATGAGAGAGAATCATTGATCGACTGCCTCTTGCACACACCCCCACTGGGGATCGAGCCCTGACCAGGAATCGAACCCTGACCTCCAGGTTCATAGGTCAACACTCAACCACTGGGCTGTTGCTGTTTAACTATAGAGACTAAACTAGGTTAACTCACTGGGATTGTTTTTTATGCTGCTAAATTTCTAGCTGGTGTTACTATGGGTTGGGACAGCCGTGGGCAAACTATGGCCCGTGGGCCGGATCCGGCCCGTTTGAAATGAATAAAACTAAAAAAAAAAAGAAAAGACCGTACCCTTTTATGTAATGATGTTTACTTTGAATTTATATTAGTTCACACAAACACTCCATCCGTGCTTTTGATCCGGCCCTCCGGTCCAGTTTAAGAACCCATTGTGGCCCTCGAGTCAAAAAGTTTGCCCACCCCTGGCTTGGGATCAAAGGGCCCAAGAAATCACTCATGAATTTTGGGCCATGTAAGCAAGTCTCCCATCCCAGGCCTCAAAACCACCAGTGGTCTCAGACAGTGCTTATCTCAGGTAGCCTTACTTGCTTGTGAAGTAGTGTTTTATATGGTAATATAAAGACACCGTTGAAAGAAACACTTTGAATGCCTCTTACCTTTCTTTATAAAGACTAGTTTTAACTCAGTCCATATCACTGGCTGTGAGAACATAAGTATATACTAACTAGAGGCCCTATGCATGAAATTTGTGCAAGAGTAGGCCTTCCTTCCCCCAGCTGCTGGCAATGGCTTCCCTCTGGCACCTGGGACTTGGCTTCCTTTGAAGCCCTGGCTTCCTCCAGAAGGTCGTCTGGAAGAACGTCTGGTCTAATTAGCATATTACACTTTTATTATTATAGATAATGTGAGGCACTGCGCATCACATATCTACCTTGTTTTACATAGATACTGAAGACTATTTACAAGGTTCTTTTTATTTTTTTGGTTAATCTGACTCAGAAACAAGAAGGAAAGCAGAACCTGCCTTTGGAGGTCATGACCCTCGTACAGCCGTTCAGCTTCGAAGCCTCAGCACAGTATTAAAACGCCTCAAGGAAATCATGGAGGGGAAAAGCCAGGTACAGTCCAAGGGCTTTAGAAGATACTTATTAAGCCTTTATATGGGTTCATGCCATACTCACTGAAAATGGCATAATGTCCTTGAAATCAAGTTCAGTTAGTACTTAATTTTAATTGATCACTTTCCCCTCTTTATAGTTAGATGTTCTTTTGTGTTCTGTTCAGAACACAAAAAAAGTTTTATTATTTGTGTGAAGTTTAGGGGTCAAGCTCCTTTTTCCCCCTCATTGCTGTCCAGTGGGACCCAGCATCATGTTTGAAAAGACCATCCTTCACTGAATGCATTATAAATCTTGTCAAGTCCATAGGTATGTGTGTGAGGATGTGCTAGGCTCTCTTTTCTGCTCCATAGCTTCATTTTTTTTCTATTCTTGAGCTAATACTCTAAAATTATTGTAGCTTTAGAAAAAGTCTTGATGGCTGGTCATGTAAGTCCTTCAGTTTTGTTCAAGATTGTCATGGTCAGTTTGGCTCTTTCCATTTCCATATGAATTCTAGGAGTAGCTTTTCAATTTCTGCAAAAGAAGTTGTATAAAACTCTGGTTAGCATTGCATTTGCTATTGAATCTTCATCAGTATTTTCAAGAAGCCTTCACATATTTTGTTACAGGATAGTGACCTGAAGCAATACTGGATGCCAGATAGCCAATGTAAGGAGTGCTATGACTGCAGTGAGAAGTTTACAACCTTCAGGCGCAGACACCATTGCCGACTGTGTGGGCAGATATTCTGCAGTCGTTGCTGTAATCAAGAAATCCCGGGAAAATTTATGGGCTATACAGGTAAATGCATTTTATTGACAGTCTTAGAATTTTTAAACATTCATAAGTATAAAATAGTTATAATACAGACTGATTTTAAGCTAATTTTTATTCTGGGCTTAACGTGTGAGCCATGGAGTACACAGAGGTCAGAGAGACACAGCTTTGCTTTTAAAGGCTTCATAGTTGAATAACAAAGGAGATGGGAATGTTTATAAATAAGTAGAGTAACAGACAGGGAATCATAGATGCTATCAGAAAACCCTAGGGGCATTAACATTTATTACACAAGGTGGTTAGAGTAGGATACTTATGAGTTTATATTACCATGAGAGTTTTCATTTTATAAAATACAGATTTTTTTTTTGAGTATATGACTGTGCTTTAGTAAATTGCATCTCTCATTCTTTCATAAGTTTTAGCAATGTAGGAATTTTAATTATTTGTTGAAGCAGAAAAAACAACAATAATGTGTGGATTTATACAGTGATTTTTGAAAGTGGAAAGTGGGCAGACGATACCCAAATGAAAACACTCTAAGCATCTCATGTTATTTTTATTGTCATGTAGATTTTCCTTTTGGCTTTATTTACTTCTTTTTTCACCTAAACTGCTACAGAGTTTTAGACCTGAATTATCTTTCATCCAGATTATGGCTATAGCCTTTAAAAAGATTTTTTTAACATTAGTTTTTTTCTACCTGTATCTCACTTTCCATACTCTAGCTGGTATTCTTAAATTAAGTTAAAAGCTAATTTGATTATGTCAGGGTATTCCCTGCCTAAAACCCTTTCAGAAATCCTATTACCCTCAGGATAAAATCCTGTCGTCTTAATATGGTTTGTGTGTTAGTTTTCTAGGACGGTCATAACAAAATATTACAAACTAAGCAAAATGTTAATTTTGCTTAAAATACATGCATAATTTAATAAAACTGAGTACTATATTAGTAGTCTTAAAATGAAAAAAATAAAACAAATAAATTATACTTGGCAATAATTATAGTAAAAGTTGACTAAGAAATCTTTCTGTTCTATCGTAGCACTTTTCTAATGTTAATGCTAAAAAATTTAAGGTTGAATTGTTAAATAACATGTTACTTGTAAAGTTTAATTATCTTACCTCCTTTTTTAGTGTACTAAAATACAGAATAACACAAATAATTATTACAGAAAAACAGTAGAAATGAAAACTTACGTTTGGGCAGAACTATACCCTAAATAAAATTACAACATTTA
Source organism: Myotis davidii (assembly GCF_000327345.1). Lineage (NCBI taxonomy): Eukaryota > Metazoa > Chordata > Mammalia > Chiroptera > Vespertilionidae > Myotis > Myotis davidii. The sequence goes on from NW_006287548.1 coordinate 4,153,456, forward strand.
AAAGTATTAAATAACCCTGTTGTTTGTACTCCCAAGAATATTTTATTTCCATTCTAACTTTCACTATAAGAATTTTCTTAATAAACCCCCTTCCCCATATTTCCTATTATTTATTTTAAAACAATGCCCCCTTGTGGAGGCTACTCTTTGGGGCTTCACAATAGAGACCCAGGTATCATATTTTTCTTCCTTACTTTTTGCTTGTGGAAAATACGTTGTTTCCATTTGTGTTGGTTTATTTACTTTATTTAAATTTTTTTTCTTGAACCTTCTGTCCCTCATTTTACTTTTTGAACCTAGAAAAATACTTTTAATCAGAGTTTTCTATCTACTGTTATTGAGTGATATTTTTTTAACTTGTTATAAATACTTGAGGTAATTTGTATTCTTGAATTTATCATATGATGGTTTTTAAAGTATATAACTGAGCTAACAGAATTATTTTACTTGGTTAAAAATATTTGTTGGTCCTTACTTGAAGACATTTTCCTTTTATTATATTAACTATTGACCCAAAGATTTAATACATCTGTTAAGTAATACATTGTTGTTATCTTTTACTTAATTTTTTCTTTTTCCTTTCTAGGGGACCTCCGAGCTTGCACTTACTGTAGAAAAATAGCCTTAAGTTATGCGCACTCCACGGACAGTAATTCCATTGGGGAAGACTTGAGTGCTCTTTCAGATTCTGCCTCCTCATTGTCTGTACTTGATCCTGGTGAGCCCCGAACACCTGTTGGGAGTAGAAAAGCCAGTCGCAACATATTTTTAGAGGATGACTTTGCCTGGCAAAGGTACTGTTACTTAAATATAATTTTATATTTGAGAAATACTGATAGTCTTGTGCCCTGTGAGTGCTTTTAGTTTAACATTTACCTTCTTTGAATTGTTAACTAAAAGCACTTTGAGTCGTTTCTTGCATATTCCCATTTTTATCCTTTTTGTTTGACTTGTCTCCAGAAGGATCACAGAGGATGTTTATGGGCAGTGATTATAATGACTAGTTAAAATGTCAAGAGGAGAGATTTTTTTAAAAATATATTTTATTGATTTTTTACAGAGAGGAAGGGAGAGAGATAGAGTTAGAAACATCGATGGGAGAGAAACACCGATCAGCTGCCTCCCGCACATCCCCCACTGGGGATGTGATCGCAACCAAGGTACATGCCCTTGACCGGAATCAAACCTGGGACCCTTCAGTCCGCAGGCCGACACTCCATCCGTTAAGCCAAACCGGTTTCGGCAAGAGGAGAGATTTTATATCTTACTCATTCACTGTTTTGTCCCTAACACCAAGAACAGTATGAGTCCGAAGTATGATCTAGATAATATTTGTTGAATAGACAATAGAAGTTTAGGTCAGTAATTTCTAATGTAGTCTTCTTATGAGAGTATTCATAAGATTTATAGTCGTAATATTTCAAATGAAATTAGATTATTTCTCTTCCTTGGGAACATTTCATGTTTTTCCATCTGTCTAAATATGCTACACTGCTTGGTAGTGGAGGAAGTTACCAACTTTTTCTTGGAAGTTATCTGGAATTGTTTGAATTAGAATGCTAGATTCACCAGTTTCTGATTTTTTTTTTCAGCTAAATTGTTTTTTGTGTGCATAATACCAATGTGGCCATGTTAAAGAGCTTAGAGTTTTAACTAATATCTTTATGATTAGTGGTTATTATATTTATTACCCCTTAAGGGAGTGAGGAATTAGTATGTAACCAATGAATTTAAACAGTGGTCAAAATGAATGAACTATAGCTACATTTCACATATATGAATCTCAGGGACATAATGTAGAGTAGAAAAGAAAGTCACATTTATATCCAGTAATTATTCTTTTTACATAATGTTAAAAATATACAGAATAGGCACGCTGTCTAGGGATACCAACAATGGTTAATTTAAAGAAAAGGAAGAGACTGATAAATAGAAAATTTACAATGTTAGTTTCATTGAAGGCAGGGAGGGGGACGGCATTGGGTAGGAAAAAACAAGCACTTGAAAGTCAGTGATAACGTTCTCTTAAATTGCTCAATGGTGCATTGGTGTTGGTGGCATCATGATTTTTTTCTAAAAAATATATATTTACTAGTAATATTTGTTGATTTCAGAGAGGAAGGGAGAGGGAGAGAGAAATAGAAACATCAGTGATGAGAGAGAATCATTGATTTGCTGCCTCCTGCACGCCCCACACTGGGGATCGAGCCTGCAACCCAGGCATGTGCCCTGACCGGGAATCAAACTGTGACCTCCTGGTTCATAGGTTGATGCTCAGCCACTGAGTCACGCCAGCTGGGCCATCATGATTCTTTATATGTTTCAGGTACTTTATACATTTTAAAGATTGATTCACATTTAATAAAACAAAACATAGGAATTCTTTAGTTCTTGATTACTTTAGTTATAATGTCTTTTAGTTGTACCTGGCCCTGTTGCGTGAGCCCAGAATTAGCAATGCAATTTAATAAACCAGGTTTGAAAGCATCCTGAGAGATGTAGGATAGATGTTAAAGGTGGGATAATTTTAGGTTTTGTGCTAATTGTTAATGTTCACTCTCTTTTAGTCATCATATCCCTGCAGTAGACACTACTTTCTCCTCTTGACAGATGTAGATGTTGAGGTTCAGACGCAGTGTATCCAAGGTCACACAGCTAGTAAGAGGTGGAACCTGCACTTGGACCTAGGTGTGTCTGGCTCAGTAGTGCTATTCCAGTGGGTCATGGCGACTGAGAAGAAAATACTTGAGCTCAGGATTTCCCCCCTAAGTCACTTCAGTATTGTATTATTCATGTGAGAAGGAGTTTTCTAAGTAGCTATCCAACCAATTTATGATTTTAATGGCATTCCATATACTTAATACTTTCTATTATCAGTCTTTTGGCATTTGATATACTTATGATAAAAACCATACTCTTCCCACTTTAATTAAAGGAAGGAAACAAAAAATGGCCCATAATCTCATTATTATAGTGGAAAACAATCTGTTTTTCAGTGTTAAAGCATTTCATTGAAATTGGATTAGTTTATTACTGTCCCAAATCATCTCAAGTTTTTCCTTTTTTATTTATAGTTTGATTCATCCAGAGTCCTCAAATACTTCTCTTTCAACAAGACTTGTATCTGTGCAAGAGGATGCTGGGAAATCTCCTGCTCGAAATAGGTAAGCTGCCAAGTGAAAATACTGTATTCTGTGTCTGGTTTTCCTTCTTTTCATAGGATTGACTGATTTTCAAAGTTATTCTTGTTGTCACTATATCAGAATATGTGTAGGGATGGTTAGAATGTTAGAGAAGCAGAATGCATGGGTAATGCACACATTGGAAAAGAGATTTTAATTAGTTGAATAAGACTGGCTACTTTTCACTAAAATAAAGATTAGAAATGAATAACTGATTATTTTTAAAATATTGCTTATAGCCCTAGCCAGTTTGGCTCAGTGGATGAAGCCTAAGCCCAAGGACTGAAGGGTCCCCGGTTCGATTTTGGTCAAGGGCACATACCTCAGTTGCAGGCTCAATCCCCAAGTCCTGGTCCATATGAGAGGCAACGATTCAGTGTGTCTCTCTCACATTAATGTTTTCTCTGTCTCTCCCCCCTTGATTCCACTCTCTCTAAAAATCAGTGGAAAAATATCCTCAGGTGAGGATTTAAAAAAAAAAAGTTTAAAAAAATTTTGCTTATATTATTTTAAAAGTATTTTTATCTTCATGTTGGTTCGAGTGAGACCTAGTTTTGAACGGCAGCCTGTTATTTATTAGCTGAGTTACCGTAGATAAATTACTTACTCTCCGATTCTTCATTTTTTAAATCTGTAGAATGAATCTAGTAGTATTTACTCCATGGAGTGCTGTGAGGATTAAATGAGGGAAGATACATATTCAGTAGACACTACAGAATGAGTATATAGTGTCTACTACACTGTAGAAGCTTCTGCTTTTTATTCTTTATATGGAAGCTAAAATTGGGTTTCATTTTTTTCTAGGTAAAAGCTAACTAAATTTCTAGCTAAAATTTTTTTATAAAAGCTTGCTCAGTGCTATTGATACTCCACTTACAAGTCATTTATTTGGTAACTTTGCCAAGAAGCAAAATTAAGGATATTATGTAAGTACTCATACAAAAAGAGATGAAACACATTTTCACTAATTTTTTTATTGATTAAATTCAAAATGTAATAATTGAGGACAATATTTTTAATATAGGACTACTAATGAGAAAAAAGGAATTCTTTCTGGGGGATAACATTTTGCTTAGTTGTGGTTCAAAGTTAGTGTTCCATGTCATCAGAACCTTAGAGATGGTTATCTAAAAATATTCTTATTTCATTTAAAAATAGTTTTTATGCAAAAACTATTTGGCCTTTGGGCCATGTTTTCCTGTTCCTGATCTGCAAGATGACTTCTGCATTTAGACTATGATTCTTTATATTTCTCAGTTAAATAAAAATACTAATTTTGAGTATTTTAACAAGAAGAGTTTATGTCTATTTCCTGTCAAATGTTATTGGTGTATGAACTACATCTATAATGGTTTTCCTGTAGTCTTTCCATAGCGGCTCTCTTTTAAATTTGTCTTGTAATAATTTCAGACCAGCGTAGAAGTCGGAAATACAGTGCAGAGAGTTTCTGGGTGCTCTTCTCCCAGCTTTCCCCAGTGAGAACATCATACACAGCCCTCAGAACTACTTTTATCAGTGCCCATAACATTGGCAAATAAGCATTTGTCTAAAAATGAATTTATTGATGACAAATTTATGACTGTGTTTTCACTTTGTGTTTTTATTCCCAGATCAGCCAGCATTACTAACCTGTCACTGGATCGATCTGGTTCTCCCATGGTGCCTTCATATGAGACATCTGTCAGTCCCCAGGCTAACCGAACATATGTGAGGACAGAAACCAATGAGGATGAACGCAAAATTCTTCTGGTACTTGTGCAGTATCTTTGGCCCATAGCTAGTTTTGATCATAAAGAATGTTTACCTCTCTGATTTTTCTTCTTCTTCTTTTTTTTTCAAGAAACATACAGATGAAATAGCTAATTAGCATATAAATTACATAGGGAAATAATTAGCTAAAGTTTTTATTAGTATCAACTGAGAAATTGGTCAAGCATTCCGTGCTCATATATTGCATTAATATTTTCTTGACCCCTTTCATCTGGCAAGATCAGAATTCAGGTGCCTACATAATGAGAGAGCTTAACTTTTAGTTAGGTCCCAGATTGCTATTTAAACTTTAAAACATGTTTCTCACGCACATGGAATGCCTTCAGACATTTAATACTGTATGTTTATATGAGATAATAATCAGTTGTTTATTGAATTTATCTGTGTGTAAAATACTGTGTTCAATCGTAAGAATGACTCAAAGAAATGGAAGATATGGCTTCTGTCCTCAAGCTTGCAATTCAAAAGGTAGATAGGAGATCAGTGGGTAGGTCCTTAATAGTAAAAGAAGTAATACTTTAATTATATAAAAAAAGAAAGCTCATTAGTAGTGAGGGAGTCAGGAAAGAACTTAAACTGAAAGGCATGGACTGGACCTGGAAGGATGGAATGGACTGGGGAAAGCAAACCTGATTTAAAAGTGTGAGGAAAGGTATAGAAGTGAGAATAAGCATGGCGTTTTTCATGGATTGAAGTAGAAGTAGTATTTATTAGTTGGGAGAGGGATTAAGTGGGAGTCTGTGGACAATGAGAATGGAAAGTTATTTGGGGCTAATAACTTCACTGGTGGAAGGTGGAGAATTCAGTCTTTACAAGTTTAGATTTGAACCTGCAGGCACTGAGCAACATTGGAAGGTTTTCTGAGACAGGAGTCATCCATTGAAGGCCTTTCTTTAGGAAAAGTCACCTGGAAGTTGGGTGTAGGTGAGAAAGGTGGGAATCGGGTGAAGGCTGCTAGAAACATTCACTCTAGGTTAGTGTTACTGACTGTTCAGTTCCCTCCTTTGCCCCTCTCCTCAGAGGAGTATGAAATTTTGTACTAAATGACTAGGAGACTGATCATATGTGCCATTGACTGAAAACATTCACTTGGGATAGTTGTTTTTTTGGGTGGGGTGGGATGGGGGATAGTAGGTTTTCAGGACAAAAAGTTTTATTTGGAATTAGATGAGCTGAGTTTAAGCTTGCCTCATGCAGGTGACATTTCTATTAAATCGTGTAAATAAGCTATACAAAGACACCTGAATTGAGTTTTTTCTTCTTAACCTAAAAATCACAAGAAAGGATTTGAAAAGGTATACAACATCCTACTCAGAAGTAATTACTTGCTTATAATGTGACTTCAGGACAGTGTTCAGTTGAAGGACCTGTGGAAAAAGATATGCCATCACAGCAGCGGAATGGAGTTTCAGGATCACCGGTACTGGCTGCGAACACATCCGAACTGCATTGTGGGGAAGGAACTAGTCAACTGGCTAATCCGAAATGGACACATCACGACAAGGTAATGCTATCTTAAGAAAGAAAGCCTTGCCCTAACCAGTGTGGCTCAGCGGATAGAGCTTCAGCCTGCGGACTCAAGGGTCCCAGGTTCGAGTCTGGTCAAGGGCATGTATGTACCTTGGTTGCAGGCACATCCCCAGTAGGGAGTGTGCAGGAGGCAGCTGATCAATGTTTCTCTCATTGATGTTTCTAACTCTCTATCCCTCTCCCTTCCTCTCTGTAAAAAATTCAATAAAATATATTAAAAAAAATAAAAATCATCATTCTCCCCTTAAAAAGAAAGAAAGAAAGAAAGAAAGCCTTTTTGATACTATGTATTAACTAGAGGCCCTGTGCACAAACTCATGTACAGGTAGGGTCCGGCCAGCCCACCCAGATGGAGGCTGATCAGGCCAGGCTTGCGGGGGTAGGGTGTGGGGGAGGGGCCGTGGGCAGTTGGCCAGCCAGCCCCATCCCCGGATTGGGGTGGAAGGGGGCGGCTGGGGGGGAGGGGCTGTGGGAGGTTGGGTGGGGCTGATGGGTGCCCCAATCGGGCTGGTTGGCTGCCACAGTGCACATCATAGTGACTGGTCATTCGATCATTCCGTTGTTCCGGTCACTTGGCTTTTATATATATAGATTTTCTTTAATGAGGACACGTGGTTGTAGATATAAGGGGAGCAATGCTCTTTTTGAGTAGGGTTTGTTTTCTGCATTTGGTATGTGGTATGCCATTGGTCAACCCTCCTCCCTTCTGGGTTTTCACTGGTAATGGACAGATGCAAGGACCCAATTGGTGTCACAAGTCACCTAATTAATTAAAAGCAGAAGTGTGCATTAATCCCCCAAACACAGAGCTCTTTAGCTAAGCAGGATGGGAATGTAACCAAGACCACAGTGGCTTCTCTTGCTAATATTCCCTGATCTGGACATTGCAGCCTGTCCTGAGAATTGGGCCCATAGCTACACCTGGAGTACCCTAGAGAGATTTGTTAAAATCTCACAAATCATTCGTCAAAAAGAGACAGACTGGTCCTCTTGCCTTTCAGGATAACATGTTCCCTGGCTTTTTCCTCACTTGGATTTGCCACTTTTCTTCTCATGGGAAGAAACAAGAATGTAGGCAGAGAGAGAAATAGCTTTAACCAGTAAAGCTCTGGGTTCCAGTTTTGTTTATCTCTCTTTTTAGCTGTTTGCTTTTAGTCAAGTTATTCAATCTTGTTGAGACTGGACCTCTCAGTTCTAATATGAAAAAAATGTGCAGTTCTGTGAAGAAGCCATGAAGTTGAAATGAAATAATATGGCTAAAGTGCTTTATAAGTGTGAAATGCCATATAAATGCAATGTGTTAACAAGTGTCTGTGTAGGAACAAAGCACATATACATAATGTATTTATATTATAATATTTGGTATTGTCTTCTCATCAAGACTATAAACTCCTTGAGGACAGGAGTCACTTTTCTCAACATTTTTTTACTCTTCTTATAAGTGCAGGAGTATGCATGCATTGAGTACTTAAAAAAATGCTGGAATTAAATGAAGTTTTGTTAGGGCTGCCTTGCTGGTAGGTTCTCCTATACTGTGGTACCTGGAAAAATCTTTTAATTTAGCTGTAGTCTCCCTTGTTTTATCCCTTACCTATCCAAGGTCCATTTAAATTGCAACTCTGATGGGGATGGAAAATAATTCAGTTTACGTCTCAGTTTGTACCTGTAAAGTTATTCTGACTTTTAAAAGTTTTCATTGTTGTTGGTGCTGATGCAGGGCACAAGCTATAGCGATTGGTCAAGCCATGGTGGACGGACGCTGGCTGGACTGTGTCAGTCACCACGATCAGATCTTCAGGGACGAGTATGCGCTGTACAGACCACTGCAGGTAGTTTCCGTGTTAGCGCCAGTGGGAATAGTGCCTGCTTCTGGTGAGCTCTTCCTTCATCAGCAGGAACATTTCTCTAACCTGTTTTTTCCTTGCTGCTTGAGGAAAGTGAAAATGTTATTTTTCCTTGATAGGTAGTGGTGATAACAAATAAACTATTGGGATCAAATAGTATTCAGTTGCTGTGGCTTTTCTTAAGCTTGGCCTTATGATGTTATCATTGCTTGTCATTTATCTTCAGTGGTTTTCAGTTTTACTCTGCCTGTGTTTTTAGGCTAAGAGGGAATATATATAACAAAGTGATTGAAAAATGTAATATAACCATTGCAGTAGGTATTGATGCATTAGCAGTATTAAATTGTATAGCAATGATAAAAGGATGAATTTTTTTTTTGTACTTAGGAAAGTGAGAATTCTTTAAGAATAGAAATTTTAAAAAAGATATTTTCACCCTGGCTGGGTAGGTCAGTTGGTTAGAGCATCGTCTTTATATGCCAATGTTGCGGGTTCAATTCCCGGTCAGGGCACATAGGAGAATCAACCAATGAACGCATAAATTAAAAAATGTAAGAGTGGCATTGTCAGCATGATGTTGGTTTATAACTTAGTTGCTTTTAACTTGCTTATTTTTATATAAATTTATTTAGTGCTTAGTGTAGTAGAAATATTGGGCTGGGATTCATTTGCAGTGTGACAGCCTCCATGTTGCTATTAAAGGTGCATTGGTCAGATCCTGTGTTGATCCTTGCAGAGCACGGAATTTTCCGAGACCCCTTCTCCGGACAGTGACTCAGTGAACTCAGTGGAAGGACACTCTGAGCCATCCTGGTTTAAGGACATAAAGTTTGATGACAGCGACACAGAACAGATAGCTGAAGAAGGTGACGATAATTTAACTAGTGAGTTTGACATTCTGATATTTTAGTTTTTATGACTCATTACTGTGTATATATGATAAAATGAATGTTTTGTTTACTTGAAACGATACTACTGTAAGATTGATGGCTCCAACTAAATGTAAACATTTGATAGCAGTCTTTGTCCTAGATACAGTATTTTCTAAAGAAACCTACTTGTTAGGCTACTGGCGTGCGTAGATTTTGCCATAGTCTCTAGTTTGCAGCAGCTTAAAATAACTCTGAGCTAATATCACAGCAGACAACTTTCTCACCTCTTCACTATGATATCAGACTTTCTGCAGAACCTCCAATATACTTCTTTTAAAAATTCATTTCACATTTAACTTGATCAAATTGTATTTAGTCTACACAGAAGTACATGAAAATACTGTATCCATTTTGGTATTGCACATTGGGCTTGTATATTAAAAAAACATCTTTCTCCTTTCCTCCAATACCCTGTGATGAAACCCATTTTTTGCTCCCCTCCTCTCCCTATATTTCTTTCCCCTCCCCAACACTAAAAGATTCTGCCAGTCCTAGCAAGCGCACCTCAGTCAGCAGTTTCCAGTCCACAGTGGACAGTGACTCAGCCGCTTCTATCAGCCTGAACGTGGAGCTGGACAACGTGAACTTCCATATCAAGAAGCCCTCCAAGTACCCACATGTGCCCCCTCACCCTGCTGACCAAAAAGGTAGGAGGTAGTCACCATCTGGAATCCAAATGCAGGCTGGAGAGCTGGGCCTAGGATCTCGTGCCAGCTGGTCCCTCTGGCTTCCTCTGTCCCATATGGCTGAGGGGATTTGGTGTGGGTTTTTTTCCACCCTCTCTCATTTTCCCCACCTCCTTCCCACACCTTTTTTGGTTGGTTCCTTTGATTTCTTGTCTTCTCCCTCAGTACCACTCCCCTCCTTTTCTCCCCCAGTTGAAAGGAACTACATCTGACTGCTCTTCCCTTAATGTGCAACTTCCAAGGTGGTATTACTTTGCATTTATAACATGGATGTTCTGCTCTATTCATTTCTCTTTCTTCATTTAACATTTTAAAGCCTATTCGCTTATGCTATTACCCAATAACTTATTTCCCTAAACCTTTTCAGATGCTTGAACTAGATTGTGGGAAAGTCATTCACATATTCCAAAACATCTTTCTACTATAATTTAAAATGCTTTTTATGTATATACTATATTTATTAAAAAGTTTTCTTCTCGACAAAAAGAATTCATTCTTCATTTTTAGTTATCTTATTTGAGACTTTAGTCTACTAACTCAAAAATAATATTGGCCATGTTAGAAGAAATTTTGTGTAAAAAGGAAAATAAGGTAAATTATTTCTAAAATCTAACTGCAATTCATAAGAAATGAAATGCTTTGAAAAAATGGGTGAAGAGGTTTACACTTTTGGATGTATTTAAAAACCAATTTAAGAGTTAGTCCTAAGGTGGCATTATATAAAAGTAAATACATTAGTAAATAAATGTGGGATTTCATTATGTTATAGTAACTGAAAAATCATTATAAAGATGAAGCAACATATTCCATGATTTTTCCTGGAGTGTGAAATTTTAATAGTTAGCTCTCTGAAGTGGAATTGTCTCCTCAGATGCGAAGTGCCTGCCTAATTCTTTACTACTTCCTATTTTGATCAGGAAGCGAAGCTTTTACACTTTAACAGCTATGCTAAAATAATTGGAAACATTCACATTTCTACAACAAATTTCTTATAATTGTCAGTATTATCCATTATTAACAAGATATATCTTATTTAACAATAGAAATTTGACATTAGACATTTAGAGAGGGTGTGGACAAAGAGGGGACTTGAGCGGCACTGACGATGAGTAAGATACTCATCTTTATGGGTGTCCTCAAAACGGAAATTGGAGAAATGGTGAACATTTGGGTGAGTATAATAGGGCATTGAAGCAGACATGACATGTGAGAACTAACTGTGGACTGTGGTCCATGGAGGATATTGGATAATGCCTTTGTGATACAAATTACAGATGTGGGGCAGAGGTGGGATCTATCATGACTGCCAATGTCCGTTCTCTGGACGTGTCTGTTGGCAATTTCAGCTTGCTGAAAGTAGAGTGCGAAACCCATTTTGCGGATGGTTTCACCTCTTGGAAAGTTAAGGTTTTGAAAATCATGAAGAAGGTGACCTGTTATCATGGAAGTCATCATTGCAAAAGGTGGATGCTGAGCAGTCAGACATTCACTTTAGGAAGCTTAACTTCATGGTGTTGGGAGAGGACTGGAGCAGGAGGCCCTAACAATGACATTTTTATAGTTAAACCTCACTATTTTTTTATAGTCAAACCTCTAAGGAAAATTAAAGGAGTCACCTGCAGTTAAAAACCATCACAACTCTTTTGGAACCTCTCTGATTTCAACCTTTTATTTAATTTTTAAATATATTTTTATTGATTTCAGAGAGGAAGGAAGAGGGAGAGAGAGATAGAAACATCAATGATGAGAGAGTCATTGATTGGCTGCCTCCTGCAGTCCCCACACTGGGGATCGAGCCCGCAACCTGGTCATGTGCCCTTGACCAGAATCGAACCCAGGACCCTTCAGTCTGCAGGCGGATGCTTTATCCACTGAATCAAACCAAGTAGGACTGATCTCAACCTTTTAAAAAGATTGTCTACAAAAGTTGTAAGAGGCGGCCTTCATAGAAGGATGAATCTGAAAGGAGAGTTAGCACTTTTAAAAATGCAGGCTAGCAAAAGTCCAGATTTACTGAAGGAGGGAGTAAATGTCAAGGATATCTTATAAAAGGTTTTAAAAATTGTGATTAAAAAAAATTAGGCCGGTTATTTAGAGAAGTTGATATAATTGATATTAATTGAGGCTCCGTCCCTCCTCATCAAGATAATCTTACTGGCAAAGACCACACATGGTTAGGAAGAAAGTGAAGTTCAAGATTATGAAGAAATAGAGAATGCCTGGTTATTTTAAATAAGTCTGTTGCCAGGTTCAGGTGCACTGTGTACCAGATTATTGAAAGAATTTGGACCTGTGATCATGGGGCCATAGTTTATTTTTGAAGAATTGTGGATAATAGCGGGGAGTTTAGATGAGTGTATTGGTAGATGAATTAAAATTTTTTAAAAGATGGGTTTTTTGATGTGACATGGGAAATTCACCAAAGTGTAGAAAGATTTAATGAACAGAATGTACTGTACAATCACCTCATTTTTCAAACATCTCCCATCTCCAACAATTCCATTCTCGACCAAGTTCACAGAAAAAATGTCTTGGTTGGTTAACCGAACTTCGGTTTTCTACCTGACAACCCTTTCATGCTGATACCTCAGCATGACAGAAAGTGTCTCTCAGGCAATAAAGGAGAGAATGCTTTGTTGCTGGTGAAATCAGTGATTAGCACAAATTTAAAACAAAGAGACCAACAAGAGTGCTAATATTGCTCAGGGAGTGAAAGAAGCAATGATTACAGACAATTGAAAAGGTAGAAAAACTGTTGTTGATTTGGATGAATGAAAGCAGTTAGCCAGTGACAGCATTTCGGAGGCAGAGATATATGAACAAGCAAAGATGCTGCATGCTGACCTGAAAGGCGCCCCCTGCCCCGCCCCCACAGGTCCAAGTGCTGAACGTGATTCCTTTAAGGCTAATAGGGGGTGATTCAGTAAATTTAAGAAAAGAAGTGTTTATTTATAGATTAAACAGTACATTACACATATATTGTATATAAGAAAGGCTAAAACAGGAAAT
>NW_006287548.1:4166453-4204308 GCF_000327345.1 Myotis davidii
GGGTCGATAAATTTAAGAAAAGAAGTGTTTGTTTACAGATTAAACAGTACATTAGATGTGTACTGTATATAAGAAAGTTTAAAACAATCATTTGGGGATCTGAAATGGTTTATTCAGTTTACATTATTTCTAATGGGGAAAAATGATTTGGTTTTCTAACACATTGCTTCTCGAATAGCCTTCCTAATGAATTAAGTTTGAGAACTGCGATTCCACTGTATTTAGAAAAGGGATTGGTAGTGACTGAGTACCAGCATTGGTTAACTAAAAGAAGTCATTCATTCTAGCCCTGGCTGGGTGGCTCAGTTGATTGGAGCATCATCCTGTACAACAAAAAGATTGTGGGTTTGATTCTGGGTCAGGACACATCACCAGGTTTTGGATTTGATTCCCTGTTGGGGTGCATGAAAGAGGCAATTTATTGATGTTTCTCTCTCACATCAATATTGCTCTCTCTCTTCTCCCCCCTTCCTCTCTCTCTCAAAATCAGGATCTAGGGTCTCAGTGAGCCTCTTTATATAAAAAACACATAAAGAACTCAGTGTGCTTGGCAAATGTCAGAACTGTTAATATAACACATGGGTTTGTAGTTTGTTTAATGTTTGTACCAAATATTGAAAGAGTAATTAATAATCTGATGTCAACAGAAAGGGGAGGCTTCTAGGTTATGCTGTAGGGCTTTTCTATCCTTATTCAGTGTTCAGCAACTTTTTTGGTCAGTATTTTGTTTTTCAGAGTTAAAAATCATTAAAATGGCTTAAAAAGTTTACTATTTAATACTCTGGAGGGAGCTATTAATAGTTCACTCAATGTTGCCTGAAGTACCCGAAGAGTAGCTGAAAGACGTGTTTGTTTTGTATGTGGCTGGGGGGACACTAAATGTAGTAGTTAGGAGGAGGGAGCCTTTGCTGCTCTGTGCGGGAGGTCTAGGTGGTGTCTGAATGTCCCCCTTTCAGGGTTATTGAGAATCCATGGCTACATTGGGTGAGAGCTTAGGTGCCTTCCAAGTTTGCTTTTAATTCTGACTTCGTGAAATGAAAAATCGAGATCTAGAATTTTAAAAGAATTATAGGGAGTGTAAGATATAGGGGGTGTAAGGAATCCTTTAGCCTACTCAGTAAGAATAGAATAAAGGAGGTCCCAGCATCAGAACGAAGGTAATTATTAGATTGATCACTTGGGTCATTTGCAATCTTGAGAGTCTATAATGTAAGGGCTTTATAAATCCCTTAATAAATGTTCCTGGCTTTCACAGTTCTCTCATTAGATTTTAGCATACTAACAGGAATTATTCCTTTACTATTTTTCTTGTGAAGTTGAAATTCAGTAATGGGCATTTTTCTGTGTTGTAGTTAAGATAAACTGATTACAGAAAGTTAAGCTCATCATAGCGACCTAGTAGTGATGGTCTTCTGCCTGTTTTTCATTCCTGTTAAAATGCAAATGGAATGGGTGGTTTTAATTTCATTGAAGTTAAAGGTAATACTTATTAAATCTTTTCTTCAGGATTAAACCTTATCTTCTAAGGCTGAGGAACTTCTGGATTTATAAAATTGGTTGAAATAGCTGCACTTTGAAAGTCTGTTTTTAATCTTATATAAGCAAGCCCCTCATTTTCAGAAACTTGTAAAATTTGAAACAGTGTGATCTGGCTTAGTTAATTTTTCACTGTTGGTCTTGGGGAGTTCTATAGTTAAAACGTATTTTATTTTGTGTTGCAAGCAGGTTTCTGAAGCATTCTTGGAAAGTTAATGAGTAGAACCCGGAGAAGAGAGTAAAAAAAGCATGGCTTCCATAGATCTAACTTCCCAGGAAAACATGGGGTACAGGAGCAAGTTAAATAGCACCGTGAGGAGGCAGTTGATCAAATCCAGAATGTGGGACCTTCCACAGGATATTTGGCCTGGGTACTTTCAAAATTCAGTATCATGAAAAAGAAAAAAGGCAGGGGCTTTAGATTAAAAGACAATGACAATGCAATATATGAGCCTTATTGGATTCAGGTTTGAGGGGGGGATTATTACAGCATTTTAGGGACAGTTAGAAAAATGGGAATATGGACTAATTCAATGATATTAATGTTGTAGCACCTGTGTCTGACCACTGAGGTCAGACCAAACCTGGGTTCAGCAACCTTGGTCCTTGGGTTCTCGCTAGGAAAGAATTCAGAGCGAGACCCAAACTGTAAGAGAACATGTATTTGGTAAATTACAGAGGTAGAAGTAATTCCTAGAAGAGATGGGCTTGGGAATAAGTTATGAAGGTAAAGGAAGGGCGCTTGGAGCTTGGGAGTGAGGGAGCTAATGGTATGCCTGGTGGGATGGGGTGGGGGAGGGGGGAATGGGGAAGGGGCAGGGAAAGGCATGGGAGTGCCCAGGAGGGAGAGCCCTCGGCTCTCCTAAGAGTTCTGAGGGTGGAGATTTTTTTTGGGAGTGGGGGCGGGCAGGGAAAGATCTTAATAGAATATTCAGTGGCCTTCCAGGTGTGTCCATTCAGGGTTGTGGTCGTCATTGATGGATTTGCTGGCACCCGGGCAGAGGTCAGTATTCAATGCAGCTGGCCCTGATATCAGCTGTGGCTGGTTTTGTTGCTGATGTGGGCCTGAAATACAACTGAGGCCTAGATGTTATCTCCAGGGAGGAAAGGTCAGGGGGTCCAAACTGATACGCTAGGGGAGGAAAAGTTACCCTGGGGCAAGGTCCCACCTACAATTGACAGTTCATCTACCCTAGTGACCTGTACCTGGCCCATTGACCTTGCTCTGCTTATGTCTAACTGCCTATAGCAGCAGTTCTCAACCTGTGGGTCACGACCGCTTTGGGGGTCAAACGACCCTTTCACAGGGGTCACCTAAGACCATCGGAAAACACATATATAATTACATATTGTTTTTGTGATTAATCACTATGCTTTATGTTCAATTTGTAACAATGAAAATACATCCTGCATATCAGATATTTACGTTACGATTCATAACAGTAGCAAAATTACAGTTATGAAGTAGCAATGAAAATATGGTTGCGGGTCACCACAACATGAGGAACTATAATTAAAGGGTCGCGGCATTAGGAAGGTTGAGAACCACTGGCCTATAGCTTCAAGACACTGAAAATAATCTTAAATGTGTAAACGGTATTGTAGTTATAGAGAAGAATGAGTGCCCTTATTTTTTAAGAGATGCATGCTGGAATATTAGTGGTAAAATGTATGATGTGAAATATAACTTCAAATGGTGGTAGTGGTCGGGAGACTATACATAATATGTGGAGAGAAATCAGATTTTGGCAAGTTAACGGTCACTGAATCCAGGTGGAGGGAATACAGGATTTTCTGAATGTTTGAAATTTTTCATAATAAAATGGAGAAACTTAATCACTTCTGGACTTTTCATACACACACACACACACACACACACACACACACACACAAGCTTTAGTATGAAGAGTAAAGCTTTTAAAGCCAATCAGTACGTTACTTGAATGAACAGGGGTTGGCATTATTCATTTCTGTGAGTGAGGTGTAGGAATAAAGTGTAACATCCGTTTTTACTTGTCTACGTACTTCATTTTATTGTACTTGGTATAGCACACTTGAATTTTCTAAATAAAATAATTCCTTAAAAGGCTTTTAAATAGAATTTAAAATGTTTTCTCTGCTTTTTTGTTTGAAGGATGAGCATATTGGCTTATAAACATTGACTTTTGAAGTCCATTTGTTTATAAATGAAATCTACTTGGAAATAATTTTTTGGACAACCTATACCTTAAAGCATCGATATTCAACTGGTGTGCTGCAAGAATTTTTAAAACATGCAGTACCTGACTGCTTCATCAGGGCACTGACCTCCTTTCCCTTAGATTATCAAATAAAACAATGACAACAGCCAGCACAATAGCCATTTGTGAATGAATCAAAATTATACCCTTTTTTGGTCAGATCAGCAAAAAATACCATATATTTTCTGGTGTGCTGCAGAATTTTAGTAATTAGTTTGTGTGCCGTGCGATGAAAAAGGTTGAAAATCGCTGCCTTTAAATGACTTAAAATGCATTGTGGTTTAATTTGCATGGTAGGAAGAACCCACTTGAACTACGCTTGGCCACAGACCTAGAGAAAAGTTCATGGGGAAGTAAACACTAAGTTTCACTTGTAAGAAAAGGATTTAATATTCTAAAAATTCTAAAAGCACATTCATAATGTGTTCAGCAGTTATTGCAAACAACCATTTGATAGTGTGTGATTAGCATTTTTGTAAAACTAAACTTCTAATTAAAAAACTAAAAAAAATCCTGAAGAGTTATATCTTTATTTCCTGCCAATATTACTTTTGTATTAATTTATTTTAATAGCTTATATTGTGAAATACAAAAATACCATGTATTATCTTATCAAGTAACTTCTCTGTGAACTGTGTGTGTAGTAGACATTAATTGTTAAATAATGCGATTCTACATGAGAAAAATTATGTAACTTTTAGGCTTGTCGTGCAAATTACTGAAGATTTTAATTGCCATAAATGGGTTCAGTTTTGATAAGGGAAAAAAACCTGTTACAGATTATATCTAACATTACTGTTTCAGGGCTCTGGTGAGTGTTAATTCAAGTCTATTATGTTTAGTATGAAGTGGGTGAAACAAGTTAAAAGACACATTGTAGCCTAAAGCTTTCTTGAATTGGCCGGGCGGTGATGGGTTTAAGTATGAGTAATACTTCGTGTGGGTGTGTTCTCTATATAATTGTGCTGGCATGTCCTAAGTCCCTCCTTTCCTTCCTCCTCTCTCCTCTCTCCTGGTATGCAGAGTGTTTGATTTCTGACGGTGGAGGACAACAGCTCTCAATAAGTGACGCCTTCATCAAAGGTAATTTTATCCAAAGCTGCACTTGCAGTGTTGTCTGTTTTGTTCATGAGGTTATACTTAGGTCTAGCACATTGATTGGCTCAAAGTAGGTACTGAAAATATGGTTATTTTAGTGTCATTGGAACAGTTTTTAGTATGTGTAGTAACAGAACGTTGAGACTCAAAAATATATTTTTGGACTTGGTTTGAGAGAAGGTCTTTGATCTGAAAAGTAACTCCTTAAAAGGCTTTTAAATAGAATTGTATTCTTTTATAGGCATAAGTAGTTAATGCTCTCTTATAGCATGAACATAATATTAAGTTTGATCTATATATTGTCAAACTTGTCAAAAAGCCCACAGGCAGACCTCATCCAGTTGAGGATGCTGCTTGCCCTGTGAAGTTGGGAAAGAAAGTAGGCAGAAGAGGGGAATAAGAACTAACTCTGCTGATCAATTTTTGGGAGACAAAAGAAAGTATAGAAGAATGCAAGCCTTTTCCTACTCCTTTCCTCCTTAGCTTATTGTGGAGTAAAGACATCCTTACTTAATTTTCTGTAACATTTCACAGTTTAGGCCTCAGGTCATGGGAAGGTTTCAAATCTAAGAAAAACTAGCTGATACAAGGGAGGCCCCTTGCAGCTGATCTTAAAATTTAGAAGTGTTTCTAAAATTCACCTCCAAGCGTCTGGTTCAACTAGAAGTTTATTGACCTGCCGTTTACATAACTGAAACGTGCAGTTCTTGTACCTTACATGTGATGGATGCGTGCTTTACTATATAGTCTGTGGACTGTTTGGTTAGAAGTTTTTTTGTTTGTTTGGTTTGTTTTGAGAGGGAAAGGATTAGAGAATTTTTGTAAGCATTTCCCACCTCTTCTTATTTATTTAATCACATTTCAACATTTACTTAGCATATTTTTTTGTAAAACATTTTATATTATCTATTATTTTTTTCATCTGGATCCATTTCTATTCTTTTTAAAAATGTAAGGATTGTACAGCATTTTAAATAAATTGTTAGTTATTCTGTTCTAATATGTCTTTATAGCTAATTTTGGGGTCTGACTTGTAAAGGTTTTGCTAACGAGAAAGCCTTCGTCCCCACATAGAAAAAGAAGCACTCCCTGGGATGGTCCAAGTAGACTTTCTGCCTTGTCCCGTGGTGGGTCAGCCCCCACACTCACATGCTGTTCTGTCACCGTTCAGATTTCTGCTTGTGGTAGCTTTCAGTTTGTAATTTTCTAGGGAAGAACATCCCCCTCCGTTTTTAATGTCCCAAAACAAAAGTACTATAAAAGTCTCATCTGCTTTTCAGAAGCTGTATTTATAATTATTGGCTTGAGAGTCCTACTTGCCTATGTAAATTTCCTTTTCATAGTTCTGTTTCTGATTTTAGCTGTTGCAAATATTGATGATCTAACAGACATAATTATTTTATTTATGTATTTGTATATGTCTGCCTTTTTACACCAACAGTTTGAATTGCCTAACTTAAAAATATTTTAAAAATAAATTATGTGTAGAATCTCAGAGGGAAGGCAAGGAAGGGTAGATGGGTGGGAAGAGATCAGCTAGAGAACTTGTATGCATATATGCATAACCCATGGTCACAGACAATAGGGTGGTGAAGGCCTGGGGCAGGGGGTGGAGGAGGGCTAGAAAAAGATTTAGAAAAAATAAGAAAATTATGGCAGCCTCTAAATCACAGGTTGATGATATAAAACATGATAATAAGTATAATTTCTTACTGTACACTTTACTTAGAGTCCTTATTTAATCGCCGAGTGGAGGAAAAATCCAAAGAGCTGCCTTTCACGCCTTTGGGCTGGCACCATAACAACCTGGAGCTACTGAGGGAGGAGAATGGAGAGAAACAAGCCATGGAGAGGTTGCTGTAAGCAGTGAGCTTTTTTATTTTAATTTTCCACTTTAATAATCTTCAGTGACTTGATAGGCATATGTGTAGTTCTTTTCCTTTATAAAAACAAAACCAAAATATTTTTATAAAACAAGAATCCTAAACTGTGCTTGTCTGTCCCTTCTGTAATCTGTGTGTTAAATTTTTTATCAGATTAAAGAGGTTATCTTAATTGAAGATATTCACAACTTTATGTGTAGATCATTACGGTGCAGATATAATGAAAGAATAAAATTGACCAGGAATACCTTATTTGTGAGCCTTCCTTTATATGCTTACTAGAGGCCCGATCCACAAAATTCTGTAAGAGTAGGCCTTCCTTCCTTCGGCTGCCTGCACCAGCTTCCCTCGCAGCCCCGGCTTCGCCCAGTCTAATTAGCATAGTATGCTTTTATTATTATAAAATTTCTCTGTAGACTGCCTATTGCATCTTCAGGATTATTGCCTCCGGCAGTATTAACCATGCAAACTTCTTTTTTGTAACATTTTTGTAGTTCAGCTAATCATAACCACATGATGGCACTACTCCAACAGCTGCTCCATAGTGAGTCATTGTCACCATCTTGGAGGGACATCATTGTATCGCTGGTCTGCCAGGTTGTTCAGACAGTCAGACCCGATGTGAAGAACCGTGATGATGACATGGATATCCGTCAGTTTGTCCACATCAAAAAAGTGAGCTCTGCTAATGCTTCTCTGATGCTAGGGACTGATGAGGTGGCCTGATGATGGTTTGTCTCTTAATGGTGATCTGAAGGGGTCATTGACGGAGAAGTCCACTTGATGACTTCAGGGAGCTGGTTGTGTTCTGATTAAAGAATAATGCATAGACCTCCATCTTGCCTACAGAAGGGAAATCACATCCATGTTTGACTTTATTGCATCACTTGGCATGCAGTATAATACCATAAGTATGCTAGTACATGCCTCCATAACAATTTGTGGCATGAATCACATAGAATATTTTTTCTGAGTTAGTTATAAAGCACATTTGGAAACCAAATTAGCCAGATGACTTTTTATTATGCAGTTGGACTGATGTAATGTAAGGTTTAATTACATAATATTTCACACACAGCTGTGACAAGTTACATATGCGTTCCAAGATTTATCAGCTAAGCTGAAATGGAGATCTTCTGAGAAGGTGATCGAAGTGGGTTGTAAGCAAGAACATCTTCCAAAGCTGGCCCTTCTCTGGGTAACATTTTTGTAGTTTTTGAGAGTCTATATGTCCAAAGGCTTCTTTCTTAAATACTCAAATGCCACCAAGTACCTTTGAGAGAACAGATATGCTCTAGGAATATTTTTACAACAAAGCAGAATGAGTAATACAAAACAAAACAGTCCATCTGAATCCCCCTGAAAAGCATCATGAGTAGTTGGTGAGCATTCCCTACTTTAATTCTCCTGTGTTTACAGAAGCTTTTGATTTTTGGTATCTAGTTGCTAGCAAACAGATAATAAAATGCACTCACCAAACCTAAATAAAATAAATAAGTTAATTCATTAAAGGGTATTACCATGAGGGTGCTAGACAAGGAGGGGAGGGGTATTTAACTTAATAGTGGTTTTAATTGCCGGGTTGCACCAATTTGTTCACTCAAGTAGGTATTCTAAAGTACCAGATAGTTCTTTGGAGAGTGGGAGGTGTGAAAATAGACAGTTGTGTTAGATAACATTAATTTTTGGTTGAAAGGAAGAACTATATACTGAAACTTTCTGTGATTTTATTATGTAACAGATAAAATAAAAAAATGGAAATAAAAAACAGCATCTATCTGACTGGAGTCTAAGGATGTATAATTGAATTTTATTGTTTTCTTGTTTCATCAGATCCCAGGTGGAAAGAAGTTTGATTCTGTGGTTGTTAATGGATTTGTTTGTACCAAGAATATTGCACATAAAAAGGTAATGTTCTTTTCAACCATGGAGTTCAGCCTGCTATGACTTGTGCCAAGCTAATAAGTTGCAGTACCTCATCATGGACAAAAAAGAGAATGGGCATTGAGGAGCAACTTGGCAGTGTCTGCCAGGGGGCAAAATTTTGGAGTTTCAGGGCAGGTCCTCCAGAAATGATGATGATTGGGATTTGGAAGTGGAGTTCATCAGAAGAAAGAGGGAGGTGTAGACTTCTAGACCAGCACAATGATAGGATCCTGGTGTCATTTCTCCCCTGACCTTGCCTCAGTCTCTATTGGACTGGAGTCTCCAGAGGACTAGGGCTGAGCTGCAGAGCTGTCACTGGTATTTTGTTATCTTTCTCACCTATCTCACCTTCAGGCCCGAGGCCACTATCTGAGGAGTGGGGTGAAATAACTTGGTGTATTAAGGAAATGCAGAGATCCCTTGGTGCAAGATGGGAACTGGAGGGGCTGGAGGAAGCAGGCCAAGGGCTTTGTAGCCCATGAAGTGGCTTACACTTTATTCTGAAGGTCACTGATTCTCAAAGTGTAGTGTACATCAGGATCATGTGTGGACCTCTTTAAAAATGTAGATTCTTAAGCCCCTCTCCTAAAGATTCTCACTCAGTAGGTTTAGGGGAGTGGGAGTGTGGGAAATAGGGGAAGGGCGGGCTGCTGTTAAAGTAGGAATTGGTGGGGGGGTTCCCATGTCATTTGTTGATCCTTACATTTTGAGAATCCAGTGATCAACAGTAGAGTCCTCAAACTTTGCTGTGCTTCAGAATCACTAAGGAAACTTTCTGAAAATCTTTATATCCTCACCCCACCTCTGGGAATACTGATTTGATTACAGCGAGAACTCAGGCAGATATCTAACTTGAGGGTCTAGATGAGCTATAGCCCTGGCTTCACTTTTCTAAGCAGAGACTAATACTTTATTTTTTGTAAGGCATTAACCCTCCTGAAAATTGTTAGTCATAGTAGATAAATAAAAGTATGCCTGGATTTGATACTTCATAGCAGTGATCCAAAGTCAGTGTTTCTACAGTCTTTCCAAAATAGTACATTACCCATTAAAGTAGTCCTTTAAACCAAATTAAATGATCTCTGTTGAACGAAGAGGTAAGTTTGTTGTGTTCTTCCCCAGAACTGAAAATTGTATGAGGGTGTGGTAGAAGCATGCCTGAATGACTGTCTTGCCCCACTGCCCATATTTAGCTAGTCTTTCCTCTGTAGTTTCTAAAAGAGCCCTGACTGTAGTTCCCTCGCTGGCGAGTCACTGCTTTCAGGACCGTTTGTCAGCTGGGAGCCTATACGCTTGGTCAGCCTGAAACTCCACTCCATTGGAGCATTCAGTCTTTCTGCCCGTCTTCAGTTGCCTGGTTAGGGTATATTGATTGACTCTTTGCTTCTGGTGATGCTTTAAGGTGTTTTTTTAAACTTCTTGTTACTCAATTGGCTTGCCAATATATGATGCTTTGAAATTTATTCTTTTAGAAATATATTCAGGAGGCATTTTAACTCATTTCTCCCTCCTCTAAGCCCCAGACTTGGTGTCCCTTATTGGAGTGTTAGAAATAAGATAATAGGTAAGATTACAGTGGACTAGATTAAAATAGCACTAGTGAAACAGAGCTTAATTTTGTATTGCTTTGAGCTAACTTACTTGCTTTGAAAAAATATGAGTACCACAGAAGAACTAAATGAGAGTATTTTAATACAAATATAAGAGGAATTAAGAACAGAATGAATTTAAAGTTATGATTAAAGAAAGTCTATAAAGTACAAACTTTAAAGCTTTAACAGACTGGTGTGTTTTTGGTTTTTTTTATAGATGAATTCTTGTATTAAAAATCCCAAAATTCTTCTATTGAAGTGTTCCATTGAGTATCTCTACAGAGAAGAAACTAAGTTTACCTGCATTGACCCTATTGTGCTGCAGGTAAGAACATCTAACTGAAACAAGAACCTAGAAGGATACATGTGCACTGTGACACTTGCAAACTCTTACAACTCATTCCAGCTGATGAAATTTGACAGGCAAAGAAACTTGATTGCTCTTGTTTTATTTTAAACATTTATTAGAAAAGACATTTTCTTGTATTACACTTTAGAGGGTTACCAAAACCTGTCTCCTTAAAGTGTTCAAAGTGTTAAAGGGAACACATGATTTTCAGGGAATATAGGGGGGAAAAGAGTGAAAATCCAGTTCCTGGTTTTCCTTCTCACTTGGGTCATTGATTTACTTGAAGGATTTCCCTATCTTACCAGGTTTCCAATGGTACTACCTGGTTTTAATATAGCCTTTCTATTCATCCACCTGTTCTTAGAGCATCAGTTAGTTTTATGTGCAATTAGTAAATGGGCATAACGTCAGATGGAAGTTGTGTTGGTTTCCATGTGGTTTTTCATAAGTAAGGGGGCCCAGAACGCTGTAACTGGATTATAACCCTCAGCTCTGTGGCTGCACAGGCAAAACCCTTTTGCCTCTGCGTTAGGAAATTAAAAGTGAGCTGCTGCTCAAAGGGCCACCTCCCAGGAAGGCACACCCCAGCCCTGGGTGGCTGTCACTGCTCTGCTGCTCAGAGCTCTGCTGCCAGCTGTGACGCTGCGGTTGCTTTTATACTTTCTCAATTTCCCTTGAGGCAGCCTCCAGCTATGCTGAGCAGCCTGCCTAGGCTGTCCAAGTTCTCTCTCAAGGTACCAATTATTATATTTGTTGGTGCTCTGCCTATGAAGTTGCGTAAGTTTTAAGTTTTTCTGCTCCAACCCTTTTTATCCCATCAATGGTATTAGTTTTAATTTGTGATTGTTCAAAATGGGAGGCTTTCAGGAATGTGTATATCTTATTATAGCAGAAACACTTACATTTGGTTCCAGAAACAATTAGGAAGAACATTACTTGAAAATTCATAGGTGATAGGCACATTTTTCAGAGAGTGGAAGGAACAATCACTTTTGAACTGAATCCATAGACACCACTAGAAGGAACTATCTTGTGGTGAGAGGCACCAGGGTTTATGAAACTATGAAACTCTGCTCTGTTGCTTAATGAACTCTGTTACTGGGCTGTTTCCTATTTGGAATTTAGCCATGTATCAGTAAAAATGAGAGGCTTTGACCAGATATACCACTGTTCTAGCTCTGACTCTGGATTTTCATTGGAGAATTGAAATAAGGAATAAGGGGAAACACAATTATCATTCATGGTACTTTGATGCTGGTTTTCTGGATCTCACCAAAGGTGTCAGCAGAAGACTTTTAGGATTCGATCACAACTGCATTGATTGTAATACACATCCTGGTTGCAGAGATGGTACAATGTGTAAAATTGTGCATCTTGAAATTGATGAACTAGGTAATTGAAATCCACAATATAATTTTTAAAAAAAGTTTTACTTAAATTTATCTACTTTATTTTAACTCCATTCTTGCAGTCAGGTTAATAGACTAAAGTCTTTACATGCTAGAGAAGCATGCTCTGAGCAAATATGTACTTAAGAAACCTGGCTTGATTTGTATAGCCTCAAGCATCCTGTTCATAGGTGCTTTAAGGCATAGTTTATAATGGCTTTAACTCCTGCCCTATTAGTTTTTAGTTGGACTTAATAGAAAATATCAGCTGATTTGAGTTTTTCCTTCTCCCCTACTCAGTTGTGGAATAACCAAATAAGCAAAGAAGCTGAAAAGTAGATAGAAGGAGGAGGATGAGAAACCAAGGACAGGGAGGAAATTAGCCTATATCTTTACACTGTCTTCACCAGGCCCACCCTGTAGTTCTCTTGCCACTGCTCTATTCCATGCTCATGCCTTCCTCCTAATACTCTCTCGTTGTGGACTCGGGTCCAGGCCCCTTTTTGTTGTTGTTGTTAACATGGTGTCTAACATACAATCAGAGGCCCGGTACATAAAATTCATGCACTGGAGGAGGGGCGTCCCTCAGCCTGGCCTGAGCCCTCTCGCAGTCCAGGACCCCTCTGGGGATGTCCGCCTGCCAGTTTTCTTCTGACTGCTTTTAAGATGTTCTCTGCCTGTGTGTGTGTGTGTGTGTGTGTGTGTGTGCGCGCGCGCGGTTTCCCTTTAATGCACCCAGGTATTAATATTATTTCTCCTCACAGTCTGGGACCCCTCTGGAGATGTCTGACTGCTGGTTTAGGATTGGGCCTAAGCCGGCAGTCGGACATCCCTCTCATAATCTGGGATCCCTCGCTCCTTACTGCTCGGCTCGCTGCTCCTTAGTGGCAGGCTCCTTACCGCTGAGCTTGCTGCTCCTTAGCACTGCTGCGGAGGTGGGAGAGTCTCCTGCCACGCTGCTGTGCTCACCAGCTGTGAGCCCAGCTTCTGACTGAGCGGCGCTCCCCTGTGGGAGTGCACTGACCACCAGGGGGCAGCTCCTGCATTGAGATCTGCCCTCTGGTTGTCAGTGCACATCATAGCGACTGGTTGTTCTGGTCATTCCACTGTAATGTTCGCTT
Organism: Myotis davidii; assembly: GCF_000327345.1. NCBI lineage: Eukaryota > Metazoa > Chordata > Mammalia > Chiroptera > Vespertilionidae > Myotis > Myotis davidii. Next base: position 4,179,587 of record NW_006287548.1, read on the forward strand.
AGGGTTTTATTATACAGATGATTGGCATTGGAATGGGAGGAAATGTATTTGCCATTCCTGTACCAGGGGGCAGAAACTTGAATAAAGTCACCTTATACTTTATTGGAGCTCCACAAATAAATTACAGTTTTGTTAAGAATGGGAGAATTAGGAAATACATAATTTCTATCAGTGAAACAGTGAGGTGAGAAGAAATATAATCGGGCAGGTTCATTGTAGTGACTAGTCTCTTCCATTGTTGGTGGCACTGACCAACCATGAGCACAATCTTGCTCAGCAAACACTTTGGGCAGATGGGGCAGAAGTGACAAACATGCTCACAGAAGTTTTAAGAAACAATTAATGAAGTGTATTGTTTTAATTCTGGTATTTATAATATTCATTTGCTTTGAAAAGAAGCTTTGTCATGAAAATTGTATTAAGAATTATGTTTTAATTTTTAACTGTAACTGTTCTAGGTAGAGTATGATCTGTTGAAAGACTGAAATTGGGAAGTAGCTGAGAGTATGTTAGTTATTTATACAGATACTAAAAAAAAATAGATGCTTTGGTTAGTTTCAGAATGCAAAAAGGGGGAATCTTTATATTAAAAACACTAGAAATTGCTTTTATTTTAGGGGTCATGAGATTAGTGTCTTTTGTTTTGTTTTAACCTCTGAGAACTAGCTAATTGAATTCTTGGTTTTTATAGTACAGGTTATTAAGAATTAAAAATCTTTCAAAGTAGAACTAGTGAGTTGAAGAATGGAATTAAGCATAATCAGCAGTTTGGAAAGGTGAATAATACTCTTGGTTGTGTTTGAATGGACTTGCTTATAGACTTATTTATGGATGAAGAAAACTTGAACTAAGATTGATATTAATAGACAAGCCATGCTGATTTTTTAATGTGTAGATCTTGAATTGTACCAGGTGTAATATTTCTGATTTTTGTTCTTTAGGAAAGGGAATTCTTGAAGAATTATGTTCAGCGAATAGTTGATGTCCGGCCCACCCTGGTTCTAGTAGAGAAGACGGTATCTCGGATTGCCCAGGACATGTTATTGGAACATGGCATTACTTTGGTCATTAATGTAAAATCAGTGAGTTTCTTATTTTTCCGTTATTTTAAATCATAGCTTTTGATTGTATTTGCATGAGTGGTAGGGATGCAGGGACCACTGATTGTTTGTTTTTTTGCTGACCATGTGCATTGAAAGTAGAACAGGAGGCACGGCAGCTATTTCATTATTTCAGACTGGAGCTCTCGGACTGGAAGAAAGTGTGACTGATTATGTAACACTCATCATAGGCGTCTGCAGGACCAAGGTGCAGTTGTCATTCATTCAGTGGTATTTGCTGGTCCCTCAGATTGGGGAATTGTACAAGCAGAAAATGTTGTCTCCCTTGGCAAGTTACTCTCTTCAGAAGAGGCCAGTTCCAGAAGTCCCCGCCCCTAACAGCATTCTGTGCCAGTGAATGATGCTTACATGCCTTTTGATGTTTTCAGTAGAAGTATGGTTTATTTTATTGTTATTCCTCAGCAACTATGTGTAGACTAATCTAGGATTAGAAAGGGTCATATAAGTATTAAAATTAAGGAAATTCATTGTAAAGGTTATTTAAAAATTTTTCTGTTACTTTTCCAGATTAAATTTACTAAGAATTGTTTTCCTCTGATTTTGTAATATAATGCTTTTCTGTGTTCTAGCAAGTTTTAGAACGTATCAGTCGGATGACCCAAGGTGATTTAGTGATGTCGATGGACCAGCTGCTTACAAAACCTCACCTGGGCACCTGTCACAAATTTTATATGCAAATATTTCAGTTGCCTAATGGTGAGTGAGCTTTTTTTTAAATCTTTATTGTTGAAAGTATTACGTATGTCCCCTTTTTTCCCCCCCATTGACCCCTCCTAGCCCGCTGGTGAGTGTTCTTTAGCATAGACTCACCTGAGATTGGGACCTGAGAGTATTAGTAACCTCATCAGTACTACAGTGTTCACTTAGTAGGAAATACCTGTTAGCATTGGTTAAATGAGGATAGGCCACTGGGACCTTATTCCTTGTAGATGTTGTGAATTCATTCTGTCTGAACTTCTGGATTTCCACCTACTCTTAACTTTTTGTTTGTTTATTTGTAGAACAAACCAAAACACTGATGTTTTTTGAAGGCTGTGCACAGCACCTGGGCTGCACAATCAAGCTTAGAGGAGGCTCTGATTATGAGTTGGCTCGAGTTAAGGAGATCCTAATATTTATGATCTGTGTAGCTTACCATTCTCAACTCGAAATCTCCTTCCTCATGGATGAATTTGCTATGCCTCCTACGTTGACACAGAACGCTTCCTTTCATTCTCTGATTGAGGGACAGGAGGATGAAGGGACTGCACAAGAGCCATTCAGTGGTAGTCCCCTCCCCCGGGAGCCCGACTTGCCGTCTGAGTTTCTGCCCTGTGATGGTAGCAGTCTGCTAGAGTCCGGGCTTGTGTTTGAGAAGGGCGACCAGGAAAGTGACAGTGTCCCACAGGACGTTGCCCCCGTGAAGCACCAGGAATACGCCACGGCAGCTTGCCCGGCAGGCGTCCCCTGTGCGCTCTTTCCATCCGTCCCTGAATCACTGTTGCTGCTCCATGTGGACGAGCAGCAGGCTGCCCCAGGCACTGAGCAGCCAGAGACTTTGCAGCAAACAGATGAGCTAGAGGATCCCAAAAGCCAGATGAAAGCCTTCAGAGACCCGCTGCAGGATGACACCGGACTCTATGTTACAGAGGAAGTCACCTCTTCAGAAGATAAACTAAAGACCTATTCTTTGGCCTTTAAACAGGAATTGAAAGATGTGATCCTCTGTATCTCCCCAGTCATCACATTCCGGGAGCCCTTCCTTCTCACTGAGAAGGGGATGAGATGCTCTACCCGAGATTATTTTGCCGAGCAGGTTTACTGGTCTCCTCTTCTCAATAAAGAGCTCAAAGAAATGGAGAGCAGGCGGAAGAAGCAGCTGCTCAGGGACCTCTCCGGCCTCCAGGGGATGAACGGCAGCGTTCAGGCCAAGTCCATTCAGGTCTTGCCCTCGCATGAGCTCGTGAGCACTAGGATCGCTGAGCATCTGGGTGGCAGCCAGAGTCTGGGCAGAATGCTGGCCGACTATCGGGCCAGAGGAGGCAGGATTCAGAAAAGTTCAGACCCTTTTGCTTATTCAAAAGATGCATCAGGTACTCCAAGTGTCAAATCAGGAAGCAGAACTGAGGGTGATGAAGAGAAAGGCTTGATTCCAAGTGACGCAGTGTGGTCATCAAAGGTGAGCAAGTGCACTTTGGCTGCTAGTGTAAATTTAGAATGTGCTGGAAACTGTTATGGCGGTGAAAAAAGCAAGTGTGACAAATTGCATGCAGATTTATTTATTTCTTTTACGCCTTTTTTGATGTCAGGTCTATTGACTTACATGTTGCTTTAAAATGTATGAAGTAGGAGTATAATGCAATGAAGCTATGTTTTGATAAAAATGGGATGAACTCATGATAAATTAGGGAGAGCTGTGAGGGACGGGGAGTGTGGAGCTGCTTAAAAATTTTGGCAGGAGGACTTGGTTATGGTGTGGGTTGGTAGTGAGCGATGGAAGGTTATTGTAGGAAATGGATGTGTTTTTAAAAAATATTAGATTTGTTTATTTATAAACATGAAACACCCTACATTGTTATTTAATTATGGCAGCACTCTTTATCTTTACATTTAAAAAATTGAGGGCAAATTAAGGAAGATTCATTCATGAGCACATTATTGATGATGATGGCAGTAAAACTAATGAACAAATCCATCTTTAGATGAGGAAATGCAGTTGTTTAATAAAATGCATGGAAGCACCAGATAATAATTCTATACCATGTTTTATTTGTGAGGTTGGCTGGAAGGAAAGTGGTAAGAGCCATGGTAAATGAGGTACAGAAAGTACTTATAATAAACTTTATATAAAACTAGAGGCCTGATGCATGAAATTTGTGCAAGAGTAGGCCTTCCTTCCCCCGGCTGCCGGCACCGGCTTCCCTCCTGCACCCAGGACCCGGGCTTCCCTTGCAGCCCCAGCTTTGTCCAGAAGATCGTCTGGAAGGACGTCTGGTCTAATTAGCATATTACATTTTTATTATAGATTCTGTTTATATTACATTTATGTAATATATACAGAAATAGGGAGGTCTCTGTTAATTTACATGAGCATGCATATACCTTGGATTCAGGATTCCTATAACTTTTATAACTGATTCCTATACTAATAAGTAAGCACTTTGTATAAGGATGCTTACGATTTATTAGAATGTCTGTACAAGGATATTTTTACATAATTTCTGAGGCATAATTTACAGTTGTTTGCTATAAAAAGAATGAATTGGATCTTATTTAATGGCCCAGATAGAACCTATGGTATGCTTTCAAGTGTTAAAAGGCAAGTTGTATTTTAATAGATGTAGCATCATCCCATTTTTATAAAAACAATCCCCAGTGTATACTTACGTGGGGGTTTCTGTGTGTATATGTGTGTGAGCTAGTAGCAAGAATGCATGGTCTTTAACCATACGGTCAGGTTTGCCCATTGGTGGGGATCAGGTGGCCTCAAAGGAGGAGAGGCTTTATGTATTCCATGGACTTTTCCATCTACCTCTGTATTATCTGAATTCAACAGAGAGTGGGCATTACTTTTGAAATGATCAAAAACAGGTATAAAGTACAAATAAGTAAATTCCTTGGAATTTATATATCTGAATGTCTCAAATTGATGTTATATCCAGCCATTAGTTCAGACTGTTTCGTATTTAATTAACTGTATATTTCCAAAACAATTTAATGCTATTTTGTAAAAATAAATAGTATTTAAGATTAAACAAACTATTTAGACAACCATTTATATTTTTAACTTGAACTTTTTGGATTGTTTTATCACAAAAACTAACGGCTCTTCTTTATATTTAGTTTCTTTTAAGTCTTCAGCAGAAGCCTACAGATAGGAGGCTTTCAGAATTGAGTGGGATGTGTTGGGCTTTAGAAGCGAGCATTGGGCCTGGAGTGTGTTATGATTTGTGGGCGCTCATCCTCTCCTCCTGCAGGTGGACTGCCTGAACCCTGTCAACCACCAGAGGCTGTGCGTGCTCTTCAGCAGCTCCTCCGCCCAGTCCAGCAACGCCCCCAGTGCCTGCGTCAGTCCTTGGTAGGATTCCTGTCCCCCTGCACCATTGCACTTTACCTGAGAACAGAATTCAGTAACTTTAAGTAAAAATTCAGCTCTGGGGTCTGTTTTTAGGTACATGGCATGCTGATGATCATATATGAGTTGATAGAACTTCTAAAATTTGTGAGTTAAATATGAAATTTCTGTTTATTCATGGCTAGAAGTGAATGAGAATATCTTAAGAGTGAACAGAATGTGAGGCTGAAAGAGAAGTTTGTTATAAAAGTGAGGAAATAGATACAAAAGCTACTTTTCAGCATTTTGACAATAATGTAATTTAGGCAGGTTGTCCTTTAGGCATTATTTTTATAAAAACAGTCTTTGCCTTGAGTTTTATTCCAAAACTTAATTCTAAGTAGATTGATAGAAACATGTTTTATAACTTTTATATTTATATATATCTATACTTGTCTATCTATCCACACACACACACACACACACACACACACACACACAAACACAATAAAAGCCTAATATGTTAAGTGTCCAATTGATGGTTGGCCGTTCAACCAATCAAAGCGTAATATGCTAATGATATGTTAAGGCTGCTCAACTGCTCACTATGACATGGACTGACCACTAGGGGGGCAGACAGTTGACCAGTCGCTATAACGTGCATTGACCACCAGGGGCAGACACTCCGACTGGTAGGTTAGTTTGCTGCTGGGGTCTGGCTGTCTGGCTGATCGGGACCGAGTGAGCTGGGCTGGACACACCCTGGAGCCCTCCCACCGTCCCTCCCCAGCTGGCCAACCTCCATGTCTCTCCCCAGCCCTGGTCCGTGCACCACTGGGGTCCCTCTGCCTGGTCTGCGCCCTCTTGCAATCTGGGACTTCTCAGGGGATGTTGGAGAGTTAGTTTCAGCCCGATCCCACAGGGGAAGCGCTGCTCAGCCAGAAGCTGGGCTCGCGGCTGGGGTGGCAGGAGCCTCTCCTGCCTCCGTGGCAGTTGGACATCCCCTGAGGGCTGCAAGAGGGCACAGTCTGGGTTGAGCACATCCCCCTCACCACCCCCGCCCCCCAAGTGCAGGAATTTCATGCACTGGGCCTGTAGTATATTTATATATAAGTGATTTGTTTGAAATGGTAGTCCCAAAGCCTAGTTATTACATAGTTATCTTTAATTTTAAAAATACTGTGGAATGTAACTGCTTGTTTTTGGAGCACTGTTTCCATGACAAAATATATCTCATATTTTCACTTTGGACACCAGAAACACCTATTTCTGCCAGTGAGACCAGGGATTCTTCTAGTATCAGCAGTTGACGGGCTGGGAGAGGCAGGGAATGTTCTCTCCAGCTGTCTGGGCTCCTTAGGTCAAGGATTGAATAAGATGGGGGCTTCAACACTGGTCAGCTAAACTCCTTTGGGCATTTATAAATTAGAATTAAAGTGAAGAATTGGCTCTACTGGAGGAATTTGAGCTGCAGTTCACCAGGCTCAGTAAGGGTGGACTAGAGAGCAGGAGGCAGGATCCCATTTTGTGTTGACAGGGCTTAAAGCTCTGTAAAAGAGACGTGTACTCATTTAATATTATAATCATCCTGATTAAATAGTTTCATAAGATACTAAGGGACTGGGTGTGGATAAGATGCTAAAGTGTAGCTAGTCGAAACTCGTCGCAAAACCTGTTCTGTAACAAGAGAACATTACCTGCATCAGTACTATATCATAAGCACATCTAGTAGACAGTGTGTCTCATGAATTCTTTGCTGTGTGCTAAGTCTCATGATACATTACTAAAAGTGATCTCTTTCTTTAGGATTGTAACAATGGAGTTTTATGGAAAGAATGATCTTACATTAGGAATATTTTTAGAGAGATACTGTTTCAGGTAAGAATATATTTTCACTTTATGTTCCACTTGTGCTTTTTTGCCCGGAATTTCAACCTAAAACATAAACATGAGTTTATTGTAGCGTGGCCTTCACTTTCATGCCACATGCAAAGAAGTAGTCTATTCCATACACTATTATCCAGTTCATTCCTCAAATCTTTGCCCATCTAATTATCCTGCCAACCCTACGATTTTTTTTTTTTTTTTTTTTAGGATTTGTTTTTATAGTAATTCCAGTGAGAAGCAAAAGAAGCATAGGATCTCAGGTTTAAGCCTTAGTGCTATCATCTGCTATTTATATTTCAAAGAGCAAGTAATTTGATCTTTACCAGCCCCCTTTATAGGGAATAACAAGCTCCAGAAATGGAAGGAGTTTTAGGAATGCTCAGCAAATAGAAGGTGCTTACCAAACGGATTGTAGTTGAAGGCAGGGTGTTCAGCTATCGGCCCAAGCAGTGCTTTTAAGTGGAGCCCCGCAGACCGTCCACCAATCATTCTTACTCTAGAGAGGACGCTGCACTTTCTTGACAGTGGATTTGACTGTATTATGCATTACACATTGCTTTTCAGTTTTATGGTTAATGTGAGGACTTTCTTTTTTGTCAAAGGCCTTCTTACCAGTGTCCTAGCATGTTCTGTGATACCCCCATGGTGCATCATGTCCGGCGCTTTGTCCATGGCCAAGGCTGTGTGCAGATCATCCTGAAGGAGCTGGATTCTCCAGTACCTGGATATCAACATACAATTCTCACCTATTCCTGGTGCAGGATCTGCAAACAGGTTAATGGACTCTGTGGCTATATTTCATAGGGTATTCACTATTCTTTTTTTGTGAGGGAAGGTGGTCTGTTATGTTGAATGTGTTATTTGTCATTGGGTTCATATTTATTTACCTTCTAGTGTTGTATGTTCCATTTCATGTTTGTTTCTTGAAGATTCTATTTTAGAATTTATTGGTCATTATAAACAATATAGATACCTTGTCTAGTAAAATATATGGAGATTATGTCTTGACAGTTCTCAGTTATGTTTGTTTATTCGTTCAGCAAACACTGATTTGGCACTATCTATGTTCCCGATACTATGTTAGGCCCTAGGAATGAAAAAGAGCAATGTACAGGACTCCTTGTTCTCTAGGGGAGGAGACAGATTGGTAGCTGTTTATATGCTGGGATGTTTGTGTAAGTTGGAGCTTATAGCAACATTTCTACAGATGAGGCCATGTTTAAATTCATCTCCACTGGTTTTTCATGTACATTCTTAAGAAAAGAAGAACATGTCTTTTTCCTTTGGGGTGTGTGTGTGTGTGTGTGTGTGTGTGCGTGCGCGTATTTGATAACTCCAGAGGAAGTATTTGGTGTCAATATTGGTTTTAATATATACTTTTAATTTAAATTGTTTGCATTGAGCATGTGCCAAATTTAACTTCATTGGTACCTTTATTGGCTTATTTTGGAGTGTGCTTTGGAAGGCACATGTGGGAATTCCAGGTAAATTGACAGTCTGATCTACACTGATGTCAGTGGTTGAGGAGGGCAGAATTGGTTAGTTCCTTTCGCAGTAGCAAGCAGACAGCCATGATGTCATTCCTTGCAATATTCAGTCTTACCTTAAAAAAAATTTTTTTTTGATTTATTTCAGAGAGGAAAGGAGAGGGAGAGAGAGAGAGACACATCAGTGATGAGAGAGAATCATTGATCAGCTGCCTCCTGCATGCCCCCTACTGGGGATTGAGCCCACAACCCTAGCAATTGCTCTGGCGAGGAATTGAACTGTGACCTCCTGGTTCATAGGTCCAAGCTCAGTCACTGAGCCACACCGGCCAGGCACAGTCTTACTTACAAATGGGCAAAAGGCATGATAAAGCAACTTACAAATGGCCAGTAGTTTGTGAAAATAAATTTTGCGTATTAGTAGTCAAAGAAGTATAAGTAAAAACCAGTGAAGTGTGTTTCTATTTTTGTTCTTAAGAAATCATATTTCAAAGGTTTGTAATTCCTGGGATTGGTAAGAGAGTGGGGAATTGATACTTGGATCCTGTTCGAGGTTGTGTAAACTAGTAGTCCTTTTTTTGGAAAACAGTCTGTCAGAATGTGGCAAAGACTGTGTAAATGTCCATGTTCTTTGAATACTACTTTCATTCATTTATTCCAAGGAGATAATTATGGGTATGTATAAGTATTTATATACAAGGAAGTTTATTAGAGCCTCATCAAAATAAAGAACAGCTTGTAAATGACTTAAATGCCCATCAGTAAGGATTGGTTCATATATCCACATAATGGGATATTCTGCAGCCATTAAAAATCAAGTTGTAAAAGAGTATTTGATGTGGGAACATGTTTATGGTCCGTTGCTAGGTAAAAAAAAAGAAAGATTATGAAACTAACTGCAGGAAATAATTTTTATATTGATATTGGTGGTTGGGTTACTGGTGATGCTGCTCTTCCCAGTCATCCCTAACTCCACCCTCCTTTTAACATTTTTTTCTTTTTCCAAGTTTTTGTAGTCAGAATATGCTAGATTTATATTAAAAAAAGAAAATACATATTTTTTAAAAAGAAAGATTCTTAATATGTGATTAGATAACAAATGATTTATGCTAAATTTCAGGTAACACCAGTTGTTGCTCTTTCCAATGAGTCCTGGTCCATGTCATTTGCAAAATACCTTGAGCTTAGGTTTTATGGGCACCAGTACACTCGTAGAGCCAATGCTGAGCCATGCGGTCACTCCATCCACCATGATTATCACCAGTATTTCTCCTATAACCAGATGGTGGCATCTTTCAGGTAAGAAGTCAGAGCGGCCTTCTACGCACTCACGTACTCCCTGGAAGGCTTTGTAGCATTTCCACCAGTACTAGATTGAATTAATGGGTGGCATGTGTTCCCCCACCTTTGCAAATGCAGAGGCCCATACTCTTGTGCTAAGCTTCCAGTGCTATTGTTCTGTTTACTCCTTAACCTAAGAGATTGGTATTATTATCCTCACTTGTATTAGCTCACTTGTAAAGCTAGCACACGGTGGAGTCATGATATGAACTAGTCAGAATGATCCTATTAAATGAAAATCAGCTCAGGCCACACCCTCTAATGGGTGTCTATTTCACCCTGAGTGAAAACCAGCGTCTATTATGGACCTGTAAGCTCCTACATGTGCTGGCTGCCCAGTCCCTCCCTGTTCTTACCTCCTTCTGCTCTCCCCTTGCTCACCTGCCTGGGAGCCTTGCACTTGCTCTTCTCTCTTTGTACCTCCCACTCCCTAGCTGTCTGCCTGCTTTTCCTTTCTCCTGCGTATTTTAGTTCAGATTTCACCTGCCCTGACCCCCTCTCACCTTGGCATTTCCTGCTTTATGTTTTTCCATAGCACTTACCATCTGATGTACATATTTTAAGTATTTATTACTCAAATCTAAATCCCGGGGGCTGGAATTTTGGCCCTTGTGTAGTGCTTTATTCTCAACACCTTAAACAACATTTGACACATAGTAGGAAATATCTGTACAGACAGTCCTCGGATTATGTTGGACTCAATGTACATCATTTTGCGGTTACGCCGCCATCTCCCATTTATTAAAAAATAAAAGTTCTGTCATTTCGACGTGTGTACATATGTGCTTTATGTTTTCTATTATTTATTTACCACAAGCAAAGGTCAGGAATTGTTATCTTTTAAATTTTTTTTAATGTTTCACTTCATTACTAATATGCATGTGCTCCACGTGAGTGACGTAGGTGCTTATGTAGGTGGTTCCGACTTACGGCGAAAATCAGGTCGCGCCGTAGGAACGGATCTCCGACGTAACCCGAGGACCTGCTGTAATTGGACCTTATTTCCTTTTCTAAGCAAGTCTTTCTGGCCGTGAACCTAGGGCCTAAGTGGGCTAGAGCATTTACTAGGTGGAAAGACTCCTGAAGAATCCTTGGGAGCCAGGAAGGTGGTGAATACCTGTGTCTGAGCCACCTGTAGGAAGGATGTCTCCTCCCAGTCATTTTGTTTGTAAAGCACAGGAGGGTGGCCGCTAGGGGAATAAAAGATGACTTCATGGTGCAGTGAAAAAACAAAACCAAATGCTTCCAATATTTTTGATTGTTTTAAACGACCATTTTATTGAAACTTTATCTCTTATGCCTCATAGGATTTGACCATTATGATATGCCTTTACTCAAAATATTAACATATTTTTCACTTTTCTATTACTTGTGTTTTCTTCTCTCAGTTATTCTCCCATTAGGCTTCTTGAAGTATGCGTTCCACTCCCCAAAGTATTCATTAAACGCCAGGCCCCATTAAAAGTGTCCCTTCTTCAGGATTTAAAGGACTTTTTTCAAAAGTAAGTTTTAGTTTCTTTGATGTTCTTTTTTGTTCAGAACTACCTATAATCTACAGATATTTTAAAGATCAAGTTTATTCATTTATCTTTCTTTGAAAGCAAATAATGGCATTTTTCTAATTGTATGTTAAATATGCTTGGAAAAATTTAATAAAAAATTAAAATGTAGACAATATATAAAAGTATTTAAAAAGAAGACGAGCCCTTTTAGACATAACAATTGTTAAAATTTTGATGTACATCTTTTCAGGTCTTTTTTGTTCTGAAAAATGGTATAAGATTCTTACTTAGATACAACATTAAAAGTTTTGTGTGTGACATCTTTTTTCTATTTATGTGAGATTAGAAAATTTGATTGCACTTTCATAAAGTGTTTACTATTCTTTCTGTTGTTAGAGTTTCACAGGTCTATCTTGCCATCGATGAAAGACTGGCATCTTTGAAAACTGACACATTTAGCAAAACAAGAGAGGAAAAAATGGAAGATATCTTTGCACAGAAGGAGGTAATTCATTCCTTGGACAGAAACCCAAACGCTAACCATTAACTCACTGGAAGGTGCGTTGGGGCGTGTTTCAGGTGCGGGCTGGGTTGTTCCTGTTCTCGTAGATGGAAGAAGGCGAGTTCAAGAACTGGATCGAGAAGGTGCAGGCGAGGCTCATGTCTTCCTCTGTGGATGCCCCTCAGCAGCTGCAGGCGGTCTTCGAGTCCCTCATTGCCAAGAAGCAGAGCCTCTGTGAGGTGCTCCAGGCCTGGAATAGCAGGTGGGACTGGGCATCCGGTGCGTCTTCACTGTCACTGCGGAACGGGCTCTGCCATGATGTCTTCAGTTTAAGTGTCCTTGTAATTATGGACGTTTAACAGTCTTTAATGTTGTTTCAAATGTTACAGTGTGTGGGCTTATTGACTCTCATCTGAATCATTGTATATCATATTCTTGTATTGAAATATTTATTTTGGGAAGTATTTCCCTTTAGTGTTTATTTAAATGTCCAGTTAGATGAGTATAGCATTCATTTATTGAGCACTTGGGTTATGCTAGGCACTAAATAAACACTAGATGGACATTCACTCTTATTTGGTCTTGTGAGTCCTACAATGTATATACCATTTCCATTTTACAGAGGAGCAAACTATGGCTCTCAGAGACTAAAGGGTGTGCTCAGGTTATGTAGGTGCTAATTGTCAGAGCTGGGCTTGGAGCCCAAATGTATTGGTCTCTAAAGCCCCTGTTTTTAATACAGTGGGGCCTTGACTTACAAGTGTCCCGACTAACGAGTTTTTCGAGATACGAGCCATCTCTCGGCCAATTTTTTGCTTTGAGTTGCGAGCTAAAATTCGGGTTACGAGCCAGCTTCAGATACCCCACCGCTAGTTGGCGCAGTGAACGTCACAGTGAACGCCACAACATCAGTCTCACTCATTCACTGTTGATTTGACATACGAGTAATTTGAGTTACGAGCTCCGTCACGGAACGAATTAAACTCGTAAGTCAAGGCCCCACTGTACTATGTCATGACATCTCTTATAATAACTTGCTGTTCCTTTATATCTATAGTCAAATCAGCAATAGCTCTTGATTAGTTGACTAGAAATAAAACAAAAACTTCGTCTTAGTTATCTACAATCTTAAAACTCCTGCAGTCAAAACAGGAAAATCTAATTACTGTGTTTTCAAAGCTGTAAGGAGAAAATTTGTAAACATTATTGAGGATATCAGAAACAAAACCATTTTCTTTGTTTTCTTCTTTTCCTTTAACTGTAGGTTGCAAGACCTTTTCCAGCAGGAAAAGGGTAGAAAGCGGCCTTCAGTTCCTCCAAGTCCTGGAAGACTGAGACAGGGGGAAGAAAGCAAGGTAAGAAAACGTTTTGAAGCACTTTCCCTTTCCACGGAAGATGTCTCAGCAGACAGAACAGAGCAGAGCAGAGCTGTCTGGCTGGGGAGGGGCCTGGCCCCAGGGCTGCCTCGCCCCAGCGCTGTTCCATAGCTATGCTGTTTTCAGCTGTGCTGTATCACAGTTGAGCTGTGTTCCACTGAATAAAGTTTCCTTTTTCACCAAACCCCAAATCAGGGATTCCTTTTGGCATTGAATTGGTGCCAACAAGCACTGGTAGACAGAATGAACATGAAGCTTTTAGACAATGATCTCTGGAAGAGGAAGTATGACCTGGTAGCTGGAGAGAAACAAAGGGTGATGGACAGGTTTTGTTTTATGATAGACACTAGAGGCCCCGTGCACGGATTCATGCACTGGTGGGGGGGGCATGGCCTATGGGAATCGACCTGCTGTGGGAGTGCACTGACCACCAGGGGGCAGCTCCTGTGTTGAGCATGTGTCCCATGGTGGTCAGTGTGCATCATAGCATCTGGTTGGTCATTCTGGTCGTTCCGATATTCAATCACTGGGCTTTTATATATATAGGTAATAGCATATTTACATGCAGTGGAGAAGGTGAGAACGCGGAGAGAATATATTCCATGAGCAAAGAAAGACTCAGATGAGACAGAGGGAAGTGCTGACCTCTAAAATAGGTTGGAAGGAAAGGAAGGGAGTGCAGATGTGGGTAAATATGCAAGTGAGAAGGGAAAAGTTTCTGATCAGACAGAAGGCAAGGGTGAGATTCATCTCTGGCTTCTGCATTTAACCTGTTAAGCTATTAAGCTATACATTAAAGTATTTGTGAAAATGAAAAACAATGCCTCTATTACCAATTTTTTGAAAAGAGCTATTTTTAATTAAAGTGTGTTATTTATGTTAATATATAGTGGGTTTGTTATTTTTAAATGAATTAATAAATGCATATCCTGAAACTTTCAGTTTTAATTTCTAATAAGGTAAAATTTGAAGATATAACTTACATAAAAGCTGAGTGTCTTAATAATTCTTAAGGGTTGAAGGGGTCATGAGACCAGAAAACTTAAGATTCACTTGGTTAAAAGTTTTAGTGTTCCCTTAAGAACAAAGTGTTTTCTTCTCTACAGATAAGCACGGTGGATGCACCTCCACGGAATGTTTCTCCAGGGCTTCCGAATGGAGAAAAAGGTTGGTCCTTGAGCCTAGTGATCACCTGCCATTAGATTTAAAGACATTATTATTATTAGTCTAGTGCAGTGATGGCGAACCTATGACACACGTGTCAGAGGTGACACGCGAACTCATTTTTTTGGTTGCTTCTTCTTTGTTAAATGGCATTTAAATATATAAAATAAATATCAAAAATATAAGTCTTTGTTTTACTATGGTTGCATATATCAAAAAATTTCTATATGTGACATGGCACCAGAGTTAAGTTAGGGTTTTTCAAAATGCTGACACGCTGAGCTCAAAAGGTTCGCCATCACTGGTCTAGTGGTTGTTTTTTACTGCTAATTTTGACAATTACTTTGATTGTAGCTTTATCAGTTTAAGATTATTATAAAGTATATTTCAAGGAGAGAAATTAGGAGCTCAAAATAAACAATAAACAGAGAAGACAGCTGTTAGGGGAAGAACAAGAAGGAAAAAGGAGACTGAATGTCTGCTTTGCTAGTTCCAAAGTCAGCCCCCAGGTTTCAGTGCAAACGTCTTACAAAGTTTAATTAGGTTTTTATGTCACTAAAATTTTTTCTAGATTTTAGCTGTCTTTCACAATATTTCATTGAATAACTTGGTGGCATCCTAGCAAATTGTCTAGGTTCTTACTTAGACCATCTTTGTAGAACAAGAGCTCAGCTCATATAGTTCTTTGCATTTTTCTATTATAATTAAGTGAATTTTCCCCCCTGAGAAGGTGGCGTATAATCTTTTCCAATAGTGTAATAATTTCATTCTCTATTAAATTGAACTAATAAACATAACTTTGCATTATGGTCTATTGCAAAGAATATTGGTAGGAGTCCGACTTGGTTAAGATCTGGTCATAGTCAAGTCATATAGCCTGTCTGAATTTTTGTACCCATATCTAAAATATGCACTAAAATGGCCTAATTTTTAGGAAGCTGAAATACTTTGGTTTTTGAGGTAAAACTGTGAGTTGGCTTTTTAAAAGCATTGCGATCAGGTAGAAATGGACTTCATGTTTCCACATGACTCATCTAAGCTGTGCTTTTCTGCAGAGGACCGCTTCCTAAGCAACCTGTCCAGTCAGAGCTCCACCAGTTCTGTCCACCTGCAGCTGCCTACTCCCCCTGAAGCGATGCCTGAGCCGGCGGGGGGAGGGCCGCCAGAACTGGACTCAGCCAGCGTTTCCGAAGGTACAGCTCCGGTCACTTTCCCTGCATTTCATCCCAAAGAGAAAAGCACTCTGAATGCTTTGACACAATGCTCTCTTATCCCTTAACAGTGATTCTGAACCTTCTGGCCCTTTAAATACAGTTCCTCATGTTGTGACCCAACCATAAAATTATTTTTGTTGCTACTTCATAACTGTAATGTTGTTACTGTTATGAATCATAATGTAAATACCTGATATGCACGATGATCTTAGGTGACCCCTGTGAAAGGGTTGTTCGACCGCCAAAGGGGTCACGACCCACAGGTTGAGAACCGCTGTCTTAGACTTTACACATTTTATGCTATTGAATATGCTCTCTTAACTATAGCTTTTTACCTTGTCACCTCTTCAGTTCTCTATGTGACATGTAAATATCTCAATAACAAAACATTATTCAGCTTTATCTACCTTCTGGGGGTATTACTTTCTTAAGTCCCATAAAGCACATGATTGTTGCCTTGTAAGAAAATAAGAAAAATTGCAGCCATTTCTCCAACAACAAATAGGTATTGCATTAATAGCAAATCTATGCATTGCTTCTCTTCTTCCTTGCTTTCTATTTAAGCAGCAACTACTTCCTTAAAAATACCTTAAAAATAATTTTTTAGGTGCAGTTAATCTCATGTGGAATAGCCACAGTACACAGAATTGAGTTGCAGTGGCAACGTGAAGAGCTGAGTTCATACTCAGGCAGTAATTCCATCGTGACTGCTGCCTGGCCTCTGCCATCGCTTGTAGGTGGATCTCAGTGTCAGAAACGTTAAAGTGTAAAAGAGTGAACCCCTTGGAGTCAGTGCTGTGTATGCTTCATTGTTGCTTTCTGATTCATTCTATAATAATTGTTATTCCAGATCGGAAATTTACACCATCACTGGTAATTATCCTGTGCCTACATCTGAGTTCCAAAACGGAAATGAAATTGATGCTTTATACTTTTTTAAAACTCTCTTGAATATTAACATATAAGTAGAATATTTTTCATCTTAGACGTGTTTGATGGACATTTGCTGGGATCCACAGACAGCCAGGTGAAGGAAAAATCAACCATGAAGGCCATCTTTGCAAATTTGCTTCCAGGAAACAGCTATAACCCCATTCCGTTTCCTTTGTGAGTATTATAAAGGCCAGTGGCTGTTGAGTGGTTTTGTTTTTACTTCATTAAAAAAATCTACCTAGATTTACTCTCTCTATATTTAAATGTGCTTACTTGACTGTATATCTATTTCTCAACCCTAGAATACATTTCGTCATAGTAAAAGAGATGTCTTTTGGTATAATGTAATTTGTACGACACCATTGTTATATAATAGATGAATAGATGAAAAAGGATTAACTAATGTTGCTTAAGATACTGATTCTGAAAATAATTGTTTATATATTTTAAGATATATTGCTATATCTCATAATCCTAAAAACATATTGCTGATTATATACAAAGATGATATTATTGATCCAATAAGTTGCTGGGACACCGTTCTTTTCTAACAGGTGTGATGAATTACAATGGCCCATAAAGTGTTCATGTGACCTTGTTTGTACTGGGCTTGCTCACAGTGGGAAAATATATAGACTGGCTGTGAGAGTTTTTCTTCTGCTCATTGACCTGTTTGGTTGTCAGATGCTGCTTAATAAGGACTTTTTCTTAACTGAATTATGTGTTTATTAAACTTCTCTCAGGCGTTCTCACAGTCTTGGGGGAGAGACAAGCCGAGACTCACGATACAGTAATCTTTCTACAGGGATGGGCAAAAGTAGGTTTACAGTTATTCATGTGGAGAATACTACAATAAATAATACAAGAATAAACTGCGTTTCACGTACAACTCTAAACCCACTTTGCCCCACCCTGTATAATAGTCATGTGTAAAGGTGCTGTTTTCTCTGCTTTAGACTCAGATGTCTTAGTTTCTTCACAGGGTTATGGTCCCTCTTGTTTTATGGTTATTGCACATACCCTCACTTTCTTCTTAGTCATTAACTCCCCTGCATTGTTTCTCTGAAAACCTTAGTAGACTCTCCCCCCAGCTCCCTGCCCCAACCAGCGTAGGTCTCTGTTGTACACACTTATGATTCCCTCATGGCACTTACCACAGACGGTAATTATATTTTTTATAGGATTACTTGTTTCTTTACCTTGCTGTACTATAAACTCTGCCATTCCTATTTTTTTCACAGTTGTATTGTTAACATCTTGCACAAGTCAGATGCTTAGTAATAGTTTTTCTTAATATTGTGCATCTAGCCCATTAGTTCTCAGACAAATGAATGAATGTTTCTGTAGGGGGTTTCGGGTGGAAGTTGGGGGAGCAAGATTTGGGTTAAAACTCCATTGAGTTTCCACATGCTGATAGGAGAGCAAAGTTGTTATTTATTTCTTGTTGGACTAGTATTACGTTTCCATAATTCCTAGCAGACTTTTCTTTCAAGCTTATAGTAGAACAAAATCTTTCACACTTCTGCTGTTCATTGTAAACCCTCTTTGAGATAAATATGGTCTAAAGTCTTGCCAGTGTGGAAAAGCTTATTTTGGAGTGACTATTCTGAGCCCTCTGATTTGAAAACTAATTCTGATAATTTTCAATTGCCTTTAAAACTTTTCTGTTGATATATTTTCTTCGGCTCTTTTTTTTTTTTTTTTCGTTTTCCCCCCTTTGGCTCTTTGATACAAGTTTTGTATACATTTTGGCTTTACTTAATTATATTCTTATAATTAGGCAGTCTGTAGTTAAGATTGTCCTGAGATTTACTTGCAACGTGTTAATTGTATATTTGATTTTTTGCTAATTTTGTTCTTATTTATGTATTTGAAAATCTTGAACAGCGATCCAGATAAACACTACTTAATGTATGAACACGAACGGGTGCCCATTGCGGTCTGTGAGAAGGAGCCCAGCTCCATCATTGCTTTTGCTCTCAGGTATTATTCTTAGGGCTTTTTCACCTATGATTATATTTTTATATTTTTTGTATATTTATTAATTGCCTTACTGTTGATATCTGTCACATAGACTAGAGCAAAAGATGAAATATAGTAAAAGCGTATATACTCTTTGGGTGAGGTAGCTTATTTTCATTGTATCTGAAGATGTACTCTTTACCCAACTAATTACAGAATGATTCTTTTTTTAAAAATTTTTTGTTGATTTTAGAGGAAAGGCAGGAAAAGGAGAGATAAGAGGGGGGAAAGGGAGGGAGAGAGGGAGAAAGAAAGAGAAACATTGATTTGTCTCACTTATTTATGCACTCATTGGTCTAATCCTGTATGTGCCCTGACTGGGGATCTAACCTGCAACCTTGGCTTATCGGGACAATGTTCTAACCAACTGAACTACCAGCCAGGGTATTACAGGATACTAGGCAAGCTACTTACTAATCCTTCTATCCTCTAACCACTTTCTGTCTTATAGTATGTAACTGTTGTATCCCTTCCTTCAATATACTTATTGACATAATACTTAGAACGTATCTGCCATTTTTCATCTGAGTATCGTCTTTTATACTCTTCATTCGTTTCCTTCCTGCTTCCCACACTTAACAGGTGATGTTTCTTAAAGCAATACTGTTCCGATGCCTTAACCGATTTATGTGCCCACAGTTATCATGGGTCTTAAAGAAGCTCTTGTTCCCTGACATTTGCTTTAATCTCAATCAGGGTCCCCAGACTTCTAGTCCAAGAGTTGGATTTTTTTTCGGCCAATGCAACATAAAAATTTTTCTGGGTAAAGTTCAGTACCTTTAACTAGAAAAGCGCTCTCAAGTTCCTTCCCTCTCTATTATCTAAACCCTGAAGCTGCATACTTTTAAGTCAGCTTTGAGCCCCTACACGCATTTGATAAGTGTCAGTATGCAGGCTTTCATAGTCTTTTTTAGGATATTGATACTGGTTGGTGTGTTGGGTTGTATTTTGTATTCTCTCTGAAGACATTGACCTCCATGAAGTTTCTACTTGATTACTTTGGTTAGTTAAATGTGTTTGTTTCCTTAGAGATACTTCTAATGATTGTGTTTTCATAGTGCAGAGCTTATGTGAAAGTATATGATTTATTTTAAAAGGAGGGCTTAATGTTTAACATTTCTCAACCTGTTTCTACCCTCAGTTGTAAAGAATACCGGAACGCCTTAGAGGAGTTGTCCAAAGTGAGCCCGCGGAGCAGTGCCGAAGAAGGGCCTCCCACCACCAGGTGACCTGCGATTGAGTGGAGTCTGTTCTAATGTGGCTGTGCCATCATTTTCTAAATTCTCAATAAATGATAAATAATTCACTTTTATCAATATGAACGTTTCTAGGACCCACACTTATATTTTAGCTAATAATTGATAGGACAAAATTCAAATGTAGCAAAAGATCTTAAACTGTTTCTTTGGATACTGTTCAGTGGTTCTCAACCTTCTGGCCCTTTAAATACAGTTCCTCATGTTGTGACCCAACCATAAAATTATTTTCGTTGCTACTTCATAACTGTAATGTTGCTACTGTTATGAATCGTAATGTAAATATCTGATATGCAGGATGGTCTTAGGCGACCCCTGTGAAAGGGTCGTTCGACCGCCAGAGGGGTCACGACCCACAGGTTGAGAACCACTGGTTCAGATGATTGCCATAGAAGTTCAATGTATACTGCAGTTTTAAACTTTTAACAGTTTTAATTCTCTTTGTTTTCATTTTAAAAAATATTAACCTGAAATTAGTAACCAACTGTTTGTCTTTATAACTTAAAAATATTTGTGAACTTTCCATAATAATTAAAGATCCTAATAATTAAAACAAAACAATAACCCCCAAACCGATTCTGGCATTTGGACCGAAATTGTCATAGGTTCATTATTTTTATTCTTATTGGAATAGGTTTTCCAACTTTACTAATGTGACAGAATTTTACTTGAATTATATATTATGATGACTAGCATGAGAAATGGGAAATTGGTATTTTCTGTAATTGTTTGACTTATAGATGCTAATATAACACTAACGGACTTGGGAAAAATATTATTAAAATTTATGCTCTCATATTTTTCCACACATATTTATAGTTATAATATTTTACTTTCTTTTTCTGAAGTCCAATAGACATTTCAAGACTTCTTTTTCCATGTTCTACCCTGTGTGTATATAAGTCATGAATCAGATTTATGCTATTGTG
The DNA here is from genome assembly GCF_000327345.1 of Myotis davidii. NCBI lineage: Eukaryota > Metazoa > Chordata > Mammalia > Chiroptera > Vespertilionidae > Myotis > Myotis davidii. The sequence continues at coordinate 4,200,354 of NW_006287548.1, forward strand.
AGTGAGGTAGGTGGGGAGTAGATTAATGCAGGAATCAGAGTACTTGCTATTTTCTGTCTGAATAGTGTAAAACCAACTTTTCTTCTGTTTTTTCATTTTTAGTACTTTAGACAGCAGACCAAAGAGCAGCAGCCCCATTAGATTACCCGAGAGCAGTGGAGGACAGACAAACCGCACAGCAGAAGCAGAACCACAGCCAAGTAAGATTGCAAATGGAGAAGGAGTTATTATTAGTTTTGTTTGTAATTGTGGGCAAGAATTTATTCTGGTCTTTGATATACAATATGGGCTGAAAATTTCTTGTATATCCTTCTTTATACATAGTTTGCTATTGTTTGATTCTTGTTTATTGACTTTGGAACTCCTAGAGACTCTTAGGTCTATGCAAAAGCCAGCAGGACCTGCCTTCCCACCTACGCTTTCAGTTTAAAGTGTACAACCTAAGAAATATAACAGCAACATCTTTGTTGTTTTATAGTGTTGTTGGCATTGTGCAAAGAACTTCTTATGTATTATCTCCTTTAATCCACACAGTAACCAAATAAGAGTTATTTACCATATCCCAATTTTCCCAAAAGGAAGTTTAAATTAAGTTAAGCAATTTGTTCAAGATTACTATACAGCTACTGGAGAATTGGAATTTGAACTTGGGTCTTTGTCAGTTAAGAATGTATCCACTACAAGTAACAGAAAACTCATGGCTGTTGGGGTTTAAACAAGTGGCAGTTTATTTTTCTAAAATAACGTCTGCAGGTAGGTAGTTGCTGGCAGTGGTTTAGCAAGTCACCATTGTCATGACAGCATAGGGGTAGTTAGTTTTTCTACGATTCTCTTAAGTTTTACTCATGGTTGGAAATGTTCCACTGAACATCTTTATTTGAGGCAGAAAGAAGGGAGGTATAAGCTGCAGCCATTCCCTTTTACTAGCAAAGCAGAGACCTCCCCTTCAGGTTCATTAGCTAGGACTGCTTCACATGGCCACCCCTCCCTGCAAAGGAGACTGAGAGAGTGATGCGCATGTCCTAGTCGGCTTATGCAAATCATTCATTTCCTGGGGCTGTTCACATGGTTGCCCAACTCCCCTCCTTGAATTGAAGTTCAGTTAGCAAGGAACAAGGTAGGATTAGATATAAAGGAGGCCATTCTGATTTCTAACATCCTAAAGTAAGCACTTTATGATTAACATTTGATAAGGATCTTATAGATTGTAAATGTCCAAGATTAAAATCATATATACTAAGCTCATAGATCATATGTATTAAGCTCAAAACTAAGAATAAAAGTATAGAGCAAACTTTAGTAATATTTTTGGCCATCCCATACTACCTACTTTCTGAAAAAATGTTAAAAAACAAACTCATATTTTGTTGTATTAAAATGTAAGAACACAAATGATATAATGATGTTAACTTTGAATTCCCATAGCTCATAATGTTTTTTGAGTTAGTTTTAATTGTAATGCTATAACAATTCAGCCCTAACTTAATCTTGTTGCTTAAGATGTTATGACTGCCTTGGAAATATATTTTTCAAAGGTTTTATTAGAATTTCTCACCTTTTGATACATAGCTATCTGACCATTGTTCTTTTTCTGTTTCTGTTAATAAGAGTGCTCGACTGCCCTCCCCAAACTCATAAAAATTATGGAATAATAATCTGTGCAAATGAAAGTATCAGTGTTACTAATATTTATTATCCTTAGAAAATGGTTACTGCAAATAAAGAAATGAGTTGAAAATTTTAATTTTTCCACCTGTAGTGACCAGTACTTAATATGTTGCCTCTTATTTTTAGCCAAAAAGGCTTCTGGAATGTTGTCCTTCTTCCGAGGGACGGCAGGGAAAAGCCCTGATCTCTCCTCCCAGAAGAGAGAGACCTTACGTGGGGCAGATAGCGCTTACTACCAGGTCGGGCAGACGGGCAAGGAGGGGACAGAGAATCAAGGCATCGAGCCTCCAGGTGTGTTAAAGGGAGACCGAGCATGCTTACTCTAAGCTTTGATTGACATAGTTTAGTTGCTTATTTCCTTAGAGCTGTAAGTAGATGATTCTTACTACTGAAATCAGGGCCCCTCACTCCTCACACTCAGGGTGGTAGAGTGGAAGAGCATGGCACTTGGAGAGTCCGCTGGTTTCCGATGTCATTGCAATCACTTACTGCGAGGTAGAGTCAGAAATCCTTCCCTCCCCACCTGTAATGTGGCAAAAAGCAATCAATGTCTCCTAAGGTTTACATGACATTACACATGTAAGACATGTGTCTCACATGCAGCTCACAGTATATATTCAAATGGTTCTCTTCCACTAACCCCTCAGATGTTCTTTCCAGTCCCTGCACGGTTGAGGCTATTGCTGTCCACCTTCATTTGATAGTTAGGACATATGTCTAGCTGATTGTGTTTGAGTCTGGAGTTAGACCAGGAGTTAGCAGCCTTTGCTGACCTGTTTTTGTAACTAAAGTTGTTTTGGAACATAAGCACACCCATTCAGTTACTTACTGTCTGGCTGTTTTTATGTATGTGTTGGCAAATTGAGTAATTGTGACTTAGTAAAATACTTTAACATCTGGCTCAAATACATTGGTAGTCGATTAGATCATGAATTTAGTAGTTTATTTAAAAAATAGCAACTGCCTGATAAATCTTCATTATTATTTTAAGATACTTGTTTAGTATTCTATAAGCTGCTATTGAGCTCAGATCCTTGGAGGGCTTTGGTGCTTTGGAAAAAATAATTTTGAAATATGAAACTTGAAGGATGACTTATTCTAGATGTTAAAAATATTCCTAATCTACAGTAATTAAACTGGATCTGTCAGTAGGTGTGCCACACAGATCAGTCAAATATAAAACAAAAGTAGCTCTGAAGAAGACACTAGTATATTTTATGTATTATAAATATTTTAGTATATGATATAGAAAGAACCACAAACCATTGGAGAAGTATTATTCCCCGCATGGGGGAAACTGGTCATAAACTCTGAATAGAAAATCTTGATGTAAGAGCTGAGTTAGTATATTGCTATTATAGGAATCACTGAAGTATAAGCAAAATTATTCTTTACCCTAAAGTCTCTATTTTTTAATTTGAAAATTGATCTTGCAAAAGGTACACACATTTTTATTATAAACTATTATTGTAATACTTTACAATAAAAGTTGTATACAGTGCATGCATGAGAGCGACTTGGCTAAGATAAAGAGGGTCCGTTTTTATTGTTATGTCAGGGGAGAAAGAACAGACAAAATGAAGTGATAACTAAAATTTTGGCTTGACTAATGATATTAAACTTTTCAGATGAAGTTGATGGAGGAGATGCACAAAAGAAACAACTCACGAATCCTCATGTGGAGCTCCGTAAGTATGAGATAAAATGTTGTTGATTTAGGCCCAGGGACTATAGTTGAGCAAACTCTATTATTTGAAGTTTTCAGTTACATTCTAGATAAGTATTCTATTCCTTGAATATTAAGTCTGTGTGCTGATGTAGTTTTAATTAGTTTCAATCTCGTTCATGAAATATACGTTATTCACTTACAAAGAAAGTTAATTTTTACACTTAATTGAAATGATAATTTTTAACCCTTAAATTATAATTTCTAATGTTTTAATAATTACTTATTGTGTAATCTGGAGCCATAGAGTCTTGACAAGGTATCTAGAATTGTGTGTATGTGTGTGGGTGCTAAAAACTTATTACCCAGAATATTATATACCATATGTAAAAGTACAATGATGAAAATACAGTAACCAGTATAAAGTCAGAAATGGGTCTTATATTATGTTTGACTTTTATGTAAATATGGAAGGGTGGTCATTAGGAGCTCTCTAATCCTCTCTAAAAATCACTTTAACAAGATTATGATGAACAGGGATATAGTAGGCTTAACATGAAAAACACTATTGTGGAGAAAATTAAATGGCTGTGTTTGGTGGGAGGTGTGGAATTGGACAAG
>NW_006287548.1:4204363-4216583 GCF_000327345.1 Myotis davidii
AGCTTTTTTTAACACTTCTGTTTATAGAATTTTCTGATGCTAACGCCAAGTTTTATTGTCGGCTCTACTATGCGGGAGAATTTCATAAGATGCGGGAAGTGATTTTGGGCAGCAGTGAAGAAGATTTCATTCGATCCCTTTCGCACTCATCACCCTGGCAGGCCCGTGGAGGCAAATCGGGGGCTGCCTTCTATGCCACTGAAGGTGAGTCTTTTAGTCATTTACTGATTCAGTGGTATCTCTCTATCCCTCACGTAATTCATGAATGGCTTGAATTGAGGCAGTAAGTTATGTCAGTTGGCAAACAGAGTTTTCTGTTTTTATGTTTATACTTTATGCTGTGTCATAAAATATTGAAAAGAATATACATATATAGGGTGTGTAATTAAAGACAAACATGGATCAGATTTGTATTAAATTCTCTCTAGTCCTGAGTTTTCCAAATGCAAATAACAGAGCACTTCCAGATAATTCAAAAGGTACCTCAGCCCTGGCCTGTGTTGCTCAGTTGGTTGGGCATTGTCCTGTGCACTGACAAGTCACTGGTCTGATTCCCGGTCAGGCCACATGCCCATGTTTTGGGCTGACTCTCCATTATGGGGCATGCAGGAGGCAGCTGATTACTGTTTTGCTCATATCAATGCTTCTCTCTCTTTCTCCCTTCCTCTATTTAAGGGTATAGAGGGGATAAATGGTAATGGAAAATATTATTTTAAAAACTAGAGGCCCGGTGCACAAAAATTTGTCCACTCGGGTTGGGGGGTGTCCCTCAGCCTGGCCTGTGTCCTCTCGCAGTCTGGGACACCTCGGGGGATGACCACCTGCTGGCTTAGGCCTGCTCCCTAGGGTAGTGGGCCTAAGATGGCAATCAGACATCCCTCTGGCAGCCCGGCAGCCCTTGGGGGATGTCCACTTGCCAGCAGGAAGCAGGCCTAAGCTGCAGTTGGACATCCTTAACGCTGCTGAGGAGGCAGGAGAGGCTCCCACCACCACCGCTGTACTGGCATCCATCAGCCTGGCTTATGGCTGAGCAGAGCTCCCCCATGTGGGAGCAGACTGACCACCAGAAGGCAGCTCCTGCATTGAGCGTCTGCCCCCTGGTGGTCAGTGTGTGTGATAGTGACCAGTCATTCCCAGTCTTTCTGCTGTTAGGGTCAGTTTGCATATTACCCTTTTACTATATAGGATAGAGGCCTGGTGCACAGGTGGGGGCTGGCTGGTTTGCCCTGAAGGGTGTCCCGGATCAGGGTGGGGGGCCCGCTTGGGTGCCTGGCCAGCCTGGGTGAGGGGCTGAGGGCCTTTTTCAGGCTGGGCAGCGACTGAAGCTCCCAGCCTCCTTTTTTTCTTTCTTTTTTTATTCTGAGATTTATTTACCTTCTATAATTAAAACATTATTGCCATCACTGGCGCTCCCAGCTCTGAGGCCTCGGCTGGCTGAAAGCAGGTATCTGGGGTTTGTTTAGCTTGTATAATTGAAACGTTGCTTTTGGAGCTCAGAGCCGGGCCACGGCAGGCCGGGAACCTTGGCTTCCTCCATCACTGTAGCAAGCAAGCCTCCTGCTTGCTTCAGCTGCGTGGCTGCCAGCCGCCATCTTGGTTGGCAGTTAATTTGCATATCGCCCTGATTAGCCAATGGGAAGCGTAGCAGAGGTATGATTAATTACCCTTTTTGTCTTTTATTAGATAGGGTAAAAATTCCTTAAAATAAAAAAGGATTTGTATCTTTCTGCACTGATGAGAGAAAGATAAAAATAGAAACATTTAACCTGAGAGTGGGAAGGCCAAGGTCCTCACTCATCAAGGCTTACAGAAGGCCATGACCATTTGTACTTCACATTCCATTCCATTCTCCACACCCACTGAGCAAAATCACTGGAGATAATCCAGTCAGATTGCTTGATAAGAGCTTTTATAACTATAATTTATTGGATTGCTAACAAAGGAAAACATTTATAAAATTTTATTAAAAATTTTTTAGTTTTAAAAGGCAGATCAACTATGAATTTAGGGGTGGTACTTTCAGAAGAGGCTTCTTGACTACATGACGCCCTTCCCACCCTTCAGTTACTTGAGAACTGTGTTCTGATGAGGATTTTCTCTGTGACATCAGAAAGTATCTCTTAAATTAAAACAGGAAACAAGTAAGTCATTTGGGGTCTTTGGAATGATTTATTGTAGATCATCTCAGTGAATAATTGTGATTGACTAACCATGAGATTTCTGCCTTTTAGATGATAGATTCATTTTGAAGCAAATGCCTCGTCTGGAAGTGCAGTCTTTCCTCGACTTCGCACCACACTACTTCAGTTACATTACAAACGCTGTTCAACAAAAGGTAGGCATCCCAAACCTCGGTCTATAGCTAGAGTCACTGGGCCTTTACATCCTCAGAGCTGGTCCTGATGTGAGTTTTCTCTGTGGTAAGATGTGGACAGGCCATGCTGGATCTCTGGTGTGCTGCAGAGATGGGATAGCAGTGATTTCAAACTCCTCCTACCTTGCCACTGAGGAGCCAAGAGATCTCAAGGAAGTTGCATTTAATTAGTATATATATGTCGATTAAAAACATCAAGACTGGATGAAAATAGCTGAACATTTAATAATTTGTAATTTTGCTGAGACAGAAATTTGAAAAGTGTTGAAAAATGAGGGCATGGGTTCCTTAGGCAGAAAGAGAGGAGCCTGTGGCCAGGTTTGTCCGTTGCCGTTGAGGAGTGACCCTGCCGGCAAAAGTATGGGGAGTCACGTGGATCCTTTTCCCTTTTATGGTTTATTGCAGTCCCCGGGGAAATTCAGTGTCGTAATAAAACTTGTAGATTTGAACATTTGTGGGGGCTTATCCCCTGGGAGGATGTAGAGGATCTAGTATGTTCAGTGGCGTTGCTGCTTTACTTGATTCTGAGCTTCAAGTTAGTTTTTTTAAGGCCCTCAGACTGTTCATATTAAGAAAAGATCGTAATTGGGTATAACATGAAAAACCCAGATATTGGTATTAAATTTACAAATAATCCTTTTTGATAAGAATTTACTCTCATTTTTTCTTGATTAGAGGCCCACTGCATTAGCCAAAATTCTTGGAGTTTACAGAATTGGTTATAAGAATTCTCAGAACAACACTGAGAAGAAGTTAGATCTCCTTGTCATGGAAAATCTTTTCTATGGGAGAAAGATGGCACAGGTAAGGGTGTTGGACGATGCAAAGCATTTAGCTACTGGAACCCTTTGTTTTTCTGGTTTGTGAATATAATGAATCAGAGAACAGCTTCTTGTTGGACAGTACATGTTAGAATTTGGTTGCTTGGTCAAATTTAACTTTGGGTTTGTTGAACCTTATAAGGGAAGAATAAAGAGGAATATTGTAGACTAGTCCTAAAATTTAGCATCTCCAGTGTCCTAGAAACACAGAATTATAGAATTAGAAGGCAGATGTACTTCTGCCATTTCAGTATTAAACATGAAGAAACGAAGGCCCACAGAAATGAAGTACTTTATGGTAGTCACAGATATTTCTAGAACCAGGTTGGTCTCCTTTCCAGAACAGTAAGTACTCTTTAAAGTGCTGGTCTTTGAACTGTTTCCAGTTGGTGGTGAGATGCGGAGCTTGTACTGGAATGCAATTCAGTGCACTACTTTCTTCATTGGGAATGTCTTGCTATGATATGAGAAAAACAGCTGCTGAACTAAACTATGCTTCCTCATGTAATTGATGTGCATTACATCATCACTAGCCAGGAGCAACCTACTAGCGATGGTCTGTCCAGTACACTTCAGGCTGCACTGGTCTAGTCCCCAAGTCCCTGACCATTGCCACTACCCCAAAATTCCTCAAGGTGGGCTGTTGCTTCTCTGTTGCCATAAGTAATCACATAAAGTTTTGGAATCAAAACTTTTAAGTTTCCTAAGAATATTTGCATCTGGTTCCTAAACTGCCTTTCAATCCAGTGATGTATTTTTGGAGTTACTTATTGATGTTAACGTTGATTAAGTGGGTCAGTTATTTTTTAAATGTTTCAGTAACTGAGTACTTGGTATTAATTTCATATGATATAATTATATCACATGTATTTTATGTATTACACAATTATAATGCATGCATTTAATGACATAGGTTAAGTTTTTAAATTAAATGTAGGTGTGAATAATGGCAGTGGCTATAGGGAACCCTCTGGCTTTTTACTTTAATGGCATTAATCATTTGTAGCAACTCCGATGTGACTGAATTTCCTTTCTGCCAGGTGTTTGATTTAAAGGGCTCACTTAGGAACAGAAATGTGAAAACTGACACGGGGAAGGAGAGTTGTGATGTAGTGCTGCTGGATGAGAACCTCCTGAAGATGGTCCGAGACAACCCTCTGTATATCCGCTCTCATTCCAAAGCGGTGCTGAGAGCCTCGATCCGCAGCGACTCCCACTTCCTTTCTAGCCACCTCATTATAGATTATTCTTTGCTGGTTGGACGAGATGATACCAGCAATGAGCTGGTTGTTGGGATTATAGGTAAGTCAATAAGCGTACCTCACTTATGGTTCATGATTGAAACCAGAGTCAAATTTGAAGATTATACTGAACCTGGTCTACTAATAGCTTATTGAATATTTTTATCAAGTTTCATTTAAAAATTTCAAAATAATAGATTTTAAATTCTAGGATATAAATAGTACCTCTATTCAGTCGCCTCATTTCCATTTTTATTATCTTTACCCAAAATATCTGCATTCAAAAAGTCATTTATTTTTATTTTTTGCTAATCCTCACCCAAAGATATTTATTCAATTGATTGTTAGAGAGAGTGAAAGAGAGGGAGTGAAGGGGGTAGAGAGAGATAGATCAATGTGAGAGAGAGACATCGATTGGTTGCCTCCTGCCGGCACCTCAACTGGATTGAACCTGCAATTCAGTTTGCACCCTTGACTGGGAATCGAACGCATGACCCTTTAGTGCATGGGCCTACTCTCTAACCACTGTGCACACTGGCCCAGGCCAAAAAGTCACTTAAAAAGGAAGGCCTATGATATGGGGAAAAATCCTTAGAAGGGTACCTGGCATATTGTGGGCACATCACATGCTGTCAGGACTCAGTAAATGTTAACTATTGTAGAAGTAATAGTAATTATTAATGTCCTTTGCTTATATTATTGGTGAAACTTTATTGCTGATTTTGCTTTCTGCAACAGATTATATTCGGACATTTACATGGGACAAAAAGCTTGAGATGGTTGTGAAATCAACAGGAATTTTAGGAGGACAAGGTGAGCAGTTTTTGTTTTGTTTTCTCTTTAAACTATTCTCATGCTTTCCTTATCAGTTAACATTTTAAAAAATTGATACATTTTTAATTCCAAAAAAATTAGTGGTTACCTCTGACTTTATCATAATTTCCAAAATGATCAAATAATAGGAGTTGTAGGTTAGTAAATACTGAGTTTTAATTTGTATTAAATTGCCAGAGGTTCTCAAAATGGAAAGTTAAAAAAAGGGGGGCCAGAGGTTCTGAATAAGGTTATTTGGAATTAACACTTGAAGTCTTCTGAGATCTATGTGCACTGCTGGCCCTTTTGTGCTGTACACATCCCTCTAGGCAAGAGCTCATCTTTTAAAATAGGAACTCCTACCAAGAAGGACCTGTCCCATGTCGTGGCTCAGACTGCTGCGGGGTATGCAGTTTACATGAAAGGACAGCTTTTGAAGTGAGTTGCCTGATCACTTATGTGATGGTTTTCTTTTCCCTTTCCTGTTTCATAATTTTAGGTAAAATGCCAACTGTGGTCTCTCCAGAGCTGTACAGGACTAGATTTTGTGAAGCAATGGACAAGTATTTCCTGATGGTCCCGGACCACTGGACAGGTTTAGGTCTGAACTGCTGAAATGAAACACTTATTTTGAAGTGGACCGTGAAGGACAGGGGGCTGGAGCAACGGACCACCAATAAGCTACATTTGACTTGTTTGTCACATTCACCACTATTTGCCAAAGCCTTTCAGTCCTGCGTCTGTGTGGGCCATCTGTAACTGAGGGTTAAAATTCCGTGGATTTGCATTTTGGTTTTCAATGTCTACAAATTGGCTCTCCCTGGACTGAAAAGTGGCATGGATTTCTTTTTCACTTAAGCAGAAGTATAGACACATTTCAAAGGGCTAAGGACAAATACATGGTTATAGTTGAGGAGCTAGGGTGAAAAGTAGGTTGTCAAATTTGCTAACAGTCCTGCTAAGAAAACAATGTCTCATAGACTGTGACTGGGCATCACATTTGATATATTCTTCACTTAAAAAGCATTTGTAGAGCTGGTGAGATTTCGGGGGGGGGGGGGGGGGGGGATTTTTCTGGGGGGGGGGGGGGTGGTTCTTATGTAATTAATGTTGCCTAGTATCAAGATTTTTGAGACTTAAAAAAAAATTGTGAATTCTTTGAATGGCCAGTTAAACAGATGGACACAGCCTCTTCTTGTTTTACAGAGGAATGTGACTTAAATCAGGAATTCTTCCCTGCCCTGTATCTTTCCAGTACGTTTGATGTTTCTCAGGTTCTGTCTTTACTTCTCTGTGGCTGGCAAGAGGCTGCTGCTATTAACTTTAAGCCTTTTTTTCTGGAGCTGTTTTTCAAGTTTGTTTACAACTTTTGTGCAGTTAATATGTTAAACAGCACTTACTTGCACATGCTCTTATTCTAGGTTTTTCCTCTTAACTTTCAAGGACAACATTAGTAAATGAGTCTTATAATGACTAAGTCCCCAAAGGGCGAATGGTTAATGAAGGAGTTTTTTTAAATGTAAAAAATAATTTAGGCCCAATCCAAGAAATTGGGTGAAAGGGAAGCACTTGTTCATTTTTTTTGTAGAGGTAAAGTGTCTATTTCAATATAACCAGCAATTTAAGTGACATCTATCTAAGAAATACCCAGGGTGGCCCTAGCTGGTTTTGCTCAGTGGATAGAGAGCATTGGCCTGTGAACTGAAGGGTCCCTGGTTCGATTCCGGTCAAGGGCACATTCCCGAGTTGAGGGCTCCATCCCTAGTTGGAGGTGTGCAGGAACCCTCTGAAATCAATAAAGATACATTAAAAAAAAATAGGTTGTTTAAAAAGTTATCCGAAGTACTAAACATAATAATAACAACGTAACCTGAATATTCCCTCTTGGCTTCTTTGCATAAAAAGGATAATTGGGGGGATTTATAAAGTTGTGAGTGTTCTACTCTTTTCAGGCTTCCTATAATAGCACATTTCTCTTGTAACTTTCACATAGGAAGACAAAGAAAGCTGGACACATTGCAGTTACAGAGACTATAGACCGGAAATGGGAACATTTTGGAAAAGTCGCTTTAGAGAATGAAAACGTTAGTTTGGTGTATGGTGCTTATTAAAAACATGGTTTGTTTTGAACTAGAAACAAGTTGACCAAGGACTTAGGACTGATCTGATGATAAGCATTTAAAACAACAACACGTGGTGATGTTAGTGTCCATATGAAAGACCAGTATAGTAGGTACAGGAGTGACACCTCGGGAACATCAACTTGCCTGTCCAGGAGCAATGGTTTTTACATCCCGTTTGGAATGCAATCACTGTTTTGACTTCTCTGTTGGTTTTTTCTCTCAGGATGCTGTGGGTTATTTGTCCTGTCCATTTCCTGCACCCCCAGTCATGAACACCTGTGATGATGGTGTTTCTTTGTTTTGGTCTCAGTACCACATGTGTACCTTGGATCCGCCACTGGAACAGCGCCTGACAATAATTATGTGTCTTGCTGATTATGTTTTCCTTGTCCACGACTTTTAAGAACTATTTTTTAAAAAGCACTGCTGCCTCTTAGCTAATTTTTTGGCTAAAAAAGTTCCAATGTAAACTGAAGCAATACTTGCTATCCTTTTAAAACTGTTGTAATGAAGGGGAAATATAAACTTTAATTTGTTGCTGCTCCTGTGTAGGCCACCCAATATTTAAGGTGTTTGAACTATTGTGCTGCTCAGTGCTAACCACTGGTTGACTTTACCTTCCTTGAGTTCGCTTTCAAGGCCTAGAAAATATTAATGCTGAAAAGTGAAGAATATGGAAGAAATCTTAATATTTTCTTCCTTAGAATTAAATATGAATCCTGGAAATAATTGATAGTAGCACAAGAAAACTAAACATGTTGCATTATATAAAAATCTCCTTTATAAATTTGAAGCCTTTTGATGCCATCAAAACTATATTAAAAATAAAAAAGTATTTACTTTTTTCTTACCCAAACCTAAGAAAAATGAGAGGGATAAGCTGTTGCAAGTCCTTTTACAGTTTATTGAATATTTTAAATTTTTAGACACTAAACATTTCCTATAAAATGTCCTACTTATAATTTTTTTCCTTGATCCAGCAGTGTGGCTTTCTAACTTTAGCTGTTATTGGATAGTGTAAATAATAGGGTTGTGTTGGTTTTTGTGGCATCAGTTTCTCTTTGGCATTTTACCCACTAGCAGTGGGCTTGTTATAACTGCCACGGAAAGGAGTCTATCTGTAGAAAGTCTGCTTGGTTAATAGAGTGGAAGCTATTGTGAATGAGCCTGTCAGTGAAAGAGATCGGCCATTCATTACTCCTCAAGTGTTAACATACTGACTTACGCAGTATTCAAAGCATCTAGTGCAATGCCTTTTTTTGTTTGTTTGTGTAACACGGGTGCAGTGTATTATAGAAAAATTAAAATTACAATCATGAGCATTTTTATTAATGCTTCTGTGCTGGTTTTATAAAAATGTACATTCTGTCTTTGGACAGGTTTAATTTTAACTAGAGAAATGATATTGTAAATCATAATAGCCTCTTTTAACTTAGTATGAAAATTCAATGAACAATACTGAAAATACCTAATGTATGATATTGTATATATTTCTCTACTTTGGTTCCAGTTGTTTTATATGATTGACATGTTATTTAAGAGATAAAACTGCCTTGACCTTTTAAAGACTTATTCTGTAAATAAAAAAGACTCACAATAAACTGAGAATCGACTTCACTTAGTTTTGAACCTGCTTGAGAAAATTAAGAAAGGAAGCTGGGATTTGGCCATGCAGGCCTGACCCCTGGCCCCTGACCTCTCTGTTCATGCTCTCCCCCTTCCTTTTCTGAGGATTTGAATCTCTCACTAATAAATGACGCTTCTCTTACATCTCGGAAAGGGGGTCTTGAGTTTGTGGGTCCCTTCCACCAGCCCTTTCTGCCATGAACCCTGATTTTGCCTTATTTTGTTCCTCATGTTCAGGGTTTACCTAAAGTGGATCCGAGTGTGGTGCAGCCTGCAGCTGTGGGCACCGCTGCCCATCTTGGGGTGCCTGGACTCACCTGGCAAGTGAGAGCCACTGGGCTGGAGGCGGCTCCTCTTCCCTAGGGCATTGGGGGAGGGGGGTGGGGGCAGCGCCTGCCTGCTTTTCCTTGTAGCGAAGGAAAAGGCACAGGCGTAGGTACCAAGCACCCGTTAGTTTTCTGTCCTTGCTCCCCTAGAAGCCTCTTGTGTCGGAAATTAACTTCCTGTTAAATTTCTGGAGAATGTTTAATGAAAGTAATTTTTTTAAACCTAATTTTAAAAAATAATGGTTAAAAAAGTAACAAAATTATTCATCTTAACCATTTTTAAGTGTACAGTTCAGTAGTGTTAAATATATTCACATCTCCAGTACTGTCTTATCTTGCAACACTAACTGTTCCATTAAACAACTCTTTTCACCCTTCGCCCCCGCTTCCCTGCGCCCACCCCCCCAACCATCCCACATTCTGCTTCCATGAATGTGACTACGTTAGAGTCTTCATTATAAGTATTTGTCTTTTTGTGATGAGCTTATGGCACTCAAGGTAGTGTCCTCAAGGTTCATTCATGTTGTGACATTTCCTTCCCTTTTTAAGGTTGAACGACACTTTGTTGTATGGATGTACAACAATTTAAAATTCATCATCAGTGGACATTTGGATTGCCTGTACCTCTTGGTTGTCAGGAACAATGCTGATATGAATATGAGAGTGGAAATATGTCTTTAAGATCATTTTTGAAATTTGTTAAGTGGGATTGCTGGATCATATGGTGGTTCCATTTTTTTAACGTTTTGAGAAAACTCCATACTGTTTTCCATAATAGTTGCACTATTTTACAATTCCACCAACAGAGCAGAAAGGTTCCAATTTCTCTACATCCTCTCCAACCTGGACTATCTATTTATTTATTTAATGGTAGCCATCCTCATGGGTGTGAGGTAATTCCTCGTGGTTTTGATTTGAACTTCTCTGTTGACTGACGATGTAGAGGATATTTTCATATGCTTCTTGGTCAAATAAAAGGTAGTTCTCTATTCCATGACTTTTAAAAATCCAGTTTCTTCTACTTGGAAGTCCTGTTAATTGCAACAAATTAGAACAGACAGTAGCATAACCAGGGAGAGAAATTTTAATTCAATTTGCAAAAACATGCTTTCAGGTACCACCACAGAGTTATGACCCTGTACACTGATACCCATTACCCCTGGCCAGAGCACGCTTGGGGAGCACAGCAGCCTGGGCTGGACTCTGGAGTTGCCATCATCTTTGCTTCTTAGCTTCTCATTCACCACTCCCTTCTTAGGACAGAAATAGAAGCCTTGTGCTTTAAAATATTGAATAGAGAAATTTGTGATTCTCCAAGTTAAATCACTACCTGATAATGTTAACATTTTTGTTCAGTACCCTTCTTTAAAAAAATACAGGGAAACAATCTGTTCCAAGAAACGGTGGCCTTTCATTTAATTATAGTTATGCGATGATTATTTTTTTAAATGGCCTATTGAGTAAAGGAGATGAAGAGGCCATTTAAAAAACAGGCAGTAAAATGGTTAATAAATACATAAAAAGCTTCCTTACTAACATTTAAAGACATGCAAATTAAAATAATGAGATATAATTTGCCACACGATACGTTAAAAATTGTTACATCAATTTTATGGATCGACTGCAAATCAAACACCTGTTTGGGCAATTGATGCACATAAATAGAAACTCGAAAAATGTTCTTATGCTTTGACCCAGCATTTCCACTCCCAGGCTTTGCCGCATAAAGCTCTCGCCATCTGGAGGGAAGCACGATGAGGGAGAGAGGGTCCGAGCGACCTAAGTCAAGGAAACATCGCAATTCTCTCCTTGGCTGAAGTCTTCCTGCCAGTGGTTCATTCTCTTACTTTCAGCCACAATATACCAATCAGTCTCCTAAGTCAAATTTTTTTTTTTTTTCCTAAGTCAAATTTATCGGCAGGGTTCTGGACTTGAAATGGAATCCTTGATGTGGCTTCTCCCAACTTGGTATTAAAGGACCTATGAAGACCTAGACAAAAATTAAAAACAACAAACAAGTTTGACAGATAACTTACTGCCCTAATTAATAACTACTAGGTCAACAGAGCCAAGCTGAGGAAAAACTTCTTTAAACAAAGTAGCTCTACTCACCTTAAACTCATATGAAGAAACTGCCCACCCTAGCCTGACCCAGATGAGTACCTCTGGGCATTCGTCTTCACCGAAATTCTGTGAGTAATCATTTTAAGCAGCTGGATTACGGATCCCCACTCTTGATTTTCCCAAGTCTCTTCAGATACAGCAAATTTGAGAAAACATTGGCATCATCAAATCTTTAATTTGTTCCATATATCTGGCACAAGAAGGTGTCCGATTACCTTTTGCCAGAGAAGGTCAGATATAGACTATGTTCGTCATCTTCATCTTCTGAACATCATAGTTTAAGCTCTGATGAGTCATGCTCCCATAGCTCACACTGCTACTAGTATGTGTAGATATATCTCATTGTGTTGTGATCAAGAGATACAAATGGCTGTAGGTAATAGTATTGACAGACACAGTACAGCTATATAATTGCATCTGTATGTCGTATACATCTGGACTCTATAGCAATGCATTATTGAATTGTGAGGCATAAATAAGTTAATACAGATGAAGGGATACTGAGAGAGACAGACAGACACCAAGACAGAGAACCTGCTAATAAGCATAATGTATTTGGGTAAGTCTTAGTTCAGGCCACTATAACAAAATATAGAAGGGATGGCTTACACGAAAGACATTAATTTCGCACAGTTCTGGAGGCTGGCAAGTCTAAGATCAAGGAATCAGCATCGGGTCCTGGTGAAGGTCCTCTTCCTGGTTGCAGATGGCACCTTGCTGTATTGTCACGAGAGAGAGAGAGAGAGAGAGAGAGAGAGAGAGAGAGAGAGAG
>NW_006287548.1:4216621-4222994 GCF_000327345.1 Myotis davidii
CGTCCTCATGACCTAATCATCTATCAAAGGCTTTACTTCCAAATAACATTACACTGGGGTTAGGGCTTTGACATGTGAATTTTTCTTTTTCAGGGCCGGGGGGGTTGGGGCGGGGAGGTACAAGCTTTCATCCCATAACAGGTAAGGTACAAAATCTCAGGAATTTATATTCTCCATATAAGAATGTATCAATAACTGGCAGAATTTTATTTTTAAATGGCAATTTGTAGTCTTATGTTCTCTTTTAAAAGTTTCTTTTTTTTTTTAACTGTTCAATTCTTGAACTTCCATATACAGAGAAACAGCAATTTGACTAAATGCTCTGTTTTTGAGATCTGGATTGTTATTTGCACTGTTATCATCATGAACATCCTATAAACTTGTGTTTGCAGTGATAGCACTTTACATTATTACAAAAACAGTTTTATATGCAGTGTCAAATTTTATTTTCCAAAATACATTCTCTGAGATAGCAAGAATATATATTTTTATTTTTCAGATAAATTCCAGGGAGATTCTGGGGTATTTAGATTTATACAGGTAGAACATGGTAGTGCTAAATCCTAAGTAAACAGTCCTGTTTTATCAACTTCATATTTTGGTATCCATATCACATCACATCACATCACATCACATCACATCTTATCACATCATTCCAACGGGTAGTTCCTGCCATAACACTGTACTCACAAATGGCACACCCTCCTCAAAGTCTCCAGCATACAGTACTCTTTGTCCCCACCTTCCTCATTTTGCTGCTTTGATTCCTTTAAAAAAAAAAATCCCTGGGGCTTCAGAAATGAAGAGCCACTTAGTTAAACTAGAATTTACACTTCCCTCTTTAAAAGTGTGGGTCTGTTATTTGCAATTATCACTTGCAAAGTGATGATCACTTTTCATAATGTGAATGACTAAGGCGAAATAACGTTAGGGTGATTTTGCTTCTTTCTTCTATTATTCTGCCATTAGAGGCCTGATGCACAAAATTTGTGTTAGGGGCTCGGTCCCCGAAGCCCTGGCTTCATCTGGAAGGTCGTCCGGCTGTCTGGTCTAATTAGCATATTATGCTTTTATTATTATAGATACCTACAGGACGTCTCAATATTGTAATCTTTTTATTGGTTATTCTCTGAAGGGCAGTGACCACACATGTCCCAATCACTGATTACATTATTGCAGCAATCCTCTGATATAGGTAACCCTCTTTACGATTTTGTTTTACAAAGAGCAGAAAACTGGTGCTAGAGGGTTAAATAACATTTCAGGATCACAGATAATCCTGGCAGGTGGCAGAACCTGGCTTTTTGGGTGCAGGGCTCTCCCTCTCAAAGTCAATCCAAATGGAGTCATGAATGAATTTGCAACAGCTTAAGATCATCCTCTAATTACATTGGTCCCAACACAATTGAAGCTATAATTCCACCCATTGTTTCAGGAAGATCCTGCCTTGGGTGACATTACATGCTCTCCTTTGACACTGCCATGAGATTTCTTTCCTCTGTTGTGCCACTTGTGAGTCCCATTTCATTAAGACTTGGGATAACCTGTATTTATCTCCCTACTAGAGGCCTGGTGCAGGAATTTGTGCATGGGTGGGGCCTGACTGGGGAGGAGGGGCCATGGGAGGTGTGTGTGTGGGGGCGATCAGGGCCCCGATTGGGCTGGTTGGCCACCACAGTGCACATTATAGTGACCAGTCGTTCTGGTTGCTTGGCTTTTATATATATAGATTCTTCCTACGTATTTATTTACTGTGTTGGAACATAGATATTGTGACTTCTGAAATTCTCTATCTTTGCATAAAATGCATCTTCAAAAATTGTGTAATTTGAGCAGTGCTCCCCCCTCTAGAGCATGCCTGTTTGGATCTTCTTGTCTCTCCTAAGCTCCAAGGGCCCATCTTTTACCTCTCTAAATTGTTTCCTGAGCCCATGAAGCCCAGCTGGCTCACTTCTTTCACTGCTCACTTCTACTACCTCTATAACTTTCTAAATAAACTTTCACTACAGAAAAAATTTTGTGTCATTTGTAATACCAAGTAATAGGAATTGCTCTGGAATACACATTGAGACAAGAATCATATTATAAGGCAAAGTAGAAGTGGAGAAATAAACACAACCTTAGAGAGAAAACTGTTAAAGACCATGTCCAAACTATTAGGATATGAGACATAACAAAGTACTGCCCATATCCCTGAACTCTGTTTTCCTGATGTTTTGTTATAATTCTACCCCTAGGATCTTCAAGCACAGCTTTTAGCTGGAACCTACACCATGGGAGAAAATACCAACCTAGGGTCTGCTACCCAGTAAGCACTCATGGATAAAAGTAGCAAATATCCTATAGACTGAGACTTATAGAACATACATAAGAAAGCAATGAAAGATTATTTAAACACTAGAGGCCGGGTTTATGAATTTGGGCAGGAGGGGTCCCTCAGCCCAGCCTGCACCCTCTCGTAATCCAGGACCCCTTGGGGGATGTCTGACTGCTGATTTAGGTCCCCATCCTGAAGGGATCCCTGTGGGATCTAGCCTAAACCGGCAATCAGATATACTTCTCACAATCCGAAACCACAGGCTCCTCACCTCTCGTCTGCCTTCCTGCCTGCCTGATCACCCCTAACCACTCTCCTTCCTGCCTGATCACCCCTAACTGCCTCTGCCTCGGCCCCCACTGCGGCAGCTTTGTCTAGAAGGACGTCCAGAAGGACATCCAGAATGACGCCTGGAAGATCATTCGGCTGTCTGGTCTAATTAGCATCCTCCCCTCCTGGCCTGATTGCCCCTAACCACTTCTGCCTCGGCCCCCTCCACCATGTCTTTGTCCGGAAGGACATCTGGAAGGTCTCCTGGTCTAATTAGCATATTACCCTTTTATTAGTATAGATTGCATGAATATGTTGAATTCCAAGTAACTTTAGCATAACATCTTTGCCCCCTTCTTCTAACAATCCAGATACTCTGATTAATAATCATAGGGTGTTTAGAATGTGAAGATGCTGTCATTATTTCTGAATTTAAGCATTAAATAGTATTACACATTCAAGGTATTCGAAAAGACTAAATTTCTAATAATTTATTTTCCATTACTTTGACCATTAGGTATATGTCACACTTTACAGAATAATACATTGAACGCAAGTGTGTTCGAGTACACATGCACACACATACTTGATTAGGGGGAAAGTCTTCAAATCGATTGCCTGCACTCCTTGACAAAGCTCTACAGCATTATGCACTGTTTCATTAAAATTCTTTCTATTATTTTTAGCTCTTGACAATTGTTTTACTTAATTAATTCAATCAATCGTAGATTACTGCCATTTATGTATGCAGAAACCTGGGAACTTTATTAACTCTCATAAATGCCAAAATAGAACAGAAGCACCGGAGGACTGATAATTAAATGCATCTTTTAATTTCTAACCTATAAAAGGAATTTAGCTCATGCTCGCTTGCAGGATTTTGTCATTGTGTAGACTCTGGATTAGCACCTTCCCTTCAAGTCTAAGCTGTATGTGACCCAGGAGGGGAAGTCATGACCTTTCATTCCCTCTAATATAATGTGCCAGACATTGATATTTCATTGCAAACCATCAATGAGCAAAATAGTAAGATCCTTGAAGGGAGAGTTATATTTACTACTATATTGCTACAACCTAGAAAGGCATCTGGCACATAGTAAGTGTTTGATAAATATTTTTCTAAAAGATGAACAAATTGTTTTTGGCTTTGAGAGGATACTTACATATTTGGTCTCCAAATACCACATAGCAGAAGATATTTATTGAAAGTAAATGTTTATTATCCAATAATTAATAATAATACATGTGATTCATCAGCCTAAAAATAAAATCAAAGAATAAAAAATAACTTTTTTGGCTTTTTGATTCTTAATATTCCTTAAGCCACAGAAATCATGGGGAAAAACTGAACTTACTACCTTAGACATTTAGTAAAAAAAAAAATAATTTCGTTTCTTTTTCTCTCAGAATGAAGTATTCTAAGTCCTAAAACAGGTAAGATACATTTTCATCATCCTAAAGGGAACAGTGATGTTTCTTAATTTTCAATATAGAGTCACACTTAGCCCTCCTTGGTTTTATCTTTAAGGCTCTGATGCCAGGATGTCCTTATCAGTCAAACACGGGTCGCATGCAAAAATTAGGCTAACAAGCCCATGGTGGTTTATAGTAATTGTTGGTTGGACGTGTCTATTGTTTTGTAGAAGCCATGATCAGTATTCCAGCCATTTCCAATTACCATCATGATTTACTGAATGAGTTAAATGGGTGTTCTTAGAGGAGAACCTGTAAAAGGGGAGAAGAAAGACAATCACACTCGTGTTCAGAATGAAAACATTCCTTAGGGACATTCTATCATTATTTAGAGAGTCATTTTAAAGTTTATATATGGGGATATGGTTGGGTAATGTAATCAGACTGTTCTGTTAAAAATATTTAAAGGGTCTTCTCTCTTCCCCAAAGTTGCTATATTACTAATGAATTCATTGCTATTTTGATTTTGTGCCATTTGATACATGCCTGGAACAATTTGAGTCTGAAGGCAAAAGCAGAGTTGTCTGATAGACCTACGTCCTTTAATTAACAAATTAAACTCTCTTGAATTGTAGCTCTTGACCAGCACTAAATTTGATGGATGATTCGAAGATCAGGAAAACACTAGGCACAGATGAAGCCATCTTTTTTTTCTTTCTTTTAAAATATGTTTTTATTGATTTGTTTTTCCTTTTTTAGAGAGAGAGGAAGAGAGAGGGATAGAGAGAAACATCGATGAGAGAGAAACATCATCGATTGGCTGCCTCCTGCACGCCCCCCCTCTGGGGATTGAACCCACAACTTGGGGCATGTGCTCTGACCAGGAAGCGAACTGGTGGCCTCTTGGTTTTTGAGTAGATGATCAACTGCTGAGCCATACTGGCTGCGCAAGCCATCTTTTCTTGAGGAAGAAAAGAGACCACTGAGCACAGCTTCCTAACATGGCCCTAGTCTCATGCAGTAGGATGAGCTTTGGTTCTAGGTTTAATAGACAAGTTTCTTTCTAAGCGATGCCTGCAGATACATTGTTCAGACTAAGGGAGTAATTTTGGCTATGGAACAATGCTTCCTCATGCCCCACTGATTAACTGTTTGCATGACCAGCCATCATTTTGTAGCAAACCATAACCCATAAATCTGAAAATTCTGTTTATTTACAATAGACAGTGTACACAGTCAAGATACATCCTCATAACAACACTTTACAGATATGGCCTCCCCATTATCTTTCCAACCCTACTAAATACCATTAGCGAGTTAACCGGCAAGTCTGGTCATTAGCATGCATGCGGAAAAGGGTCAACTAGGCAGGCCTGGGTTGCTCAAATCCTGCACATTCCCAAGAAAGCCAGTCTTCAGGATTGGCCTTGGCTGGGTGGGAGATGACCTACAGAGAGCTCTATTTTGAATAAGAGCACCCCCCCCCAAAAAAAACCCCCCACCTAAAATCTTTAGTAGAATAAGTGGAAACTTTACTTGGTAATTTTGCAGGTGTGTGCCTACGAGTGTGTGCTGTATAATTTATATCTTGCTACTTTCAAAAAGCATATGAGATGGTCTAATACATAATACAAATAACGCGATTAAAATAGAGATAGGGCTGGGCATTTTCAGACATATAGAAATAGAAGCAAAGCCACCCCTTCCTAGTGTCTTAGAGCCAGCCAGCCATTAATAATACAGACATTTTAAAAGCAAACCCTGTTTTCCCTTTGACACACCAGTGAAAGCCCGTGGTGACAGATCTCAGATCCTCATTGTCAAGAGGAGATGAGGGAACTATTGTGCTTCACCCACGGGAATCATTCCTTCCTAACTGTATCAGGTCCTGGGAGACCGGATATTCTTCAGCTCAAATGTCTGTAAAGCGAGGTCTCTGGCATCTTGGTGATTATGCCTCCAAGAAAAAGAACAGACATTGCCCCAAACGAAGGTGTTTACACACACACAAACTGTTAAAGAATATTAGTTGTCTTTCTTTAATGCCTGGATCCAAAACTCACAAAACAATTTTGACCCAGATTTCTGGTGGCGTAGAATCTCTCTCTCTCTCTCTCTCTCTCACACACACACACACACACACACACACACACACACACACACACACACTGGTGATCAGCGCACTCTAGACAGTAGGGAACGTTGGGTCCCCTCCCCAGGGAGGGGCCGAGGGCGCCCCTAGGGACCGGGCGTTGGGACCAGGACGGAGTGGAGGGTAACAGGGAGGGTGCGAGCTGCGGGTTGCCGCCGCGCTCTGAACCCTCGCCCTCGGGTGCTCTGGGCGGCGGGAGGCAGTGCCAGGGAGGAGCGCGA
>NW_006287548.1:4223097-4242659 GCF_000327345.1 Myotis davidii
TCCTCGCTGGAGCCC
Organism: Myotis davidii; assembly: GCF_000327345.1. Classification (NCBI taxonomy): domain Eukaryota; kingdom Metazoa; phylum Chordata; class Mammalia; order Chiroptera; family Vespertilionidae; genus Myotis; species Myotis davidii. The sequence continues at coordinate 4,223,113 of NW_006287548.1, forward strand.
AGGTAAGAGCCAGGGACCCGCGGCACCTGCTTCCCCGAGCCTCCGGCTGGACTCGGGGAGACCCAGAGCGAGACCCAAGGGGCTCATGCTGACACACACACACGCACACACTCATGCACACGCACATGCACACACACGCACACACTCATGCACACGCACACACACGCGCGCGCACACGCACACGCACATGCATTCAGTGGAGCTGCGAAGATACATGCTTTAGGTGAGTGACGCCCTGGGGCGGGCGCAGCCAGATCGGCATCAGCTGGCATCTGCGAAGTAGGGGGGTGTAAGGAGCAATGGGGTCCCGGGGCAGGAGGGCGAGGCCGGGGGTGAAGGAACTTTCCTTACGCGTAGTCTCCTCCGTCCGGGTGAATGAATCCAAATTATTTTTGTCCGCTGGCCATTTGCTGTCACCTTTGAGAACTTAAACTTCTATGATCGATTGTGAGCACTGTCTGAAAAGATGACTGCTCTCCAGGATACAGAATCACGTGTTATCAAAGCAAAGAGACGAGACAGGAAAAAAAATTCGTGTTAAGTCAAGCTCAGTGGTTAATGTTAAGAAATAAGTGGTAGTTGTCATTTCATACTGCAAATATCGTTTGGAGATTTTCTGGGTTGTCCTTCAGAATAGTGCAGCCTCTCAAATGTGGAGCGCACGTTTCAGCCGCACAGTCTTCTTGTGCCAAATAAAACCTAGAGTTTACGCTCAGCTCTTCAGATGAGCTAGGAAGGAATGTACAGGTGTACATGGGTAGGAAGAAATGAGCTGGAAAGGCGCGTGTAAAAAGCAGTTTGAGAGTCCTGTGAATTTAAACGGAATCAACCTTATTTCTCCCTTCCGCTCGGTAGGGGGCGCATCTTGACCATCAAATGACACCCCAAGTTTTTGGGTTTTTTTCCCCCCCTCTTAAATTCTTTCACTGTGAGAGAATTAGGCATTGATTTATTACTGATAATACATAAACTCAATACTAGGGTATTGGCTTTCAGATGACCAATTTAAATATCAATTATGCTAAAAGTGCAATTGTTGTTTTTTTTTGTACATAACCACACAAATTAAAGGATGCACGTGGGTGCCTGCTAAATACTGGGCCTTACGTAACCTAACCAGGCTGTATCCGTAAACTTGTTCTCTTTTTTAAAAACCAAACAATATGTGTGTTACATATTTACAATAAGATTAGCAATGTATGCTTAAGAGTAGGGTTTGCTTAAACTTGAAAAATTTTCACCAACAGTAATAATATGACTGAGAGGGAAAAAACCCTACGAATTTGGTGACACAGAACTCTGGTGATCTGTAATGTATTTCCTGCATTTCTATCTCGTAAGCTATTTGAATAATATGCTTAAAAACACTGTTTCCTCATATAAGGGGCAAGTGAATTCTACCCCTTGATTTTGCTTAGTGTTCTAGATTACCTTTTCTAAGAAAATGGGAAGATATTGATTAGTACAACAAAAAAATCACTAAGGGATTATGGACAGAATATTTCCTTTACTTTCAGATTTCAAGAAAACAATCAGGACATTAAACATTCTGTTCTATAACTAAAACCATAGTTTCTCAAGGTTGGCACTATTGACATTTTGGGCCATATAACCCTTTGTGTCGGGGTTATCTTACACATTGTGGGTTAATGAGCAGCATCCCTTTCCACTAGATACCAGTAGCATCCTCTGTCCCTGCCCCCTTGTGACACAAAAAGAGTCTCTAGATATTGCCAAACGTTCCTGTGTAGGCAAAATTGCCCCTGGTTGAGACCCATTGCTTTAAACTGACTTCCATTTATCGTTATAGATTAGGAATTGTATGAAATGACAGTTTGTGATAATGTATTGCGTTTTTAGCACTGTAAACAAAATCTGAAAGTTAAAGCGATTTACATTGACACCTTTTCTGATCTTCAGTCTCTTCTTCTTCCTTCCCAACGAATACATATATTTTACAAAATTTTAACAGACTGATAGACAAAGAGAACTCATCTAAGCAAAATTAGCTTGTGTAGAATAATTCTTTAATATTCAGTAGACATTGAATCACATTACAAAATAGATAACATAGAATAAAAAATCTCTGTGGTTTTTGGTCGGCAAAGATGCTGCCTTTGCCCGCCGGCATGACTCAGTGGTTGAGCATTGGGCTATGAACCAGGAGGTCATGGTTCGATTCCTGGTCAGGGCACATGCCGGGGTGTCGGGCTCAATCCTCAGTGGGAGGTATGCAGGAGGCAGCTGATAAATGAGTCTTCCTCATCATTGATGTTTCTATCTCTCTCCCTCTCCCTTCCTCTCTTAAATCAATAAAAAAATATTTTTTTTACAAAAGATGCCGCCTTTGACTCAGTGCACAGTTCAAAACTAATTCATTCATGCATTAGGTGTCATTGCAGAGCCCAGCAATATATTTCTTAAAGTCAGTTTATCATATGGTGATGAGGACCACTGTATGAATATGTGAGGTATTTTCTTTACTGTGTCAGTGGGTCCTCCTGGAAAGAGACCGAGATGGTATTAGGTTTATTGGGAGAGGTTAATGCCTTTGAAAGATAAAAGGGTGAGGAGGCAGGATCGGATAGGGACAGCCTCAGACCAGGATGCAGAAAATCTGACAAAGTCTTGGCCAATCCCACGGAGAGCTGTGGGACAAAGGATGCCCATCAGAGGAGTCCCAGGTGGTGACAAAGTGGCCGGGTCCCAGCACTCCCATTGTGCCCCGTCATTGCCTGGGGTTTTGTAGAAGATCACAGACTTAGTTGTAGGGCTGAGACAGATGCTCGAAAGCAGTGCAGCAGGAGGCTGGCAGCCAACTGCCCTCTGTACAGATAAGTGGCTGGGTCTTAATTGCAGGGCTGTCTCAGTGGCGGCCTCCATGGCTGCCTCCCTTACATAACTATCAAGGAACAACAATGGCTTTGCTGGCCTGAGCCCACATGACTTAGTCACCTTCTCCAGGCCCCATGTGGCTCTCAGACAGTGTGTGTGTGTTTGGGAGGGTAGGAGGGGGGGAAGTGAGTACAAATCCATCAGCACAACTAGAAAAAATTCCCAGAAGCCAATGACATACTGAGTGCAAGTACATAAGTTCCGTAGTGTCCCAGGTGTGAACAGATGCCAGGGGGTGTTTTTTTTTTCTTTCTTCAAGTTACCGCTTGTTTTTGCCTGAGTGGAATCCCAGCAGTGCCATGGGCATTCTTGTGAGGGGGGAGCACTAGCCTGGGAACCCAGAAAGCTGATTTCAAATTCTTCTTCTGCTAACATGCAACCTCCCTGGGCATTAAACTTGATCTCTCTACTGTTCACTGAGAAGGATAAGCTCTAGTTTCTCAGTTCATTGTGAAGAAAAATGGAGCATTTTCAACTAGCATGCTTACTAGTATATTCTATTTAATTTCCTATCTTGAGCTTCCATTGGTTTTGTCGTCTACTAGAAATCATCTCCTTTCTTTCCTTTCTGCGTAGTTTTTGTTCTTTCTCTGAGTTATTCTTTAAATCTGTTCATGGCAATGTGACTTTAGGCAGTTTGTTTCACCTCTTTGAGTCTTCATTTCCTCCATTCTAAACTAGGGACAAGAATGCCATTTATCTCATAGAATGTGAGAGAGTATTGAATTTAAAAACACTATAAAAACAAACTGTAGCCCAGCTGGTGTGCTCAGTGGTTGAGTGTCAACCCATGAAGCAATAAAAATATATTGGCCAGATATTTTTGTGACAAAATTGGAACAGACTTATATGTATAATGAAAGTTCCTGAAGGCAGACTTCTGCCTCTTCTTTATGAAACCGTTTACATCAGATTGCAAACTGCCTGAAATTTCCTAAATGAGAATAAGTTATACTCCTTGTCACTTTCCTACTTGTATAGTCAGGCCAGCTCTGTGTTCTATGAGGAAAAGTTTCTCAGTTGTTTGGTAAAGACCTGTTTGAGAGTCAGTCTGTGTTTAACAATGCATTTAAGCCAAGACTGTGGGCATGAGGCGTCGAAGCTTGCACATTCTGCCCACACCCAGGAGAATCTGCCTTCAGAAAGGCACTCATGCCTGTAATAAGTACCGAGGCTCAGCTTCTCCTCTCAGCGTGTAGTGTGGCATCTTACTTCCTAGATGACTGAAGTCTGGAAGACACAGCACCCAGAAGCTTCTGTAGTCATGTCAGCAACACTTCTGAGGTCAGACGAGATTGGGCGCGTTCCATGTGGTATGGCTGTAGACACGTTTGAGCAAAACTTAAGCACAGCCCCGGCCAGTGCGGCTCAGTTGGTTGTGGGTTTGATTCCTGGTCAGGGCACATACCTAGGTTGGGGGTTCGATGCCCAGTCGGGGCACATACGGAAGGTAACCAATAAATATTCTCTCTCACATTGAAGTTTTAAGAATAAACAAAAACCCCACCAAAAATGTAAGCACTATTTTCATGTTGATTAATTGAACTTAGAGATATCTTAGAGACATCTAAGAACTAGATGAAACCTTGAGTAAACCCATGGGGCTTTCTTGTAGCCTCAAAAATGCCTTTTGAAACCAATCCGAAAGATACAGCAGACTCCTAGTTCCACCAAATGGGTAACATATTAGTAATGGTATTTTGTTTGTGAGTCTATTGCCTTTTTTTGTATCACTCAATGTAAATGTGTACTAAGTACCCAAGAGCCATAGTGTACCTCCTGACCTCCTGACCTCCCCCAGGGCCAGATCCAGGACTTGGATTCTTTTTGTGTCTATCTTCTGCCATCGTGTCTGTGCATAGTAGCTTCCCCATGGCTGGTCTCCAAATACTTGTAGAATAAATATGCTCAACGGCCCTTGTTGCTAAACCGGCACAAACAGTGTAGAATAAGCCGAAAGAGGTCTTTTCTGTGAGCATGAGGAGGTATCACTCAATTAAAATTCTTCCTCCCCAGGTCTCTTCCTTTTCAGTTCAGTAAGACTGCACGATGTTCATTGTGTGGCTCTTAAAGGGATTAAGACATGGCCCCGTCTTCCAAGAAGCGTTCACTAGGGAGACAGGTTGCCAATAATGCAGAGATGGGTTCCTCGCCTCTGATCTTGACTTTCATCTCCGCTCCTGCAGTATCTGTTCGTTGTCCTTATTTCTGTATCCAGTCTGCCTTTTGCTCCCCTGTACTGTGCAGTGTAGATGGTAGACCCTCACTTGGGATGGGAAAGGCCTGCCGATCTCTGCCCTAGGTTTCTCGTGTTCAGCACTTTCTTTCTTTTTGCCTCAGTAAATTTATTCTGGTCAAATACATTTATAAGGTGGTAAAAGTATGGACTTGGTGATACCAGCAGTGGTAATACTTACCGTTTATACAGTGTTCACTATAATGGCACTTAGTTAGGCACTCTATATGGGTTATTTTCTTTAATCCTCACAACCACCTTATGAAGAAGGCAGGGAGCATATTTATGCCTCTCCAACATCCTATTCTATTCATCACTATTTGTGTGGCAAAGATAAGTAAGTGGTAGAATAAGGATACACTGGAAAAAAAACAAAAACCTGCAAAACTGCAAATCTCTGCTCTCATGAATTTTACATTCTCTCGTTCTCCTGAAGCCCACTCTGCCTGTGGATTCACATACATGTGCAAGAAATTTGACCTTGTTTCTTAGTGGAGGTGGGAGCTTAGGTGCCCCAGCCAGCTACTGTTGACACCCAAGGGGCGGAGCTCCTCATTACTGATGGGTGGGGTGTGAGTTCTGCTTTCACGTGGTCTCACCTTCACCACAAAGGGGCGGGGGGCATTGCTGCTGGATTGACTCCCCTCTAGATCTTCTCCGACACTGCACCAGGGGGGAGATGGAGGGACACCTTGAGACTGCCAGGTTGGGGTGAAAGTCCAGGATTCCAGCCTGGTCTCCACTGCCACCTGAGGTGGAGGGACCGTGAGTAGCCTTGTTACAGACCCATGTAGGTGGAAGTCCCAGCTCTCTGCTTTGCTATGAAACCACTGTGGAGAGGATGCAGGGGCACCTTCTTATAGCATCTCCTTAAACCTTTGTCTAGTTAGCCTTTGCTGGTATGGATTGGGGTTGGACTGTGGCTTTCTTCTGTGGTGTTGGTTTGAGGTATTATTCTCTAAAAGTTTTCTGTCTTGTCAGGCTGCCTCTTTGCTATAGAGAGCAGAGTTTTTATGAGACTTTTTTTGGTCAACGCCTGTTGGTGTTTTAGAGTTGCCAGTTTCTACAAATCCAAGTCAGGAACACATGAGACAACAAGAAAACTCAAAGAATTTTCCACTGTATTGTTCTTCAGGATCTGAAGTTCTTACTTGGTCTGTTTTCTGCTCTCCACTTTTGGAATCATCTTATGTTCATTTTATATATAACTAGAGGCCTGATGCATGAAACTCGTGCACCTGGGGGGGTGGGGTGGAATGGGGTCCTTCAGCCTGGCCTGCACCCTCTCATAGTCAGGAGCCCTCGGGGGAAGTCCGACTGATGGCTTAGGTCAGCTCCCCGCGGGCCTAAGCCATTAGTTGGACATCCTTAGCGCTGTTGTGGAGGTGGGAGAGACTCCTGCCACTGCCACTGCGCTCACCAGCTGTGAACCTGGTTCAGGACTTCTGGTTGAGCAGTGCTCCCCTTGTGGGAGCACACTGACCACCAGGGAGCAGCTCCTGCATTGAACATCTACCCCCTGGTGGTCAGTGTGCATCATAGCGATCAGTCATTCCACTGTTCGGTCAGTTTACATATTAGTCTTTTATTATATAGGATGTCCAGAGTTTTTAGTTGTTCTTACTGGGAGGAACAGAGGATATATGCCTACTCCATTACAACAGAAGTTCAAGTTCCAGGATGCTTCTTTTTAAATATATCTAATTTATGAGTTAATGTTGACTTTAAAACAGAATAAACATGAATATTGTAATTATGAGGATTCATATACTCTGACATTAACAATTAATATCTATAATGACAACTTTAGGTACTTTCAGTAGGATGCACATGATCAAATTAGGGCTCCTTTTAGCTATCAAGTATGTGGTAGATTGAAATTCAACATTTTATTTCAAATTGTAAATGATTGCTTGCCCAGGAAAAATTACTAACATCTATTTTTCTAAAAGTACCATTTTGTTTTGAATGCAATTGTTGCTTTTAGTAACATTCAATATAAAACACTGAGTATGAAAAATGTTCTTCTGTTTTAAATAAACTATGATTTTAATGCCGATGGTGATGAGCCCTTGTATCTGTAACAAAGGAGGAAGAAAAAGCATTATAAAAGATGTTAAGTATTTTCTTAACTCTCACTTTAAATGACTAAAGATCAGTTTAACAGACTGTGAATTAGTAAATCCTGTCCTGGCCGGTGTGGTTCAGTTGGTTGATGTCAGACTATGTACCAAAAGGCCTCAGGTTCCATGTGCTGTCAGGGCACATGCCCAGGTTTCTGGTCTAATCCTCAGTGCATGTGGGAGGCAACTGATTGATGTTTCTCTCTCTCTCTCCCTCCCTTCCTTTCTCTCTCTAAATGTATATACATATATATTAGAGGCCTGGTGCACAAATTTGTACACCAGTGGGGTTTCTTGGCTTGGCTTACAGGATCAGGCTAAAACTGGCTCTCCAACAATCCCTGTGGGGTTCTGGATTGTGAGAGGGCACAGGCCAGGCTGAGGGACCCCACTAGTGCACAACTGGGGCTGGGGAGGGACACAGAAGGTTGGCCAGCTGGGGAGGGACTGGGGGAAGGCTCCAGGGTGTGTCCAGACATCTTGCTCAGTCCTGATTGGCCAGACCTCGGCAGCAAGCTAACCTACGAATCAGAGAGTCTGCCCCCTGGTGGTCAGTGCATGTCATAGTGAGCAGTTGAGTGGCCTTAGCATATTATGCTTCGATTGGTTGAATGGCCAACCGGACGACCGGACACTTAGCATATTAGGCTTTTATTATATACGATACTAAACAAATTTGTGCCTAGCTTAAAGTGGCCACATTTTTGGAATAAAATATCTTGAGAAGCTGTAGTTTACATAATGCTTATGTTCTTGAAAAGGCTATCTCAGTAAAAGGGCCACATATGCATAGAAGAAAACAAAAATGTATTTGTTCAAGTAAAAAGGGTAAAAAGAGTGATTTGAAATGTTCTGTTTGATATTTAAATCAAATTTCTCTGAGTCAAATTTATAGTCCTGAAACTTGCTTGCAGCTTGCCCCATATTTTCTAGGATTTAAGTCAAAGAAAATAACTATTCAACTGAAAATACAGCCAGAAAGAAACAACACCCAAACAACTTGAATGTTTCCTGACTTTCTGGAAAATGAAAGGAGAAGTCAATTTTCCATCCCTGCTTACTCAGATGACTCATCTGTTTTCATTTAATTCTCCTTTGATGATATGTGAGACTTTATGGCTCACTTTTAGTGTGGCTACTTCTAACTCCGAATCTGCACTGTGTTAACCTTATAGTTAAATTCTGTTGTGTATACCCCCCCACAATTAGTTTTTTATTCTCTTTTTTCATGAAAACAAATTATTAAAATAAATGTGGGCATTGAGCTATGAATAATATCCAATAATCTCCAAAACTATATTCATCTGATTATTTATTGAGATACCCTTTATATTATAAACTAGTGGCCTGGTGCACGAAATTCATGCATGGGGTGGTGTCCCTCAGCCCGGCTTGCACCCTCTCTAGTCTGGGACCCCTCAGGGGATGTCTGACTGCCGGTTTATCCCTGTGGGATTGGGCCTAAACTGGCAGTCGGACATCCTTCTTGCAAGCCAGGACCGCTGGCTCTCAACTGTTCGCCTGCCTGCCTCATTGCCCCTAATCACTTCGTCTTCCTGCCTGATTGTCCCTAACTGCTTGGCTGCCTAGAAAATAATAAACTCATAATTTTCAGGGATAATACACATTTTTTCACTAAAATTAGTTCTTATGATTGATATCCTTCATTTCAGTTTAACCTGCCAGTCTATCATTTTGTGTCATTTAAAACCAAAATTATTAATGATCTCTAATTGTACTTCCTATGGCTAATAATATAAACATCTTTCAATTTTTAATGTTCAGTGCATAATGTAAGTAAAATATGAAAAGGCTTGTTTTTCCACTTTCCTTAAATAAGCATTCTAGAGAATAAGTGTATTTGCAGACTGAAATGAAAGATTTTAGATTTACAAAAGGTTGTGTTATAGGGAGTTTGCCACTTAGATAAACTGGTAAGTTTCATCATCTCACTTGATTTAAGAATCTCTAAGTCCCTAACTGAAAACTGAACTGCAAAGCTCTGGACAACATTATTGTTAATAAACCTATAGAACACATAGTGCTCAGCATTCTTTTTCTAGAGAAATAGGCGATCACTCCCAGAAAATTGTGGTTGCTTAAAATATATTTACAAGTTTTTGATACCGCCCTTAAAGAGCTAGAGATTAACTTTTCTCTCCTTGAGTGAGAGTTGGTGACTTGCTTTTAACCAACAGAATATGATGGGACTGATCATGAGTGACACCTGAGGCTAGATCATAGAAGGCATTGTGGTTTCCCTCTTGCTTGCTTTCTGGAATCACTCGCTCTTTGGGAAGCCAGTCGACATGCTGTGAAGACACTCAAGCACCTGTATGGAGAGAGCCCTCTGGTGAGGAGCTGAGGAGTCCTCGCATCAGCCATGTAGAAACTGAGGCCCCTGCCAATACAATGTGAGTGGGCCATCTTGGAGGTGGATCCTCTATCCCAGTGAAATCTTCAGGTGACAACATCTTTGCCTGATGTCTTCACTGCAATCTCATAAGAGGCTCTGTTCTGAGCCAGTGACTTCCCAAGATTTCACAGTAATTTTTCAGTAGACTAAATTTAGTCTTCTAGTCCATTGTCTTTTCTATTATTTTTTTGATTTCAGAGAGGAAGGGAGAGAGAGATAGAAACTGCCATGATGAGAGAGAATCATTTATTTCTACCTCCTACACTTGGGATCTAGCCCACAACTCACGCATGTGCCCTGACTGGGAATCAAACCCTGACCTCCTGGTTCATAGGTCAATGCTCAACCACTGAGCCATGCTGGTTGAACCCATTGTCTTTCTGTGTGCCATAACTGACACATTGCAGGAGAATTAATAAAATACTCTAGGGAATTTACCATCTGTTTATTAATTTTTCTAATTATATTATACATATTACCTAGTTGTATTAAAATGTTGTGGCATGGGATTTTTTCTTTAGGCAAATCCAGTAAAAGTAAGATTATCCTAAAATCTTATACATTGATGGATATTGGATTTTGATTCAGATGAAGGACTATTTCAAATAGCTTGATGCCAAACCTTTAATTTTCAGTTATATGAGAAGGTAAAATAGTGCAAGTTTGTATCATGGCTTAAAAAAAGATTACGAGAATGTTTTTCACTGTTTATGTTTTGTTCATTTCTGCAGCTGGAGTCTGGTGGCACCATTACTACAGAAGAGCAGATTGTTCTTGTGCTGAAAGCTAAAGTAGAGTGTGAACTCAACATCACAGCTCAGCTCCAGGAAGGAGGTAAGGATGCTAAGAAAACTGTGTCGTCCTCATGCCCCTACCCCAGTCCTCACCAAGATTGCAAATTTCCCTGATTTAATATTAGGAGACCCTCATTAGTCATTCTGTTCCCATGTGGAGGGTTGTGTAGCAGAATAAGGCTCTTTTCACCTCTTTAACTCACTAGCTTTTCCCTCCCTGTGGGAGGAGTAACTGATATGTGAGTTTGGGAATATTGACTGCCTATCAGCCTGTTCCTTTGACCTCACTGGGATCTGTCTGCCTAGAGCATGCATGGTGGTTTATCTGTGATCATACAGTAAGCTTCAAGGAGTAGGGTCTGTCCTTGTGGGTATTACCTGCAGTTTTTGGTAGTATGTAAAATTCAGAGGAGCCAGTGAGCAAGCCCATTTACATGTGCCTAGGCCATGTTCTCCAAAAAGCCTTTTTCATAATAAAGTGATTCTTTGATCTCCATCTGCCTGACTCCTTATGTAGCTTCTCAAATACAGGTAGTTCCGAATTCAAATGGGAAGGGAACTACTACTACTAAGCTCCCTGAACTCCCAACAATCTGAAGACAGCAGATAATGTCCTTAAAGCTATGCCCCCTAAAAAACATGTGGTTTGATATCTGCTTCATTCTAGTCTCCAAATATTAAAAAAATTTTGTGATTGATTTTTCAGTTGGTTATTATCAAAGAAACGTGGTCTGCACGATACTAATTTCTAGAAATGTGTTGCAACTTGATGGCTGATAATGTGGTCAATTTTGATAAATGTTCCATGTGGTCTTCAGAGGCGTGTGATTCTCCATATGAGCACATTACTTCACAGTGTCCACTAGGTTATCGGTTGTATTGTTCATGTATTCTGTGTCCATGATTTTTCATCAGCTTGACCTATTCTTGTCTGAGGTTTATATATTAAAATCTCTTACTATGATGGGGAAATTTTTGCTTCATCTATTTTGAAAATGTTATTCAGTATATACAAGTTAAGAAATATTATATTTCCTGGTAAGTGGGAAGCAGCCCTCTTTACTGCTAGTGTACTTTTGCTTTAAATATCAAATACTATATAATATAGCCCTGGCCAGTGTGGCTCATTTGGTTGGAGTGTCCTCCCATAAACCAAAGGGTTGTTGATTCAATTCCTGGTCAGGGCACATACCCAGGTTGTGGGTTCAATCTTGGTTGGGGTGCATACAGGAGGCAACCGTCCATGTTTCTCACATCAATGTTTCTCTCTCTCTCTCTCAAATCAATAAACATATCTTTGTTGAGGATTAAAAAATGTATAATATGAAATCATTATATTAAAAGTAACAATACTTAATAAAGAACATTTGTTTCTTTCTCTCTTGGTAGGTATTTGCCTGGCATATCTTTTTCCATTCTTTATAAATGTCTTTGATTATAAAATACACATAACATTAAATTTATCATCTAAAACATTTTTAAGTACACAGTTGTACAACAAATCATCTTGCAAAAATTGATACTTTATGTCCATTAAACAACTCCCTCTCTTTTCACATTCTTTTGTTAAACTTTTCTGTGTACTTATGTTTGGTGATATCTTTTATAAACAAGACACATATGGACTTTTTTTAAATCTATTCTGATGATCTTTGTCTATTAACTGAAGTATTTAGTCCAATTACATTGTGATTATTAATATACAATACTTGAATTTAATTATGCTTATTTTTTGTTTTGCTGTTTTAATCTTTATTGTTGAGATTATTACAGATGTCCCCTCCATTACCCCCCTCCTCTCAGTTCCCGCCCCACTCCAGGCCTTCACTATGCTATTGTCTGTGTTCATAGGTAACGCATATCCTATATAATAAAAGCCTAATATTCGAATTGTCCCCTTGACTGGGAGTTCAACCAGAGGGCGGGGCCAGCTGGCCAACCACCTGTGGTCCCTCCCCCCAGCTTGCCCCGCTCCCAATTGGCCCCACCACCTCAATTGGGGGTGGGACAGGCCGGCCAACTGCCCACAGCCCCTCCTCCCAGCCGGCCAGGCCCAATTGGCCCCGATTGGACTGGGCCCGCCAGACCTCACCCATGCACAAATTCATGCACTGGGCCTCTAGTGTGCATATAAGATTTTTGTTTAATCTCTTCCTGCCCCCTACCCACCTTTCATCTGAGAATCATCAGTCTGTTCCATTACCATGCCTCTGATTCTATTTTATTCACCAATTTATTCTGTTCATTAGATTTCTTGTTTATTTTGATTTTTAGATTCAATTATTGGTAGATATGTATGCTTTTCTCTTGCTGCTTTTAAGATTCTCTCTGTCTTTAGCTTTTGGCATTTTAATTATGATGTGTCTTGGTGTGGTCCTCTTTGGGTTCTTTTTGTTTGGGACTCTCTGTGCTTCCTGGACTTGTAAGTCTATTTCTTTTACCAGGTAGGGGAAGTTTTCTGTCATTATTTCTTCAAATAGGTTTTCAATGTCTTGGCTTTTCTCTTCTTCTGGCACCCTTATAATATGAATGTTGGCATGCTTGAAGTTGTCCCAGAGGCTCCTTACACTATCTTCATTTTTTTGGTATCTTTTTTCTTTTTGCTGTTCTGGTTGGGTGTTTTTTGCTTCCTCATATTTCAAATTGTTGATTTGATTCTCAGAATCCTTTACTCAACTGTTGAATCCCTATATATTATTCTTTATTTCAGTCAGTGTATGCTTAATTTCTGACTGGTCCTTTTCAATTTTTTTGGAGGTTTCTAGCAGATTCTTGAGTAACCTTAAAACTGTGGTCTTGAACTCTATATCCAGTAGTTTGCTTTCTTCCATTTGTGACATGTTTCCTTGTCTCAGCATTTTGGCTGCTTCCCTTTGTTTATTTCTATGTATTGGGTAGAGCTGCTATGTCTCCTTGAGTTGATAGAATGGGCTTGTGTAGTGGGTGTTCTATAGGGCCCAGTGGCTCAACCTCCCCAGTCACCTGAACTGGGCACTCTAGATGCACCCCTTTGTGGCCTGTGTGTACAGTCTTGTGGTAGTTGAGACTTGATTGCTGTTGGAGGCATTGAGAGGAATTGACCTCCAGGCCAGTTGGTCCTCGGTGAGGACCAATTGTGACTGCAGTGGGAGAGCTGCTGTGCAGGAAACACCCCTATGGAGCAGGACTTGCTTCAGTGGGGCTTTGGTGCTCACTGAGTCTGCCCCTTGAGTGTGTCACTTATGGATGTGTAGAGTTGTAATCTGGTATGGTCTGACACTGACCACTGGGTACATTGGCTCTTGGGTTTCTAGGGAGGTGCAAAGTCACCCATCAGGAGCTACAGAGAGATTTGCAGATTCTTCCTCTTTGTATCGGGTTTGCAAGTGCCCAGATGAGGCCCAGCTGTGAAATAAGGCAGGCTGGGGCTGGTGCTGGGTCTTGGGCCTTTTATTGATAGGCTTGGGGCTCTCTGACCCAGCTGCAGCTTGTTTGAGAGGTTTTATCCTGAGCAAGGACAGGCTATTTATATGCAAAAGCTGCTGCACACAGGTTGGGTGGGGTTTTAAATTGGATGAGGCAGGGTCTTTGGGAATCACCAGGATGGAGCAAACAGAAATGGCTGCCAGTCAGCCCTGGGACTGGGGAGGTCCCAGCATAGGAACAATGATCCCTGCGAGCACCTTTGTCTGGGAGAAAGCTGCCCCCGAGTTCCTGTCCTGATGCCAGAGAATCCAGTTCCTCTTTGTATGTGTCTCTGTCCCCCAGAGCTTTGCCGTGGTGCTGGAGCTCAGAGGAAGCAGGACTTGTAAGTTCAGTTCGTGGTGTCAGCCTTTTAAGAGGAACAGCTGGGTCTCCAGCAGCCTTTGTGTCACTGAGCCCTAATATGCACTGGTTTTTACAGCCTATAGTTATGGGGATTTCTCTTCCCAGCTCTGGGACCCTGGGCCGGGGGTCTGGTATGGGGCTTGGACCCCTTGCTACTCCAGGCAGCCTGGTGCTTACTGAGTCTGCCCCTTGAGTGTGTCGCTTATGGATGTATAGAGTTGTAATCAGATATGGTCTGAGATGATCTCCCTCCCAGTTAAAAAAGCAGCTCAGGTGGGTGCCGGACCAGCTGGTTCCGTGCCTCTGAACTTTCTACCAGTCTCAGTATGCTTTCTTCTTTACTTTTTTAGTTGTAGGATTTCCATTCAGCCAGCTTTCCAATGGTTCCGGATGATGGTTGTTCGTATTTTATTTGTAATTTTGATGTGGTTGTGGGAGGCGGTGAGTACAAGCGTTTATCTATGCCACCATCTTCCTTTTCCCCCTGATTATACTTATTTAATTCACCTTATTTGAGCTTTTTATTTAACCAGCTTTTCCTCCCTTCCACTCCTCACCTCCACCTTCTTTTGGCTTCTTTTGAATTGATTGAGACTTTTTTCCTTATTTCATCTGTCCTTCCTCTACTAGTTTGGAAGATATAGATTATATTTAATTATTTTAGTGATTAACCTAGAAAAGCCTCAAATGCAATGCTTGCTAACCCTATAGAATACTTTCTGGCCTCAGATTTATTCTTTTAATTCACAGCCAGCTAAGCTAAGCCATGTTTTAAGAAAGAATGTGTTTATATTAATTCAGCCTTTGTAGGGGTGTTGCACAAGGAAGCAGTTGTCTGAATGGCCAGACCAATAATGTCACAAAGGAGACTCACTCATCCTTCCTTTGAAGAACACTGAAGGAATGACAACCGGGAAGGAATTTATAAGGAAACTTTGAGGCTGAACGAACTCTTTGCTCTGAAGTCTCATGAAATTTTGAGCTGGAAGATGTCTCAGTCCAGCATTATCATCGTCAGTGTCCCTTTAACAGTTTGACAAATACGTTATGTGTCCACAGTTCGTTGCTTCTGTACTAAGTACTGAAAAAGTGAATCAGATTCTATCCTTACCCCTGGACAAGGATACTGTTCAGTATGGTGTTATTAACAACAGAGGCAACAAAATTTGGAATCCCTAGAAAGGCAGCTTAATTCATTGGGGAGGGGTTGGAGGAGGCCCCCTGAAGGAATAGTCATCTTACCTTAAAATGAAAGGAACAGGAATTCGATGTGTAGAGGAGGAAGTAAGACATTCCTGGTGGAGGGAAGAGGACAATTAAAGACAAGCCACACAGTACAGGAGTTACACATAAAAAGAGTAAGTATTCTGGATTTAAACTTATATAACATCTAAAATTTATGAAGATGTGAAACATATGACCTTGCTGCATTCATTTTAGAGGGACAACTGGTTACAAGAATGCAAGAATGCATTTTCAGCTTCAATTTTTGTAGATTGCAGGATACGTATCTTCCTGGTGAAGGGTTGGGCAGTGCAGATGAATAAGGATGCATGGTTTGTTAAACACAGTAAAGGGATGGGAGGCCATGTGGAATGCTATCAAGATAAAGAAGAGCGTTTAGGGCAGAGTTGATGGACGAGATGGATTCATTACACTCTGTAAATGAGAAAACAAGCAAACAGCAGGGAGTGGTGGAAAGAGGCAGGTAAGCTGTGTCTCAGAAGCAGGACCCAGTGGGCTGAGCTCCCGGGTGGGTGGCCTGTGATATTGAAAGCCCAGGCTTTTTATTACGTGGACGAAGTGAGACTGTTTCCTGGAAAAGGCTCTCTTTGATAAGAACAGCGGGGGGGCGAGGGAGGGCGTTTTATTTCTTTTCATCGCTTCAGCAATTCACAAAGCAAGTCAGGTATTTGTTTCTGTGTGATGTAGTGGACCCTAGACGTTAATTTCAGGTTTGTGCTGGAATCTGTTGTGTAGAGATCAAACGTTTGTGTGAGGTTCTGTTATGCTGACTGTTCAAAACCGAACAAACACACTTGACGTCATGAACATTACTGAGAAAAACATCCTCAGCTAGAGTTAGTGTCATTGATTACTGAAACATTGAGAGCTGTAATGGATAGCACCTGTGGTAACAGAATAATGCCCCCTCCCCCAAAGATGGCCACTCCCCAGTATCTGGTGTTAGGCCTGTATATGTCATGGCACAGGATAAAGGTGCATCGCGGGTGGAATTAAGGTTTTGGGCCTTAAAATAGGCAGATCATCCTGGATTGTTTGGATGGGCCCAGTGTAGTCACTTTTTCTTTTAATATATTTTATTGATTTTTTACAGAGAGGAAGGGAGAGAGATAGAGAGTTAGAAACATCGATAAGAGAGAGAAACATCAATCAGCTGTCTCCTGCACATCTCCCACTGGGGATGTGCCCGCAACCAAGGTACATGCCCTTGACCGGAATCGAACCTGGGACCTTTCTGTCTGCAGGCCAACACTCTATCCACTGAGCCAAACCAGTTTCGGTAATGTAGTCACTTTTAAGGAGACCTTAACAGTGGCCAAGGAAGGCAGGAGAGTCACAGAGAAGGAGAGTGGAGGAGAGACCTGAACTGTGACAAGGACCCAACCTGCTCTGCTCACTTTGAAGATGGAAGAAGGGACCATGAGCTAAGAAATGCACATGGCTGCTAGAAACTGGGAACAGCCCTTGGCTGACAGCCAGCAAGGACACGGGGACCTCAGTCCTCCAACGGCAAGGAACTGAATTCTGCCAACAGTGGAAGTGAGCAAGGAGACAGATTCTCCCCAGCGCCCCCAGGAAGGAACGCAGCCCTGCCCAGACCTTGATGTTGGCCTTGTGAATCTGTACGCAGAGACCCAGCCAAGCTTGCTGGACGTCTGAGTTATAGAAATAGTGAGATCATAAACTTGGGTTATTTGAAAACACTAAATATGTTGTAGTGTGTGAAGGTGGCAATAGAAAACGAAAACAGCAATTAAAAAAAAATCTAGGGTAAAAAATATAGCTACAATTATGCTAGTTGGAAGAATTTTACTACAGAAGTTCACAATGAATTCTAATGTTTCTCATATATTAATTGCTATAACTCATTAATATTGGAATCACTAAAATATTTTAATATATGCGAATCAAATGTTCCTATCAATGGTCCCTGGATGAGGCTAAGTGGATGAATTTTGGGATATTTGTACCCTATCTACTTCATTCTAGTTTCCAAAATTACTAGTTTGTTTTATATTTTGCTACAGGCAGTGGCTTGAAATTTTGCATTTTGAATGAATTTACTCTCTGGTTCTCACTGCATTTTTGTTTATGTGCTTTTTAATTTCTTTTTTCATCAGAGGGAAATTGTTTTCCAGAATGGGATGGACTCATTTGTTGGCCCAGAGGAACAGTGGGGAAAATCTTGGCTGTTCCCTGCCCTCCTTATATTTATGACTTCAATCATAAAGGTATTGGGTTTTTCTGAAGTGGGTAATTTGGAACAAAATTTACCATTTTATTTTTGTAACGGACTCTAAGAGACCTGGGCACTCTCACTGTTTTTCTTCCTGTCTTTACAGGAGTGGCTTTGCGACGCTGTAACCCCAATGGAACATGGGATTTTATACACAGTTTAAATAAAACCTGGTCTAATTATTCAGATTGCCTTCGCTTTCTTCGGCCTGATACCAGCCCAGGGAAGGTAGTGGTAATTTTGTGTTGTCCTTTTTGTGAACCCCTGAGGGGAAGCAGAATAATGATTTTTATGCAGTCTTTGATTGTCAACCATTATATGGAAAAACCCTTTTATTCCTAAGACTACAAAGATCATAAAAGGTAAAAACAAGGTTGTAATCTTTTCAGATACCTGGTTAAGGAAAGGTATTTTCTTTAAGTTAGAGCTACTTGGCTGAGACATATACAGACATATGTGTAAATATGTGTCTCTGTGTGTATTGTTGCATTACATTATGTTTACATTATGTATTAAGATTTAAAGAGGTAATCAGTGACACGATGAATGATTTCTCTTGATTACCTGTAAATGGCTGCATCTCATCTCACTCTGTATTCCAGGAGGACCTTTGTATTTTAGAGATTATTTTTCCATTTCCTAAGATTTGCCAGCGGTTGATTCGTCAATGTGTGAAAGATTAGAGTTGTAGAACTACAGAGGCCTGGGGCATCCTATAAGTCTTCCAGCATAATACCAAATTTTACACAGAACCAGAGATGACACAGCTCACTGAGGGCAGGCCCTAAAGCAGAGCCCTGATCTGCAAATCCCTCAGCAGTGCTGTTTCTAGGATAGTAATTGTTTGTAAATTTTGAAATTTCTGGGTAGTTAGTTACTTTTAAGTTATACATGGTGCTTTAAAAGTCATACTTAGCCCAACCGGGATGGCTCAGTGGTTGAGCGTGGACCCACGAACCAGGAAGTCATGGTTTGATTCCTGATCAGGGCTCACATGCCTGGGTTGTGGACTCGATCCCCACTAGGGGGCATGCAGGAGGCAGCAAATTGATGTTCTCTCTAATCGATGTTTCTGTCTTTCTATTCCTCTCCTTTCCCCTCTCTCTAAAATAAATGAAAATATATTTTTTAAAAAGTCATGCTTAAACTCCTATTACTCAGACCTCGTGTGAAAAATGCGTGATGACAAAATTATAGAGCTAGAAAATAGATTCATGGTTGCCAGGTGTTCGGGATGGTGAGGAGGAGGAGGGTAGGCCTGACTGTAAAGGGACAGCATGAGGGAGATCTTTGTGGTGATGGAATCATTTCCTGTCGTGATTGCCTTGATGGTTATTAAAATTTACTTATGTGTTAAAATGACATAGAACTAGAAATACACAAGTTGCACCAACGTCAAATTCCTGGTGTTGATATTTTGGTCTAATTATGTTAGATGTAAACCCTGGAGGATCTTGGGTGAAGGGTATATTTGACCTTTCTTACTATTGTTTCCACTTCTTTTGAATTTATAACTTTTTTTTTGAACCATATATGAGTGTTTATTCCTATAATGCCAGCAGTATGGGAGAGCAACAGGTCATCCACAAAAATCTGCTTTGCAGCCCCCTATAAACCAGCTGCTTATCTGTGGTAAAACAAAGATTACCTGGGGAAGTAGGGATTACAGACATGGAGAAGTAGGAGGCTGGGGTGAGACTCCATTGTTTGGGCAACAAAGTTGCTAATCTTTCCATGATAATAGGCTGTTCTTGAATGAGAATGGACCACATTCCAAGGCTAATGCCCTGGTCCA
>NW_006287548.1:4243301-4246469 GCF_000327345.1 Myotis davidii
GGTGGAAGGCTGAGCATAGAAGAG
The DNA here is from genome assembly GCF_000327345.1 of Myotis davidii. NCBI lineage: Eukaryota > Metazoa > Chordata > Mammalia > Chiroptera > Vespertilionidae > Myotis > Myotis davidii. Next base: position 4,243,326 of record NW_006287548.1, read on the forward strand.
ATTTCCCTTATGGAGTTCAAGGTCAAGTCAACCTACAGTCAATAACTCTGCTCTAAACTATAATAAAATACCGCTCAACACTCAATAGGATGGCTATAATATATTTTTTTAAAAAAGCATTCATGAGAATGTTTAAAAATTGGACCCCTCGTACAACGCTGGTGGAAATGTAAAATAGTGGGGCCACGTTGGAAAACGTATTTGGCAGTTCCTCAACATGCCAAGCATAGAGTTACCAGATGACCCAGGAGTTCCACTTCTAGGTACATACCCAAAAGAAATGGAAACATGTTCACACAAAAAACTTGTACACGCTGTTCATAGAGGCATTATTCAAAAGAGCCTCAAACTGGAAACAACCCAAATATTCATCAACTGATGAATGGGTAAACAAAATGTGGTATACCCATATACTAGAATATAGCATACATAAAGCTTTAAAATGTTATGCTAAGGGAAAGAAGCCAGTCACAAAAGACCAGATATTATGACTGCATTTATGTGAAATGTCCGACGCCCCTCCCCATAGGCATTTCCCTGGAGGCATATCCATACAGAAAGCAGATCAGTGACTGCCTGGGGCTAGGGCTGGAGGACAGGGAGGCGACTGTTAATGGGTGTGGGTTTCTTTTGGAAGTGTTGCTCATGTCCTACAATTGGCTCCTCTGAGGGGGCGTGGTAGGCCCTGGGGGGCGTGACTCTCAGGGCGGGACGAGCCAGCTTAAAGCGCAGCAGCCCAGGCCGTGGTGGCTGTTACTCCTGGAGGCATGGAGGAGTGCACATGCCTCTGCGCTGTGGGCTCTTCGCGGGGATGTCAGTGTTGTCAGGAGTGCCAGGGCCCAGCCGAGAAGGCAGCAGCCGATGGCAAGCATTGTGGTCAGAAGCGCCAGCGCCCCCCTGAGATGGCAGTGGCTGAAGGTAAGCGGTGTCGTCAGGAGCGCCAGGGCCCAGCTGAGATGGCAGCAGCTGACAGCAAGCCAGCCCCGGCCCCGGTGGAAAAGCACATCGGGGCGGACGAGGCAGCGGGGTGCTGTGCGGGGAGTGGAGGAATCGCGAGTCCCATGCCGACCTCGCCGCCCCCGCACTGCTCGCTGCAGGACCTGCCGGTGGAGATGCTGGTGGAGATCTTCGCCTCGCTCCCCGTCACCGATCTGCCCAGCCTGGCCCTGGCCTGCACCAAATTCCACCACATCCTGCACATCGACAGCATGTGGAGACGGCGCTGCCGGGAGGAGTTTGGCGTCAGTGAAAACTTGCAGAGCCTGGAGACGATCGGTATGTCTTATCGAGAAGTCTATGCGAAGCTGCTCCACCCGTACAGACACATTTTGGGATTGTGGCAGCTAGATACCGAGCGCAATAGAACACTGCTGTACGTCGTGGTGGACGGCTTAGGCATTACTGGTTGGGCGTTCAGGCCTTGCCTTAACACCCAGGTGGATGGCCCGCTGCAATTCGAGCCCGCGTTCAGAATTCGCCTGACGGAGCGGAAATCAGCCGCGGTGGAGTGCATGGAAGGCCGCCACAGCAGGCCCCACAACTGCCACATGCAGATTCGGAAGGACAGGTTCACCACCTGGTGCAAGAAGACAGACCACCGAAAGGATTCACCAACACGACTTAGGGACGAATGGGGGCGGGTGCTGGTGCAGGAGGTCAGACAGCAGTATGACTGCCTGACCTACCGCCGCCTCTACCTCCCGCCCAGCCACCGGGACGACCTCATTAGGCCAGGCCTCTTCCAATGCAACTGCAATGCCTACGGCCTATCGATTGCCATGCTCAGCTTCCATGGGAACTATGCCAGGCTCACGAAGGTCACGGGAGACTCCAACCACAGTTTAGAGATCCACCTCACGCGCCGCATCCAGCTGCCAGATGGCGAGATCTTCCGCAACTTCAACGAGCTCTCCCGCGTGGTCCAGGAGATAGACGAGCAGGTGACCCGGGAGCAGCAGCAGCAGCAGCAGCAGCAGCAAGAAGACGGGACTGAGGAAAGCGAGGGCCATGGCTGGCAGAGCCCAGCCCAGCCCAGCGTCAGAGAGTCCTTGGCTGCAGCTTCGGAGGAGCAGCCTGTCCCGTTTGTTCTGCCTGCGGACGTGCTCTCAAGAGACCAGAACTACCCCCGAACCTGCAGGATGTGTTTCTATGGCGTGGACACTGTTACTTATACTGTCACCTTAAATGGCTTCGCCTCCACCGGGCGCCACCTGGGTGTCTTCATCCTGTTCGATGAGAACCACTTCGGGTTCATCTGGCCTGAGGTGAATTACTTCATCCTGTTCAGCAGAGTCCAGAACACCTTCCAGAATGTGGAGGCACCATCTCCGCAGGCTTTCCTGGAGATGCTCAAGAACATTCAGTCCAGACGCTCTGGGAGGAGCGGCTTGCATGCACTTTGAAGATTTTGAACTTATAACTTTTTTAAATAAAAAGTTTAAAAGGAATTTATCATTGATTCGTGAAATATCACTGGGTATCTAAACAGTATGTTGACAAAAAGTGTATACTATGTAATTCTAAGAACTCCATGGACAGTCAAAAAGTATATGAAATACATGAATAGATAAGCAATTTATGATGCCAGAAATTGCAACAGGAGTTAGCTGGGGGTTGGTAGTGGGTGGTTTTTGACTTTTAGGGTCACAGTGAACTTGGTTTGTCAAAACCCACATACTTATAAAAGGGCTTGTACATTTTAGTTCATATAAATTACAGCTCAATAAGAAAGTTAAAGAAAGCTAGAAGTAATATTCCACAAAACTACACATTCTTCTTTTTTAAATCTTTTTTTTAAAAACTTTGTTTTATTGAAATATAATGGACATATAACACTCTTTTCAGGTGCACAGCGGAATGATGTGATATTTGTAGCTTCTCCTATTTTTATCTTTAACCTGTTTTTTTTCTATTTATTATTTTTTTTTCTTTTTTAAACATTAAATATTTATTGTTCAGATTATTACAGTTGTTCCTCTTTTTTCCCCCCATAGCTCCCCTCCACCCCGTTCCCACCCTACCCTCTGCCCTTACCCCCTCACTATCCTCATCCATAGGTGTACGATTTTTGTCCAGTCTCTTCCCGCACCCCCACACCCCTTTCCCCCCGAGAATTGTCAGCCCACTCCCTTTCTATGCCCCTGC
>NW_006287548.1:4248685-4265985 GCF_000327345.1 Myotis davidii
ACCACAGTTTCCGGTGTTTACCTATGCCGCCATCTTGGTTTCTCCCACATATTCTTTTTCCAGTTTCTTTTTAAAATAGTCTTGTAACATGAGTTTAGTTTACTTCATATATCATATGTCAGATACACAATTCTAATTAAAATGAACAGTACAAAAATATAAGAAGTAAATATTATAACATTCAGGTTGACCTCACTTAAGCAATAAGAAATGCCAAATATTGTTCTCACATCTTTAACCCTGACTTGAATTTAGGAAATAAGAGGGGACCAGAAGAATAATCCATGGTATTTTATGAATTTGATAACACATTGTCTTTCTCTAAACTGGTGAAAGCATGATTTTTTTAGTTTATGTCGACCAATTTGTTCAAACCTGCTTTTCTAATTAAATCTCTTCCTCTGCAGCAAGAATTCTTTGAACGCCTGTATGTCATGTACACTGTTGGATATTCCATCTCCTTTGGCTCCCTGGCTGTGGCTATTCTCATCATTGGCTACTTCAGGTGAGTGATTCCCATTCTCATTGTTATCCACCGAAGACACAGAGGTCTCAGTTTGTGTCCCCCAATATTTTTCCTAACACAAGTTTCTGAATTCAGCCTAGTGTTATTATATGACTTGACGCTGATAATTTTTTTTTATGAGAAATTCAGGGTTTTGTTTAACAGCGGATTCTTTCTATATAATTACTGTATAGATAACTAGAGGCCTGATGCATGAAATTCATGCAACATAGGCCTTCCTTTCCCTGGCTGCTGGCACCAGCTTCCCTTTGGCACTCGGGACCCAGGCTTCCCCCCAGCTGCTGGCAGGCACCTGGGACCTGGGCTTCCCTGGGCACAATGGATATAAATAGTACATTAACATTGTAATATCTAAATTTAGCTTATTCCTTTTTCTTTAAATATATTTTTATTGGTTTCAGAGAGGAAGGGAGAGAGAAGGAGAGAAAGTGGGATGGAAACATCAATGATGAAAGAGATTCATTGTCAGCTGCCTCCTGCATGCCCACTACTGGGGATCAGCCTGCAACCCAAGCATGTGCTCTGACTGGGAATTGAATCCTGACCTTCTGGTTCATAGGTCAATGCTCAACCCATGCTGGCTGGGCTAAATTTAGCTTGTTCTTATTTGACCTTCCCATTCTATGTTATGAAACAGAAAAAGAGATCATTGGATTAAAAATGTTCTTACTCCCTTACATTTGGGTACTTTGTCTCTGGAAGAGAAAGTAGTATTAGTGTGTTTATTACACAGGAAAGCTGTGTTTTCTTACCATCAAGCAATGGAGAGCTGAGCCCTTTTGACCAGATTATACCACAGTTTTCCTGAGTTTTTTTTTCTGTCCATCAAACTTGAAGAAAAACTCTTTTTGGAGTTAGCTTTCTGTACTGGAAATTAGTGTGATAAAATCTAACATACTAAGTATGTTACTAACTTGTATCTATGATCCTTTTATAATTCCAAAGCTTTTTATGTTAAAACTAGAGGCCTGGTGCATGAAATTTGTGCATGGGAGGCAGGGGTCCTTCAGCCCTGCTTGCACCCTCTTGCAATCTGGGATCAGGCCTAAACCGGCAGTCGGACATCCCTCTGACAATCTGGGACCTCTGGCTCCTAACTGTTCATCTGCCTGCCTGCCTGATTGCCCCTAACCACTCTGCCTGCCTGCCTGAATGCCCCTAACCACTCTGCCTGTCTGATCACCCCTAACAGTCTCTGCCCTAGCCTCTGCCACCACGGCTTCATCCCGAAGGATGTCCAGAATGATGTCCGGAAGGTCATTCGGCTGTCTGGTCTAATTAGCATATTATGCTTTTATTATTATAGACTATTATAGATGAGCTTGTTTCCTCTCCAACATGCCTAGAAAATAAAATTATGTAATGCTATCACAATCTTACATTTTCTTACAGAGAAGGTATTGAAACTGTGAAAGTTCCAGTTTTGATAATGTTTATCTCTGTTCAGTGATTCTCCATTAATCATTTATTACTTTAATATACAGTATAATAGAATGCACTAGTATTATTTAGTATAATATTTAACACTGCAAAATCTGGATGAACATGGTAGCAGATAAGGATAAATTTGAAATTAATTCCCAAAAAGTTACATTTTAGTTTTTGATCCCATTTGTTTCTATTGGGAATATATGAGAATGGGTTTCTGTCTTTGTTCATGTTTATTATATTTTCCACTGTTTTGGGGAGGAGTTTGGGCTCACTTATGTATTTTCTTTGCCCTTTTCTGTTCTTATCCAAATTTATAGCTGATTATTTTCTCTCCATAGACGATTGCATTGCACTAGGAATTATATCCACCTGCACTTATTTGCATCCTTCATGCTGAGAGCTGCAAGCATTTTCGTCAAGGACAGAGTGGTCCATGCTCACATAGGGGTCAAGGAGCTGCAGTCCCTGATGATGCAGGATGACCTACAGAATTTCATAGATGCGCCTTCTATGGACAAATCACAATATGTAAGTGTTTTCACCATTTTCTCTCATTACTGACTTATATAACATTACACATAAGTAAAACACTCCAGTCCACTAAATATGTGTTATATTGTTTTGGCTTATCTTATCTGTGGACTTCCTGAAATAGATGACCAATTTGTATACTGATGCTTCCTATTCAATTCTGTCCTCAATTCTCATGCCTAATTATTCATTCAAGAGTGTTCCGAACAGAAAGTGCAAAAAGCACATGATCGGAATGGCATTTAATGTATGACCCATAGCAGCTGTCACCACTTGCAAAAATAAAAAGTCCACTTGCAAACCCAGAAGCTAGGGATTTAAAGCCCATGACATTCGGTTCCTTTATTGTAGACTCAAACAGACTTCCATGGTACTTGAGTTTGTTGTTAAATGTCCTGGCGTTATTTATTAAATAGAACCACCCGATATTTCAGTTAATTAGATCCTTAAAGCAACATATCTGGAAATGAAGTGTAGTTAATTGGTGCAAATTAATACCCTATCTGTATCTGCTCTTTGCCTTGTAGCTTTGCATTCCAAGCTGATTCTGATTCTAGACTGGCTTTGTGACTTGTTTTACACAATAGAAGGAAGTGGAAGTGATAATGTGCCATGTGAGGGCAGACCTGTATGCGCAAGCCTAGCCAACCAAGATCAGCTGAGCCTGGCACAGATCAGCAGAATCACCTAGATTCATAAGATGTTTTAAATGTTTATTGTTTTAAGTCATTAACTTTTGGGGCATAAAGAAAAGACCAGAAAATAAGTAAAGTTATGGTAGAATAATAGATAATATATTCTTTATGCTTTTCTGTATTTTCCTAATTTTTCTCTAATGATCATGGATGTGTTTTTTTTTCTTTAAAATGTAATCTGCTGCCCTAACCGGTTTGACTCAGTGGATAGAGCATCAGCCTGCAGACTGAAAGGTCCCAGGTTCGATTCTGGTCAAGGGCATGTACCTTGGTTGCGGGCACATCCCCAGTAGGGGGTGTGCAGGAGGCAGCTGATGGGTGTCTCTCTCCCATCGATGTTTCCAACTCTCTATCCCTCTCCCTTCCTCTCTGTAAAAATATCAATAAAATATATTTAAAAAAAATAAAATTTAATCTGCTGATCATGGATATTTTTTATAAACAGGAAAAATTAAGGAAAAGCGATTTTTTTCTAAAGAAAATAATTATCTTAAAAATAGAATCAAACCTATAATCTTAAAAATGCTATGTTAAAATAATTATTTTCTAGTCTCTTTTGAAACCCTTGGCCTTCCTCTGTACAAGAGACATAGATTATAAAAAGAAAAATGAAGAATTGCTTTTCAATCATCTAATGTTGTCATTCAGTACAATTAGGAGTTCTAATATGATGCAATTCTGGTTTATTTGTGACAGATTGGGTGCAAGATTGCTGTTGTGATGTTTATTTACTTCTTGGCTACAAACTACTATTGGATCTTGGTGGAAGGTCTCTATCTGCATAGTCTAATCTTTGTGGCTTTCTTTTCCGACACCAAATACCTGTGGGGTTTCACCTTGATAGGCTGGGGTAAGGAAATTACTCTTTTTCTTTTAAACTGCATATGGATTTTAGGACTTTCTGTCATGCCTATCATTAACATTCTTTCAGGGATTTCCCTAGAATAATCCCTCCTCATCTTACCTCTACCCCTCCTTCTTTCTCTTTCATTGTTCGTCAAGGAAAAGTATAAGAGTGTGTCTGTAACCCTCCCAGTGGTAACAAACTTAGCATATGGCTAGTGTTCTGAGGCCACGTTCTTAAGAAGATTTTTTGGTGGAAACATAAGAGAACCACATTGTTAGCCATACATATGTAGAACTGCTCTGTCCATAGCTTATCAATGTCCTGAGTTAGCAATACAGTGGGGCCTTGACTTACGAGTTTAATTCGTTTGGAGAACGAGCTCGTTAATGTGCCCGTTAACTCAAATTACTCTGTCAACTCAAAGTAAAAAATTGGCGGAGAGACAGCTGGTATCTCAAAAAACTCATTAGTTGGGACACTCGTAAGTTAAGGCCCCACTGTAGTTTCATTCCAAAATTATCATTAACTTCTGTTTCTAGGTTGTGTGATGAAAATGCCAGAAAGGAAGTTATAAGATTAACTTGACTGCTTGTAACTATACAAATTACAAACTAATTATGTAGACTGACCATATCTTTTAGATGGAAATAATTCAAATTAACTTACGGGATAACTAATTTTAAAAAAAGATATTCAGCTCACATTTCAAAACTGCCTCACTAGGATTAGAGGGATTATTGGACGAAGGACTAATGCAACATGCACGACATGGAGAAAAGGATGTTGTTTGCTAAAATTAAAGAGAAATTAAAACTCATATGTGGTTAAAATTAAGTTTCAAGATTAACAATTGCACATTGCAATTGCTATTTTAACATTTAAATTATGAAGTGCTCAGCATAGGAAAAAAATGAAGTAGGTGGCTCAAAATCAAATTTGAAGGTTTTTTCCCCCTTCCAAAATTAGAATATTTCTTGGCCCATTTTGCCTTAAAATTGTTTTAACATTAAAAAATGTGAAGTGAGGAATATTGAATTTCCTTCTAGTTAATAACCTTTAAGAAAACAAAGGGTCACCTGGACAGTGTTGCTCAGTGGTTGAGTGTCGACCTATGAACCAGTAGGTCACAGTTCTCTTCCTGGTCAGGGCAGAATGCCAAGGTTGTGGGCTTGATCCCCAGTGTGGGGTGTAGGAGGCAGCGAATCATCTCTATCTCTTCCTTCCTATCTCTCCTTCTCCCTTTCTCTCTGAAATCAATAAAATATATTTTAAAAAAAGAAGACAAAGGGTCAACTTACTCTGACACTTCATATATTATGAAATAATGATTGTTATGAATAAGGTTTTATTTCAGAAGGGAGCTTGTCAGCCTTAAGGCTCTCCCATCTCTTTAACTAGCAGTTACTGGAAAAAAACCAAAAAGATACATTGCATTTTTTAGGGTACTTTGAAATATTTTTGGACAGCTTTTGGTAGTTTGACTTCAAGTCAAAATTATATCTGTGTACCAACATAATTACTAGATGTTGGCAAAAGTATTAATAGAAAATTTAACAATAAATGTAGATATTTGTTTGCATTGTGTTTCTTTTTCTTTTTGGATTTCTACAGCACTGGTCACACTTGTAATAAATTCTTTTTCCTCTATTTACTTATTGGTTTGATAGCTAACTTCCTCATCAACTCTTATTTATGCTATATCAGTCAATTCTGTCCTTCCTTATAGTCAGGACTTTGTCTCACTGAAACCCAGGAAACTAGTTAAGTCTTTCTATGAAAAAGAGAATTTTCAATGAGCTTCTATGTGAGTATGAGTTTCTTACCTTTTTTTTTTTTTTTTTTTTTTTTTACAACTTTAAGCTGTCCACAAAATTTTTGGCAAAGGAATAACTACAGTAGATAAGCATCATTCCTTGAACTTGTTTTACCAAATGGTTTAAAGACATACATAACAGCAAGTAGGATTTATATGAAAACTCACTTTGAAAAAGCTTTTTTATGTGAAATATATGCTCACTCAATTAACCATAGTCTAAAAACACTAATAACCAATCTTTATAGCATTATTATTCTAGAGTTGGTCTATCTTCTGACTCTCTTTTAAATTCTATTTTTTAAACAAGTAAATGCTCTAGCTTAGGGCATATACAGTTAAAAGAACAGTAATATTATTTGAAGAATCTCTCTCCACTGCTCATAGTTACTATTTATTGAAGTAAATAGCTATTTGATTAGCAGACTATTTTCTCACATCTCAACACTGAGAATCTAATTTTAAAACATTTTTATTTCTTATTCATTGTTCCAAATTCCTATGAGGAAAATAATGATAAAAAACATTGCAGCTGCCTTGCCAGGATCATTTGCTAGAGTAATTCACAGTGAATCCAGTTTCCTACTTTCTTTCAATGAGGTAATTTGTTGGCTTCACTAGAGAAGAGAGCTTGCTTGGATTCCTTTGTTATTCATTTGGAACCAATCATTACAGCTTTCAGCTCTCCTCAGCTGGGTGTGGAGTTACATTACTTACACTGATTTTGCTGATTTTTAACAATCAGTAGGAAGGGAAGGAAGTGACAATCTAAAGAGGAGCAGATGCCACATCTGACCTTTAGTAAATTGAAGACAAATATTTAAAACTAGAGGCCTGATGCATGAAATTTGTACACGGGTAGACCTTCCTTCCCTCGGCTGCCAGGCTGCACTCCCCTGCTGACCTGGTCGCCCCAAACTGCCCTCCCCTGCTGGCCTGATTGCCCACAATGGCCCTCCCCTGCCGGCCATCTTGTGGCAGCCACCTTCTGACCAAATGGGGGTGGCCATCTTGTGTGATGATGTGACAGTCAATTTGCATATTACCTCTTTATTATATAGGATGACCATTTTTACACATCATTATTACAAAATAAGGTATATAGAGGAGTATGGGCAAATACTGATGATGCCTATGTTTCTTTTCTTCCAGCCAACCTCATTCTTCATTTTTCCCACCTCTGCCTCAGTTTCCTCTTGAATGTGGCATTTTATTCTTGGTTCCATTTTGTTCTTTCAACCACACATTTAAAAAATATAGCTAGTTCTATACTTAAAAGGTGTTAGTCTTGTTTCTTTGTCCTTATTGAATGTAATTTACCTCTATGTCAGCAGCCATTCTTAATTACCAACTGTCAAAATAAAATGTCAGAATGTACATATTATCATAAAAAAAGCACTTTTTCTGGTTATACTATGTAGACATGTCCTCATTGCCAGGCTTGTATGTAGAATATTTTCATGTTCTGTATTTTCTGAAAATAATCAGGAAAAGGCACTACATTTCCAGTTTTATTATTTCTGTGTAAAGTGACTTCAATCTAGTAAAGCTTGACCTTACATCTCTCATATGAAAATTGGGCCAACCTTCATCCTCAGACTTTTGGGACCAAGTAACATCCCTGTATTGGCTCACTTCTCAAATGGACAACATGAAAATTAGAACTTATCTTGTTCACATAGTAACATTTTCCATGTCTGTTTTCCCTCTCTCCACTTTAATAGCATATTTTTATGTGTGGTGAATATAAGAAAAAAATCTCTTCATCTTAAAAAAGCAACAACATGGTCTCTGAATTCTTTTCTGATTGCAGGGTTCCCCGCAGTATTTGTTGCAGGCTGGGCTGTGGCACGAGCAACTGTGGCTGATGCAAGGTGAGTGAAAAAGAAGAGGTAAATGTAGAAAAGCATTCAGGTGCCTGCTGTCTGTTCTCATGGTCAAACTTATTGCTATTGATGGAGTTGTGTCTCCCCAAAATGTATTTGTGGAAGCCCTAACCCCCAGTGTGACTGTATATGGAGATGGGGTCCAAAGGATGTAATTCAGGCTGAATGAGGTCATAAGCGTGGGGCTCTGAGATGATAGGATTGGTGTCCTTATAAGAGGAGGCACCAGAGAGTGTCCTGACTCTCCGTGTGCATACAGAGTATAGGTCTTGTGGGCACAGCAACAGGACACCAGGAGAGGCCTCCACAGAAACAGACCCTGCTGACACCTGCATCTGGGACTTCCAGCCTTTAGACTGGGAGGAAGTAAATGTCTATTGTTGAAGCCACCCAGTGTGTAAGATGTAATGGCAGCTCGAGCTGACTCATGCACTTCTGTTACATGAAAAGGTGATTAAATGACACTCCTTATAGAATTTTAAAACTGAAAAAGCCTTCCTTTGTATGTTCAATAGGGTTTAGAGTATCTTCTAAAACAGGGGTGGGCAAACTTTTTGACTCGAGGGACCACAATGGGTTCTTAAACTGGACCAAAAGGAGGGCCGGAACAAAAGCATGAATGGAGTGTTTGTGTGAACTAATATAAATTCAAAGTAAACATCATTACATAAAAGGGTATGGTCTTTTTTTTCAATAGTTTTATTCATTTCGAAGCCTGTTTCGTTTTTCTCCAGATGGCCAAGATGCAGAGAATTTCAAGGTTCTGGCTTTGAAAGGACAGATCAGGACACGAATCAATGATATTTCACTGAACATAGCTAAAATTTTCATTTCTATGGACAAAAAGTATTTGCATTCAGTTTTTTATTACATTCCTATCAATAAGAATCATGTGCGTTATTGTAGGTTTTCTACTGCATTCCTATGGATAAGAATGATTTTCATTATTTTCAGTGTTCTACAAGTTGTGAAGTTATAAAATTGAATTGCTTGTAAAATAAAAGTATCAGTTCCAATAATAATAAAAATAAAGTACCAGATGCACCACATTTAGAAGACTAATTTTTTTGTGGCTCTGGAAACGTGGTTTTAACTCTTGTTACTATAAAAATAATTCATCAATATTTATAATACTCTGTAGCTAATGGTATGGAAACCAGGACACATTACACTTTTTTTCCCACTGGTTTGGGTGTTTTATGAGTTTTTTTTCTTGTTGTCTTAAATGCTCAGGACTGGAGTTCTTTGTAAAACTTAAAATACTACTTAATTCTCACTGCCTGTTTGTTTGCCAATTTGTTCACGAAAGCTTTTTTTTCCTGTCTCAGGTGCTGGGAACTTAGTGCTGGAGACATAAAGTGGATTTATCAAGCCCCTATCTTAGCAGCTATCGGGGTAAGTTTAAAAGCCTGGATAGATTAAAAAAGAAAAAAAGAAAAGGATGCAGAATTAAGCTGCTGCTAAAACCCGGAGAAAGTTTGTCTCTCTTCTAGGAAGATTAAGGAAATGGTCACAGTACAGCAGTCGCTGTTGGGAGAGTCTGGGCTGGGGCTCAGACCCTTATTCGTGGCTGACACAGAAATTTATCTGCTGAGATTTCTAATTTGCAAAGTGAAACAGGAAGGTGGTGATAGAGGTTCTAAAAGATTCGCCAAGATGGTACCCTCAAGAATTCTGGAAGGAGACTTAGGTAGAAAAGGCCATTTGCGTCTTCTTGAAGTATAATTATGGCAGTTCTAATGCAAGGATTCTTAAGGTTTCTCCAATACTACAAAGTCCATTTAGTCTCAAAGAGCACCTTTCTGCTCACCGAGCGTTACCTTCCTGTTGCATTATTACAGGTCAGGGTTATCACAGTTTCCTTTGGTTCCTATTGTAGAACCAGCCTGTAAGGGGGGAGACGAGCCCAGGACCCCATCTCAGCACTCTGACTGTGGTGCTCTTCCCTCACAGCTGCTTGTGTCCCGAAGCCAGGAAGGATGATGCTGGTGCTAAAAAACACTGCAGCGTGCTTACCGCTGCTGGCCACAGCTTTGCTGTACTAATTTTTCTAATCCTCCCCCTCACTCCAAATGAGGAAACTGCCCAAGGTCATGAGCTAGTAAGTGGTGGAGCTGGGATTCCGACTTCAGGGTCACTGTCTCTACCCAGTGAGCTCCTGTGCTTATAGTACAATCTAAATCCCTGAGACTCTAGGAAGGACCATCCTGTCCCTCATGCCTGCACCCCTCTGCAGCGGTGCCTCAGGGACCCTGTCTTCCGCTCAGTTCCTTGAACTTGTCCACTCTGTCCATTTCATTGTACACTGTACCCCCGCAAGGCTGAGATGCGCTTCCTTCTCTGCTCCTTACTTTATTTATTTATTTTTAATATTTTGATTGATTTCAGAGAGGGAGGGAAGGGAGAGATAGAAACATCAATGACGAGAGAGAATCACTGATCAGCTGCTTCCTGCACGCCCCACACCAGGGATTAAGCCCACAACCCAGGCTTGTGGCCTGACTGGGAATTGAACCGTGACCTTCTGGTTCAGAGATGGACGTTCAACCACTGAGCCACCTAGCATAACCTGCAGACCGTAATGGGGTTTTCCCTTCTCAAGATCATCACAGTGAATAATGCTTGTGGTTGGTTGTTGAATGCCCATCACATTGCAAGGTTAAGTGAACAAAACCCCTATATTTTCTAAACTGTATTCCTAGTGCCTAGCAAGTTTCCTGGCAAATAGTGGTCACTCAGTAAATACTTGTTGAAAAAATAAAACAGGCATACAAGTTAGATATCCTGGGAACGTAAGAGGGAAGGCGGGAAATAATAGCAGAAAGCAAGTATAATTGCAGAACTTCTGAGTCCATTTCATGCAACCTTTTCATTTTCCTAGAGAAGGAAATGGAAGCCCAGATATTAGTCACCTGGCTAGTGTGACAAAACAAAGACTATGATATATTCCATCTGATACTTGGTGGTTCCAGCCTCATTTGTTGTTGTTTTTTTTTTGGTACATCCTCACCTGAGGATGTTTCTCCATTGATCTTTTAGAGGGAGTGGAAGGGAGAGGGAAAGACAGAGAGAAACATCGATGTGAGAGAAACACATTGATTGGTTGCCTCCTGCACGTGTCCGGACCAGGGGCTGGGCCTGGGAGGAGCCTGCAACCAAGGTACGTGCCCTTGACTGGAATTGAACCCGGGGCCCTTTGGTCTGCAGGCTGATGCTTTATCCACTGAGCCAAACCGGCTAGGGCTATAACATATATTATTGACCATGTTCTTTTCACTTGCATTCCAAAACATGTCAAGATTGTTTCTTGTCCAATAAATTCAATGTAAATAAATAAATAAATATTCTTTATTGAATTTATGGGAAATTATCTTTCCATCTTTATAGCAATATTATAGTGTTTTTATATATTAACTTTAGGATCAATGGTTTGTTTTTCAGTGTTACATACTTGTAGCATGGTTTTATGTAAATATATAGCCTCCATATATGCCAGGGATTTTAAATGTAAGTTGGATCCCTCACTTAATTCTGGCTTTGGAAATTATAATAGCATAGATTCTATTAATTGGATTCTTGTATTTCTGAGAGTAAAATCTGATAAAATGTGGTCAGAATTTCTGAGCAATATATGAAGCAAAATGAATTTAAGAGAATCAAGGAATTTGTAAAGGATGAGTATTTTATAGGTTCTAATGGGAATAAATTCTAATAATTGAATTTTAGAGATAATCACAGACTTTAGTACAAATATGTAAGGAACCACTTGATTTGGGAATCCTAGAATCTAAACTTGTAGCACTGTTGTTTTCTGTGTTTTGCTCACATTATGTTAAAATTATGTTAATGCGAATTAGCATCATTAAAAAACATTAATTTTTTTATTCTGAAAATAAATCTCTCAAATATAACTTAATTATTCACCTGCAACATCTTGATGTTGATTTGAGGATGATTTTAAAATTCTTTTATATAACATTAAAACCTGAGAGGAATCTTTGCTAATTGACAGCAGAACACAGAGCTCTGTTTTGGTCCTGGCCTTACAGGGCATCATTCGAGGGAGCGGATGTTCTGTCTGAAGAGCAGGGGGAGCAGCAGGCAGGGCAGCATGGTCTAGAAGTGGTCATGGTGAAATTGGTAGATGCGGTGAGTTCTGACCAAGCAGGGCACTGCCCCCTGAGGACCTGCGTTTACACTGGTGTCAGCCTAGAGAGGCTGAGACAACGGAATAGAAATGCAATCACAGAAACCGATCAGACTTGCTCCTGAATACTTAGAAGATGGCCTCGAAGATGCCAGTCACAAGGGGTAGAAAAAGGTTTTGGGACTTGCAGAAATATGAGATCTTGAATTCATCAGTTAAGGAAAAGAGAAAGAGGAACTCTGTCTTAATTGTTTCCTGCATCCCGTGCTAGTCGGCTATCTCTTTTCATCCATCGTAATTTTCAGTCTTTGAACACAAAGAAGTTCAACTTATATAATTTTATAGACAACTTGAAGACAAACGTAATAATTCTTTGTAATCTTACCTTCTCTTTCAGCTGAATTTTATTCTGTTTCTGAATACAGTTAGAGTTCTGGCTACCAAAATTTGGGAGACCAATGCAGTTGGGCATGATACAAGAAAGCAATACAGGTAATTCTGGGACAGGCATCCATCAGAAGAAATATTTTGGTACAATTTAGTATAAAGAAAAGATAACAGTTGATCTGAAATGTCTCTAAAGATAAATTTATGAATGTGTATTTTTGTTTGGTTCAATTTGTGGCTTATCAGAAAAAAATATATAAATAACCTAAAAATTGCCCAATATGCTTAAATTCAGAGTACATATATTTTTTGCCGAAGCGAGCACCTCCCGAAAATCTCTTGTTGATGATCTTGACAGACAATTTTTATTTGCATTGTTTTGTTTTGTTTTGTTTTTGTAGCCAAAAAAGTAAGGATTTATTAAGGAGATGGCGCCATGCCCAGAGTCACAGGTAGCTCATGCTCAGAGATTTGGCTCTTATTTCATTCTTAAAATAGTATATCATAACTGAAAAAAAGAAAAATAGGATTGCTATATTGTTTTTTGTCTTTCCATCAAATTTGCACCTACCATATATAAATTTTTAACTTTCATATGGACTGTTTGAGCATGTCCATTATTCCATCTTTAATGAAGAAATGGGCAAATTGAGTGTTTATGATCATTATCAAACTATGATAAAGGTGTGTCCATTTCTCCCAATGATAGAACAATGGAAACTATAAGTAACCTTTCATTCTTTTTCAGAAAGTGAAACAGTGCAGTGGTGTTGGGAAGCTGCTTATTTCTCTAGTTCTGAATAAAAGCGACTTATTTCTGTAGTTCTGAATGATGTGAACTTGTGTTTTTAGCGAAAAGCTGCCTAAGAGATTTGAGCAATTCTGGAGAGGACAAAGGGTGGATTATCTTAAAAACAGGGCAAACAATATTTTGAGTTTATTCATGGCGATTATTTCTCAGAATAATTGAAGAGAAAAATTTATCAAGGACTGAAATAATCTATTAAGAATGCAGAATTGATTTAAAGTAATCTGGTACCCAGAAATTTCTTAAATTTGAAGTCATTAATTAGAACATGGTCTAGAGCAGCCGTGGGCAAACTACGGCCCGAGGGCTGGATCCGGCCGGTTTGAAATGAATAAAACTAAAAAAAAAAAAGACCGTAACCTTTTATGTAATGATGTTTACTTTGAATTTATATTAGTTCACACAAACACTCCATCCATGCTTTTGTTCCGGCCCTCCGGTCCAGTTTAAGAACCCATTGTGGCCCTCGAGTCAAAAAGTTTGCCCACCCCTGGTCTAGACTAAGAGTTGTCAGGGAAAGTATTTTTTCAGCCAAAATGCATGTTACTCATTGACGAAACATTTATTTTTAATAATGTTCAAAGTTGAGCTACAGGTAAAAACGTAGTGGGAAATGACTTCCTTTTTTGGAGAGAAAAACATGGGAACCGACTTGGCCTGGATTTGGGAATTCAATTCAGTATTCAGTGTCTGAGGCCTTAGACTATCAGGTTTAAATAGCTTCTCACTTTTAAACAGAGATTGAGGAAAATGTGTCTGGTCTGTCCCAGTGATATTCCTGCCAGGAGGCTTAATTGAGTTCGTGTTTATGCCCATTCATTTTTGTGCCTTTAAACTTTTAGCTCTTTTGGTTATTACTTTTGTCAAACAAATGTTCAAATATTTGTGTTAAAATAAAGCAATGAAAAAATATACTTCCAAATCGTGGTGTCTAAACCAGCTCTTAAACATTTTTAAACATATTGCAGAGCTGAGAAAGTCTCCAGGTGAGCTTGCAAACACAAGGAAAGACTTCTGAAAAGTACATGATATCACTTTGTCGCTATAGTGGCTTAAAATTGAAAAGGAGTTAACATGTTAATACAATCAGCTTTAAAAAACTTTTTACTTTGAGATAATTGTGGAATTACATGCAGTTATAAAAATAATGCAGAGATCTCATATACCCTTTACTCAGTTTCCCCTGAAGGTGACATCTTGCATAACAGCAATTTACAATAACTTATTTTACAACAAGATTGAAGAAAATCAATCAGATTTAACAACAGAGCTAATACATTTTTTTCTTTTTTAAATTATAACTCAATTCTTTTGCAAAGTAAGCAAAGATTACCAGGACTGGAAGAACAGGAGAGATAAGAAAAATGCAAGATTTAGTGGAAAGGAATATTTGAATGTTTTGGCTAATTTGACTTTCCATGCAATATTACACAAAAATCATATTTAATATTTGTTATTTTTGGAATACATTTAACCAGTATTTGTTACATAGCACGATAGTAAAGAGGACAGATTTTAAGGCTGAATCTACTACTAATTGTATAACTTTGGGTGAATACTTTCCTTTTTTGAGCTTCTATCTTCACCTGAACAAGGGATCATAAAAGCTCTCTCATATAGTTTTTTTTTTTCTTTCTTTGTTTTGTTAATCCTCACCTGAGGATATTTTTCCATTGATCTTTTAGAGAGAGTAGAAGAGAGAGGGAAAGACAGAGAGAAACAGCGATGTGAGAGAAACACATAGATTGGCTGCATCCTGACCAGGGCCCGAGCCCTATGCAACCTTTGGTCTGCAGGCTGACGCTTTATCCACTGAGCAAAACCGGCTAGGGCTCTCATACGGCTTTTATCAGGAGAGAGGGAGAGAGAGTTATATGTGTAGAAAAGAAGGAAAGATTAACTCAAGGCCAAGAAGGGTTGAAAAGGAAGAAATAGTTTTGTATTTTTAAGCTAAGTTGACTCTGAACACATTGTGGACGGATCACGGGAATTCTCATGTTTTCTGTTATTACACAGTGTTTTACAAAGTATCATATTTAAAAAAGATATTAGCTTGTAAGAACATGTCATAAATAACTTCAAAATGCAATGGGCATTTAATTTTAAAGCTTGCCTTTTACATTTATGTAAAACGTTTTTTGTACTTGTTCAATAGAAACTGATCTAGCCACTGGGTAAAGCTAGCAACAAAACTACTGGCCCACAACGTGTTAAAAGACAAGTAGAGATTTCACCCGGGGAGAGATGAGCTCGGGAGAGATATTGTAAGAACTGGGTATTTCTTTTCTACATAGGACACCGAATCCAACAAACATTACACTTTTTTGCTTTGCCCGGGGACCCAGAGTCACCACCATGTTTCCGGCAAGCCTGAGGCCACTTTCAGTTTTTCATCTGTGAGTCACCCCATTACACAACTGTGCCTTTTCAGAGAGCTGGGCTGCAAAGATGTACAATGTGCATCGGCGACCAGATGGAACCTGAAACAAAGCAGTGCCCAGGACTGCTGAGTGATTTGATGTCTGGAAAAGTCCATCTTTATAAGTGAACTAGAGGCCCCTGCCTTCCCCTGGCTGCCTGCCGCCGCTGCTGGCTGGGGCCTCCCTCCCTTCCCCTGGCAGCGGCAGCTGGCTGGGGCGCTGCCGGCCCGCTGCTGGCTGGGGCCTCCCTCCCCCCCCCCCGCAGCGGCAGCTGGCTGGGGCCTCCCTCCTACTCCCTGGCTGGCCCCGTCCCCTGGTCAGACTCCCGGACGAACCCCTGGTTGAGGGGACAATTTGCATACTACGCTTTTATTATATAGGATAGACAGATGGATGGCCCATGTATGCACTGGCCTAGGATACACCGCTGCTCTAACTCGTTCACTGTTTTTGAAGGATAAATTTTAAGAGGATGTAATCATAACCCTTATACAAATATAAGTGAATACATTTCAAAGATTTTATTTAACTTATTAATGAAGGAAATGGTAAAATAGCACATATGTTTTAAAGAGAATAATGACTGCTGAAATGAATTTACAAATGGATGCAAATTAGCAAAACTTGTGCACATCTGTAGGGCTATCATTAGTGGCATTCCATTGGACACAATTTACATTTCTATGGGTAGCAATTATTTGAACTGCTATGCTAGGGAGACTTCTAAGATAGCCCCCAAGACTCCTGCCTCCCCTGTTTACATGGCCTGTATAATCCCCACTCATGCTCTTCCTTGAGTGTGGGCAAGACCTGTGATTGGATGGTTTCTGCCTTGATTAGATTACATTGTATGGCAAAGGTGATGGGTCCTGTGAGTAGGACACTTTATATGAGACTCCATCCTGGCATCCTGGAGAGAGATTCTCTCACTGGCTTTGAGGAAGTAATCTGGCATTGTGAGGACCTGTGGCTAGGACCTGAGGACACCCTGAGGGAAGTCTGTAGGAACCGAGTAACCCCACCAGCAATCCTACAGCTGCAAGGAACTGAGCTCTGCCAACAATCTGAATGAACTTGGGAGAGAACCCTGAGGTCCAGATGGGAATGCAGGGTCCCTGGTCCCTGGCCAGCACCGCACCTCCAACTTTGTCAGACCCTGAGCAGAGGACCCAACTCCGCTGTGCCTGGCCGGTGGCACAGAGAAACTGAGAGATAATAAATGGTTTAAGCTACGAAATTTATGGTAATTTGTTCCATAGCAGTAGAAAATGAATTTCAATCCTATCTTTTTTCTACAAATTGACTTTTATCTCTGGAGAGATGTAGATGAGCCTGGTCATAGGAAAGAGAAGAAAACCCAGATGGCTGAGCTAGCAGGAGAGCCACTAAATTTAGTCTGTGGCAACGTTTTCTTCCTCTGCATCGAGCCAAACTGTTCCTAAACATTTTCATTTGTGATCATTTCCCAGAGTGCTGCTCCTCTTTATGTTTTTGTTTGAACCTAGGTTTTGGCTCTTGGGCTTACACAGGAGGAACAAAGTTAGCGTGGCTGGAAAATAGTTTCCAGGGGGATTTACCCATTCGTGAGAAAGGAGGAAACACAGTTTTCCTTTCAGATTGACTTTAGACCAGGCTCTCAAGGTTCTGCAAACGTAGAACCTGAGGTTCCCTTTTATCTGATTCGACCACATTACAATGCCATGGAGGTATTCAGGGTCTCCTGCCCGGATATGCAGTGATGGAAAGAGGGTTCTTGCCTCTGAACATTGAAAGGATTAGTTAGGTCAGAGAAACCCATTGTCTTACCAG
>NW_006287548.1:4266112-4266618 GCF_000327345.1 Myotis davidii
ACTCAGGTATGAGATACAAGGATGTGGAGAAGACATTTCAACTGGTTTATGAAGATGGTGTCCTTTAAGCAAGAATAATACGATTAAAGAGATTTAGGGGATAATAATCATGGGGGGGTGGGGTGAGAACAAACTATCTGATTTAGTATAAAAGTGACAGGATGAGAAGGGAGGGGGGAAGCTAGCAGAAGCCGTGGGCTCCAAAGACATGGGAAAACTCAGCCCCTGTGAGCTCTCTAAGCTTGATATTTTCCCAGCGAGCCGTCTCCACGGAAAGGCACTCTAAATTGAATAATCCAAAGGTTTTGCACTCTCTTTCAGGAAACTCGCCAAATCCACGCTGGTCCTGGTGCTGGTGTTCGGGGTGCATTACATCGTGTTCGTGTGCCTGCCCCACTCCTTCTCGGGGCTCGGGTGGGAGATCCGGATGCACTGTGAGCTCTTCCTCAACTCCTTTCAGGTAGAGTGCCTTCCAGCAACTTGGTTCTTATATTTTGCTCCCCCCC
>NW_006287548.1:4266777-4274858 GCF_000327345.1 Myotis davidii
CTCTCTGGCTTTCTGGCCCGTCTCCCCAGGGCCATGAGAGGGCACTATTCTCTGGCGCCTGTGCTTTCCCATCCTGCAGAGGTCAGGTTACCCCGGGACCACAGGAGGAGCCGTTCCTCACAGGCCTGGGTGCCCAGTGTAGAAAGGGTGTGGTTGTAAACTGTGAACCTCCTACAGAATGGGGACCTCCGCATGTGTAGGGACACTGAATGAACACACAAGGAGAAAGAGGGAAGAGGGAAAAAGGAAGACAAGAAAGAGAAAGGTGGCTTCTGCACATTTTATCTCTCTTGTTTGAAAATAATACCATCATCCGTCACATGGATTACTGCAGATGCCTCCTACCCTTCTTCCTGCGTGTGCACTTGCTGCCACCGCCTGCCGCCTTCAGTCTTGTCTCCTGAGTCTGAAGAACCTTAAAAATAAATTGATCAGTCTGTATCCAGGGGCTTCCTATTGCACTCAGAATAAAATCCAAATGCCATTTCCTGGTGTGCACAGCCCGACGGGGCAGGGTTCCTCAAGCCCATTCCAGCCCCAGGGGTTCGTACTTGCTGTCCCCTTTGCCTGGAATGTTCTTCCCCTTACTATTCACAAGGCCTGGCTTCTTCACTCCAAGCAGCTTCAATGTCACCTCCTCAGCGAGGAGTTCCTTGTCTGATCCATCTTCATTCTTCTCTGTCAACACCACTTATTTTGCATGCACAGCCCTTATCATCTTACATTTTTCTCCGGTGGCTATTTGTTTATATTTCACCCCTCTGCATTTCCTTCTAGAATGCACGGCCTCAGAGAACAGGGACCTTGTCCGTCTTGATTAAACTGTTTATCCTTGGCACGCCGAGCACTTCGCATTGTATAAGCTCAGTGCATATTTTTGAATGAATGAAAGTTAGTTTGTCTTTTTACCATATCGTACCCTTTGTCTGCAGTTCCCAGCATTCACGGTGTATAAATATCTCTTACCAACCAGGGATATCCGGGCATCCTGAGTGGCAACATAAATGAAACTAATGTAATAGAAATCAGTTCTTTGTGTATCTTGGCATGTTTTATTCAGTTGCTTGGTTCAGCTGACCCCAAGGAAAGCTCTCAGACAAATTGAATGTGAACATAAGGATTTGGAAGCATTAGGAGGGAATAATGTGTAGATTTTCTGAAGGAGTCACTTGATGACACTAGTGCTGTGATCTTCACGTACGGTCAGCACCTAACGTGCTTTTTGTCCTCCAGGGTTTCTTCGTGTCGATCATCTACTGCTACTGCAATGGAGAGGTAGGTGCGAAGGGAGCCCAGTCCCCCACAATGGGGCCCGAAGCGCTTAGGGATCCCCAGGAGTCACAGGACAAAGTGGGCCACGGGAGGAGAGATGTTTTAATCATAAATTATTTTGAGAAAGCAAGAATTGATTTCAGTAAACTAAGGTCAATTCAGTTATAAACCCTGATATCAAAAACCAACTCCCTGGAATGCATATTGAGACCCGGAAGGACGCGCGGCTTCACATTCCAGTTCATGCTTGAACTTATTAATCGATTTCAAGGTCTATCAGAAACTCAGATATGTATGCTTGGACAAAATCGATTAGAACATTTTGACATTATTTTTTAAACTACCAGGTGGTGGTGGGACAGTTTCTGTTCGTCCAGGGTTGAGCTGTTCTTTTAGGGGAACATCGGCTCCCCCGGTTTCCATTCCCCCTGGGAAT
Organism: Myotis davidii; assembly: GCF_000327345.1. Lineage (NCBI taxonomy): Eukaryota > Metazoa > Chordata > Mammalia > Chiroptera > Vespertilionidae > Myotis > Myotis davidii. The sequence goes on from NW_006287548.1 coordinate 4,268,486, forward strand.
TCCCAATAAGCTTTCCCTGGAAAGGGGCGCTAGCAGTGGCGTTGACTCTCCAACTGAAGGAACAGAAACGAGCCCTACCCTATTGAGAACGCATCAGCAGGGCCTGCATTTCAGTGTGCAACCTCTTTCCTTTTCCTCCTTCAGTCTGCCTGCCTCTGCAAGGTGATGGGGTGGAGGGAACGTTTCACGTTGAGTCCCTTTCGTGCCATTCCTCAGCCACAGCTGCCACTATTTATCTCTCTTTCTCCTCCACCCACCTCCTCTTTTTCCTCTCCCACAAGTCAGATATTTCTATCGGCTGTATTTCCGCCTCCATTAAAATACTAACCTTGGCCCTAGCCAGTGTGGCTCAGTGGATAGAGTGTTGGCCTGCAGACTGAAGGGTCCTGGGTTCGATTCCGGTCAAGGGCACATGCCCAAGTTGCAGGCTCACTCCCCAGGAGGGGATGTGCAGGAAGCAGCTGATCAGTGATTCTCTCTCATCATGGATGTCTTTCTCTCCCTCTCCCTTTCTCTCTGAAATCAATAAAAATATACTAAAAAAAAATACTAACCTTGGACAAGTCCATTTTCCTCTCTGTAAGCCTCAGTTTGCTCATCTCCAGGAGTAACACCTGCCTTCAAGGTTTTTTGAGACCCAGAGGGAATATATATGCCAATCCCTGGCACACCGTGGACCCTTAATGGATGATTATTACTGTCATTGAAATCAGGGCAAACACTCGTCTCAGCAAGCTGCGGGGTCTCCCTGATGGTCTCTGATGCGCAATATGGTTCTTGTGGTTTAGGTTCAGTCTGAGGTGAAGAAGATGTGGAGCCGGTGGCATCTCTCCATCGACTGGAAAAGGACGCCCCCATGCGGCGGCCACAGGTACGGCTCCGTACTCACCACCATGACGCCCAGCACCAGCAGCCACTCGCAGATGGCAGCCAGCACTCGCATGGTCCTCCTCTCTGGCAAAGCGACCAAGACGGCCGGCCAGCAGCCCGACAGCCACGTGACTTTACCCGGCTATGTCCGGAGTAACTCAGAGCAGGACTGCCAGCAACACTTGATCCATGAGGAGACCAAGGAAGGTAACGGGAGGCAGGGAGAGGAAACTCCAGTGGAGGTGTCTTCCAGGCCAATGGAAGGTACCCGAGTCCCTGAAGGAATCAAAGGAGAAATAGAGGATGTTCTCTGAATCAACATCTCTGGCTTGAAAGAGCCGGTCCATCTGGTTGCCCAAGAGCTGATGCTCCAAGAGCTTGGCCATCATCCCTCTGCTTGAGCCCCAGAGCTGAAAATTCAGGCTTAGGCTGTTACTTGACAAAAATTGTCAGGCTACATGAGTTGGCTCCTATACATACTAAAGACACAAAAAGGAGAAGTGTCATTGATGTGGTTTATGACCTTGTTTTGACATCAGATTCTCTTCTAAATTGATGTGTGATACTTGCTCTGCGATTGTTCCTTTATCAGCTACTCTTGGGTAGAAAACATTTTAGTTGCTTGCCTATAGTTTTCTCTTACAAATACCACTCTAAGAATGATAGAGCTCATTTAGTATGTGTCATTTCCGTTTAGGAAATTAACACTCTCTTTTTTCTCTTTCTCCCCTGAATGTACTTCTATCACTGCCTTCTTTTTGCCGGTGTGTTAGGAGCCATTAGGATCTGAAAATGTATGTTGAAAGATTAAAGACCTAAGAACAAGTACACCCTGGAAAGTAAGTTAGCTGCACTTCGATAAGATTATTCGTTGATGACAGTTACACTTTCTGGGAAGAAAGGAAATTACTTAAAAAAGAATATTGCACATATTCCTCCTTTTGAATGCTTCCCCCTCTCCCCCCCATGACCAGCCACTTCTCAGGTCTTCGCTCCTTTGTAAACCTTGACCTGCCACAAGGCTTTCTGTCGGTGAGCTTGTGTCTGAAAACTACTTTTGTTTGTAGTCATTTCTATTGATCTCGAATCACACTGCTCCTATGCTTTTTTCCCCTGTGTTCTATTACTATATTCAAAATGGCATGTGGGATAAATTAAAAGTTTGTTGTAAAAACACATTGGGTCACTTTCTAAAGTTTTCTCTCAGCGTCTCAGTTTGTTTGGGGAACCAAGCAAATGCCCCTTCTCTGCCTCTGTGGACACCGGCTGTGACTCCAGGACTTGTCTGAACTTGACATTTCAATATGTTGCATTAGCAAAACATTTACTGAGTGTGTATCAGGTACCCGGCGTCCTGCTGGGTGTTTACAAGCACTAACTTATTTAACCCTCACGACAAACTTAGGGAGTCAGTCTTATCACTGTTACCCTTTTTCACACATGATACTGTGACTCACAGAGGCAGTGTAGGTTGCCCAAAGTCACACAGCTAGTCATTGACAGCATGGTTTTAGAACACTGACTTCAAGTCCTTTGTTCTTAACCACTGCTATACTGTCACCAATATAATGTCACCCATTAACCACTCAAGAAATTTGAATGAATTCTGTGTAGAGAGTGCTTCAGAAGCTCTTCATGTAAATGGTTTAGTCTGTGACCCTCAGGAAGTTTTCTGTGTTGTGAGGGAGACAGACACACGTGGGAAATGAAAATTTCACAGAGCAATGCATTTCCGGGTGAAATGACACAGGTCCAGCTGATCTGTCTCACTTTGCTGACTGATTCAACCAGCATGCGAATGGTGTCACGATGAGTAAGGTACTCATCTGCACACCTTCTTGACAAACATTGCACTCTCCGTGCTCTTACTTTCCTTCCTCCTCTTTGGCAGTGTCGGCCTTCCCTACCCTTCCTGTTTATGAAGGTGCCATTGTGCATATTTAATTAATTCGATTCACTTCTGTATTGTCACACCTCCACGTTGCTTCCCTGTTAGGAGAGAGCCATCCTGGTCTGAGCCAGAGAGTAAGTGCAGCTCCATTTCTAATTTTGTGCAAGGCTTTGTAAAATAAGTTAACCTCCCTTGTAGTTCAAGTTCTTTAAAGTGAAATTATATCTGTCTGCCTTAGAGAGATGATCTGATGATAAGAGAAATCACATACTGAAAGGACTTTGTAACATAAAAATGATTGCACACAAATATTTGGTTTGGATTGTTGTTACAGTTTTGTTTTCAGTTAAATTCCTTTTGCCCCATTATGTTATAAAAGACCTCATTGGTAATTGCAATATAAAAATTATTGGAATATGTAATAATTGTTAGAATAAATATATGTATATTTGATAATATGGGAAATACGAAGGGTTTTTACTTTTTTCTTTAATAATTTTATTGATTTTTTTAAAGAGAGAGAGAATCATTGATATGAGAGTAGAACACTGATTTGCTACCTCCTGCATGCCCTCTACATACCCCCCACTGGGAATCGAGCCCACAACCTGGGCACGTGCCCTGACCGAGAATCAAACCGGCAATCTTTCGGTGTTATGGAACGATGCCCAACCAACTGAGCGACACTGGCCAGGGCAAAGGGTTTTTACTTTCTAAGCCAACACCAAATTCTAAGACTAGACCACTACTTGTCTACATTAACAAGTACAAATAAAACCCTCAGAGCTACCAAGATTGTCCTTAAAGTTTAGTCATTCATTAATTCAACAAACATTTACTTCGAGCCTACTATGTGACAGACATTATGCTATGTGCTGGGGCCACAACAAAAAATAAGACATAATCTGTTCCCTCGAGAAACAAAGAGCCCCTCAGTTGCTAGGACTCTTGATCTCATCGTGTATACACATTTTTTTTCCTTCTAGGCTTTGATAATGTTTGCATCCAATTAGACAGTTTAGGATAATAAGTTACGCTAGTCTATTGATTTGTCAAGTAAAATATCAGGCAGTTATCAAGGATTGGCTGATCTAGATCTGAAGGTGCAAACTATTGGCTGATAAGCTAAGTTTGGTCTTTACTGTGTTACATTGGTCTGTCATTGGGTTGCAGTATATTATTGAGTTGCCAACATGGAAAATTTAAACGATTCCAATAAAAATCTTATTTTCTTAATTATGGAAATATCAGAGGACCTTATGTGACAACAGTCAGCGGTGGCTGGTGAAGTGTCTGGTGGCTGGTGGCTGGCCTCTTCAGATGGGACCGACGGGCTCTAGTATGCTCAGCGCCTTCCTGGCCGCGTCCAATTATTTCTGTTACCTTTCTGGCTCCATCCCCTGATCTAGACAATGCGCTTACATAGAGCTTCAACAAATTTTTCTAAAATATTCTTGGGGGGTGTGATATCCCATATAAATTTTCCTAATAAGTTAAGCAACCAAGTATTTTTATATGTAGTGGAATTTAACTTAAGTTTGATATAATAACAAATATGCTGTGTAGATGAGCCTATTCAGAGAAAAATTCATTCCACAAAGTCTGTGCTTTCAGATCCCGCCCACACTATTCAAAGCTTCACTTTCTAAGTCGTCACTCTGAGGTACTTATTGCTAATACAGCAGATATTTTTTTCCCTTTGGAAATACAGCAACTTTCAGATGCAAAAGGATGAAATGGATGGTATGCTAGGTTCCAGGGGTGTGTGAAGACAGCCTTATATGGATTGTTGACATGGATATTCCATTTTGATACCCTGTTTTTCCTGGAACCAAAAGAAAGTCTGACATCAGTGATAATAAATTTTCACCACCTAGTGTAACAGGTCCCATAGCTCTTACTGTCATAGCATTGTTTCTTTCTGCTCTTGTTCAATAACATGGAACACCTTTGCTTTGCAGGTTCTAAAGTTGTCAAAAAACCCCCCAAACACCTCCTCTATTTTTGAATCGTTGGAAGAAAACGAATAAGGTATGTATGAGTTGCAGTGTATTATTTACACCCAGAGGTTAATGTTATATGATTCAGAGGTGATCTCCCTTAGAGATTATGATAGGAAGAATAATGCACCCATCTTCACTCCCCCAGAACCTGTGACTATATTAGGTAATTTGCAAAAAGGAAAGTTTAATTGGAATTAAGGATTACTAATCAGGGAGATTATTCTGGGTTATCGGGGTGGGCCCAATATAGTAGTAACAAAAGTTCTGAGAAGGAGAAGAGGGAGGCAGAAGAGGAATTCAGAATGATGTTATAAGGGCTGCCACTGTTGCTGGCTTTAAGGTAGGGGAAAGGGCCATCAGCCAAGGAATGTAGGCAGGCTCCAGAAGCTAGGAAAAGACAAGGAAATGAATTCTCTCCTAGAGTCCTGAGAAAGGAATACAGCCCTATGGAGTGAGACCCTTGTTGGACTTCTAACACACAGAAATGTATAATAATACATTAGTGTTTTTTAAGCCACTGAGTTTGTGATAATTTGTTACGAAACCTATCAGATTTATATTGATTGCCTGTATGGAAAGAATTGTAACTGTTGATTAATTAGTCTTTGTAATTGTTTTTGTCTGATTGCTGCATAGAGATAAATTCTTGTGCCAGTGTTTATGGTATTTTATATGCTGCATTTACAGGAAGGAGTGTTCTCTAGCTTGCCATCTTCTTACCTAATAATAGACAAACATGTAAATTGACCATCCCTCTGATACACTCACCAGCCAATCAAGAGAGAATGCAAATTAACCCAACAAAGATGGCGGTTAATTTGCATACATAGGTGCCCAGTGGCCTGGGTCCTGGGAACATCATCGGCACCCAGGTCACTCCGAGGTAGGCCCTGTGTGGGCCCTGAGCAGCATAGGAAGGGCCTGAGCCAGGGGGCTCCTGGGCAGGGGCAGAGCCGGCCATCGGAGCTGTGAGGGGCCCCTGCCCAAGCCTAAAGCCTCCGCCAGAGGTGCTAGGCCTGGGTGGGGGGGGTGGAGCGGGTGATGAGAAGAGTCCCCTGCCCAGGCCTGATGCCTCTGGGCTGAGGGGTCAGGCCTGGGCGAGGGGCCTATCCGGTGATCGGAGGGTGATGGGGGTAGACACCTCTGGCCAAGGCATCAGGCCTGCACAGCGATCGGAGGGTGATGGAGATTGACGCCTCTGGCCGAGGTGTCAGGCCTGGACGGGGGGCAGAGCTGGCAATTGGAGGGAGATGGGGGTCCCCTGCCCAGGCCTGATGCCTGGGCCAGAGGTGTCAGGCCTGGGTGAGGGGCTGATCTGGTGATGGGATTGTGATGGGGGTCGAAGCCTCTGGCCAAGGCGTCAGGCCTGGGAGGGTCTGAGCCAGGGATTGGTGTGAACTACCGAGGAAACACCTTTTCTGACCGCTCATTGGCTAAGCTCCCTGTATGCCACTGGTAATATTCTTAGTAACTTGGCTAAAAAGAATCCAAAAAGGTGATCTAGGGTTTTTCACCACACTCCTGGTGAAAAAAATGAAGGTCCACTGCTGGAGGGCTAAGAAATGTCATAGCCTGCCCTAGCTGGTCTGGCTCAGTGGATAATGCCCTG
>NW_006287548.1:4274903-4288057 GCF_000327345.1 Myotis davidii
CATCGTGAAAATGTCTAAAGAAAGCTGTCCTTTTTTATGGTGATGGGACTGGAGTCCATATTGATGAAAGCACCTTGGTGGCTGTGGTGACTGGCAGTAGCTGCAGCAGCAGGGTTATGGGCTGGTTCCTTCCCCTGATCAGCCCGGTCACCTCCCACAAAGGGAGGCCAGACTGTGGCTTAGGCCCACTCCCCAAGGGGAGCAGGGAGCGGGCCTAAAGCCATAACAGGACATCCCTTGAGGGCTCCCAGTATGTGAGAGAAGAAAAGCCTGGGCTGAGGGACACCCCACCCCTGCAGTGCACAAATTTCATGCACCGGGCCCCTGGTTGAACTATAATTCATACTCTTACCAGAAGTTGTTTCCTTTTAGAAATGCTAATATTTACATGGTTGAGTTAATTCAAAATCTGTGAAGGGCATTCTCATGTTTTCTAAAGTGTTCTTAGATATCTTGTTTTATGAGTTGGATTTCAATTTTTTCTCTCATTAAGTCTGCTCTGCCTATGTCCTCCACTCTCAGACCCTCTCCCTAAGATACATAAGTGAACAATTGCTCAGGAAAGCTCGTACCTGCTCATTCTGGGACATTCTAGGCCAGTGGTTCTCAATTTTCCTAATGCTGCGGCCCTTTAATACAATTCTTCATGTTGTGGTGACCCCCAACCATAGTTATTTTCGTTGCTACTTTACAACTGTAATTTTGCTACTGTAAACAATATGTAATTATATATGTGTTTTCCGATGGTCTTAGGTGATCCCTGTGAAAGGATTGTTTGACCCCCAAAGGGGTCGCGACCCACAGGTTGAGAACTGCTGTTCTAGGCTGAAAAGGTGGCCTCCTTGTGGGTTGTTTAGGAATAACATAGGTAATTAACTAATGTGCATTCACTTTGTTTTAGGACTTGAGCTCAGTATTTTTAGTATAATCTTTATAACACACTATGAAAAAGTAAAAAGGGCCATAATCAGGGGCCTTGGAGTCAAATTGAATGGGGTTCAAATCCTGGCTTAGCCACTTTGATCTGGGACAAATCATCTAGTTTCTGATTACCTAATAGTATGCTAAGTCAATGAGAAAAAAAGAAAGAATTAGTTTCCACAATTTTTTTAATCCTCACCCAAGGATATGTTTTTATTGGTTGAGAGAGAGAGAGAGAGAGAGAAAGAGAGAGAGAAAGAGAGAGAGAGAGAGAGAAACGTCAATTTGACTGACAAACATGGATCGGTTGCATCCCATACACACCCCAACAAAGGATCAACTATTTCGATAGTAGAATTAGCAATAGTTATGGGAATGTAAAAAATAATAACGTGATTATAATTTTGGGTTAAAGCATTTTTGATCTCTCAGTATTTCATGACTGTCACAATAAAAAATAACTTTTGAATCTAAACTCTTCTTTTAATTCTACCACAGATATCTAATTAGAGATATAAAGATCTAAATCCTGTTTGTAAGCTGCCTCTCATGGAAAATTTGCCCACATATTGCTGCAAAAATGACTTCGAACAACTTTATATTTAGATTACTTATCTCTATGGCATTTAGAGATAGCTTTTTATGTAGGCTTCCACTTATCCACTATTACAAAAACCGCTCAGAGCAATGGAAGTATCTATAAATGGTACAGAACCAGGCAAAATGGTAAACATTCTTATCTGTCCTGTCTCTTAATTTAGTGCTGTTAGTGTTTAAATTCAGCTCCTACTTAGAACCCTAATCTCTTTCAAAACCACATTTCATTTGGGGAGCTTATGTGGCTCATTTGCTTAATGATTTAAATGGCTAAATAGGAAAACAAATTTAGTACGTGAAGCTGTGAGTGTGTGTAATATTTAAAAAATTTTTATTTTTAAGTTAAATAAAAAATTGGGGTGACATTGATTATTAAGATTATATAAGATTGCATATTATTTAATAAGATTATATTTGACTTTGGGTGGTGGGCATGGAATGCATGATACAGAGCATGTGTTATAGAAATGTACAATTGAAATCTATATAATTTTCTTGTTTATTTGCATTTATTTAAAAAGTTATTGGCTGATATAGGTTAATACGATCATATAGGTTTCAAGTATACATTTCTGTGATACATAATCATATATTGGATTATATGCCCACCACCCAAAGTCAAATAATCTTTGGTCACCATATATTTGGTCCCCTTTACCCTTTGCTAGCCTCCACCCCCTTCCCTCTGTTGTCTGTGGCTATGAGTTTCAATTTTATATCCTGCATATGAGAGAAATCATATGGTTCTTAGTTTTTTTGTGACTGACTTACTTTCCTTAGCATAATATTCTCGAGGCCCATCCTTATTGTCTTAAATGGAAGTATTTCTTTTTATTTATTTATTATTATTACTTTTTAAACTTTATTGTTGAGATTATTACAGATGTCTCTTTTTTCCCCCATTGCCCTCCTCCACCCAGATCCCCTCCACCCTCTCCCCTCACCACTCTATTGTCTGTGTCCATAGGTAATGCATATATACATGTAAGATCTTTGTTCAATCTCTTCCCACCCCCCACCCCTGTTTCCTCTTAGAATCGTCAGTTTGTCCCATTTCCATGCTTCTGATTCTATTTTATTCACCAGTTTATTCTGCTCATTAGATTTCTTATTTGTTTATTTTGATTTTTAGATTCAATTGTTGATAGGTATGTATTTGTTGCCATTTTGTTGTTCATATTTTTTATCTTTTTCTTCTTCTTCTTAAAAAATACCCTTCAACATTTCACATAATATTGGTTTAGTGGTGATGAACTCCTTCAGCTTTTTTGTTGTTGACTGTGAAGCTCTTTATCTGACCTTCAATTCTAAATTAAAGCTTTGTTGGGTAGAGTAATCTTGGTTGTAGGTCCTTGCTATTCATCACTTTAAATATTTCTTGCCACTCCTTTCTAGCCTGCAAAGTTTCTGTTGAGAAATCAGCTGACAGTCATCTGGGGACTCAGCAGGCAGGGGAGAGGCAGAAAAAAAATCCCCATAATGCTTGAAATTGTCCCAGAGGCTCCTTGTACTATCTTCATATTTGTGGGTTCTTTTTTCTTTTTGCTGTTCTGGTTGGGTGTTTTTTGCTTCCTCATATTTCAAATCGTTGATTTGATTCTCAGAATCCTTTACTGTTAACTCCTGTCAGTCAGTGTATGCTTAATTTTTTACTAATCCTTTTCCATTTTTTTTGGCATTTTCACTAAGATCATTAAAAGTCTCACTAAGTCCCTTGGAGGTTTCTAGAATATTCTTGAATAACCTCATAATTGTGGTTTTGAAGTCTATATCCAGTAGTTTGCTTTCTTCCATTTCTTTCATTTGTGACATGTTTCTTTTTCTCAGCATGTTGGCTACTTCCCTGTGTTTGTTTCTATGTATTGGGTAGAGATGCCATGTCTCCTTGAGTTGGTAGAGTGGCCTTGTGTAGTGGGTATCCTTTAGGGCCCTGTGGCTCAGCCTCTCCAGTCACCTGAGCTCAGCCTCTCCAGTCACTCTAGGTGCACCTCTTTGTGGGCTGTGAGTACAGTCTTGTTGTAATTGAGACTTGATTGCTGTTGGTGGCACTGGGAGGAATTGACCTGCAAGCCAATTGGCTGTGAGGACCAATTGTGACTACAGTGGGAGAGCTGCTATGCAGGAAACACCCCTATGGAGCAGGCCTTGCTTCAGTGGGGCTTTGGTGCTCACTCTGACCCAGCTACAGTTTGTTTGATCACAGACAGGCCATTTATATGCAAAAGCTGCTGCACACAGCTTGGGTGTGGTTGTAAATTGGATGAGGTAGGGTCTTAGGGAATCACCAGGATGGAGCAAACAGAAATAGCTGCCAGTCATCCCTGTGACCTGGGAGGTCCTAGAATAGGAACAATGATCCCTACGAACACCTCCATCTGGGAGAAAGCCACCCCCAAGTTCCTGCCCCAATGCCAGACAGTCCAATTCCTCCTTGTATGTGTCTGTGTCCCTCAGAGCCTCACTCTGGCTCTGGAGCTCAGAGGAAGCAGGACCTTGTAAGTTCAGTTTGTGGTGCTGGACTTTTAAGAGTAACAGCTCTGTGTCACTGAGCCCCAATCCACACTGGTTTTTATAGCCCGCAGGGATCCTTTTCCCAGCTCTGGGACTCTGGGCTGGGTGTCTGGTATGGGGCTGGGACCCCTTGCTCCTCCAGGTAGCCTCTGCAGAGATGATCTCCCTCCCAATTAAAAAAGTGTCCCACGTAGGTGTTGGACTAGCCCATTCTGTGCCTCCACACTTCCTACCAGTCTCAGTGTGCTTTCTTCTTTACTTCTCTAGTTGTAGGACTTCCATTTAGCCAGCTTTCTGGTAGTTCTGGATGATGGTTGTTAGGTATTTTAGTCGTAATTTTGATGTGGTTGTGGGAGGCAGCGAGTATAGGCGTTTACCTACGCCACCATCTTTCCTTTCTGTTTTGTACCACGCCACCATCTTCCCTTTCTGTTTTGTGCCTGTCTTACAATAAAAATAATTTTGATATTTAAAAAAATGTATGTCAAGTACTGGCCAGTGTGGTTCAGTTGTTTGGAGGGTGGTCCCGTATACCAAAGAATAGATTAATTGCTTCAATAGAAAATGTATCAGTTATATGTATTAATAACATTACATTCATACCTTTAAAATTATCAATGATTCTTTTATAAATAAATGTTCTGATTAGATTTGTATTATATTGGTTTCAAGAAGTCAATTGTTACTGGCAAAGGATTTCTCCAATTGATACCCAAAATAAAGGGTACTCACAATTTCGAAGCATATGGCCCTAGCTTTTTGCTGGCTGATAGAAAAAAAACTTTTCCATTTAAAATAAATTTAATTAAGAACTAAATAATTTTTAGCAGCTGTGGCGGATTTGGCTACAAATTGAGTATGACTATACTGTTCTTCATAAATTCTGTCACACCTGCTTCCTTAATTATTTCCAGATGAAAAGCCACATGGATTATTAATATTGGGTGTCTCATAAGATTAAAAAGCACTTCATGTTAGATCCTCAAAACTCCCATCAACTGTGTTAATAATGTGTACCTCAATGACAAACATTACAATATTCTGTGGCTACCATACAAATGTGGTACAACTCTATATTAACTATAAATAACTTTTAAGCAACAAAAGAATAAACATTCTTTCCAAATGGGTATGGAACATTGAGAAAGAGAGGCCATATAACGTTACATGAAATAAGTCTCATTAAATTTAAAAGGAGTAAAAGTAGTTCCACGTATATTTACTGATCACACTGAAATTTAAGTAGAAATAAATTACAGCTGCTTTTTATGAAGATGATTCAGTGGCTCACACTTGGAGAAATTCCAAAGAGGGTCCAGGGAGAGACAGGTTAGGTTTCTAGTAGCTGGGAAGAACATTCTGAAAGTAGGACCTAGGATAGACATTGGAGAATAGGAATAGTTAAATGAGCAACAAGCAGTTACACCATTTTGTAGAGAAACAGTCATTATCTGAAAATTCTAAGGTGTAAGGATATATCCACTTTGTACATTTTAGTTCCGTTGTTATTTGGTTTATAGCAAGTTAAAAACAAACTGAATAGTGACCCATGTGTAGCCATGGTAACATGTTTAAAGGCACATTTTCTTGAAAAGAAAATAGCAAAAATGACTATGTAACCAATCTAATATCTCTTTTAAACATCCAAATGAAAACTATTTGAAGAGAGGAATCGAAATGTAGTGAAGCATGGAATTGCAACTCAAGAAAATATATTACAACATGGTTTGCCTGTAGTAATCTCTCCCACAGCCTTCACTCAGGGGTAGCAGGCATGCTGAGATGAGGCTTGGTTTCTTTTTTCCTTCTAATATACTGTCACTTACAGTGATTGATGAGTGGTAAGTTAGAAGGTGTCCTGAGCTACATTAAAATGAAGAATTGAGCTTTGTACTGATGCACTTAGAATTTGAGGATAAACCTGGATATGCACTTTATATACATATGATGCATAATTCATACTGGAGTAGGTATATCGTGTGTTAAGACCAAATGTGATTTCAGTATCAGTTAGGAACCTGGGTGAATAAGAGCTTTGGAAATGTCAAGGAGCATTACTTTATTCTCCATATGTAGTGACATCTCATATTCAAAGCCCATGCACTTACTTATGAGTAATGTAAAAGGACACATAATCATTATAGTAATGGAAAGAAGCCATGACCCTACATTAGTAAGAACTAAACTTAGACACAAAGGGAGCAGGCATAAATCATTTCCCTTTTCTGTGTGTGTGTGTGTGTGTGTGTGTGTGTGTGTGTGTGTCTGTATTTGGATGAAGTTGATGGCAGAGTTAGGGTATAGATAATGTTGTATGTAATTTATCAAATTCAGTGTCAGGTAGATAAAGTAAATATGTAGAGCTTTTTATTAAAAATTGAAAAGTAAAGAAAGCTTAATTAATACAAAATACATCCAAATTCATTAAAGAGCTGTCACACTCAGTGAGAATATTTCCACAGTAACTGATTATTTTTAAAGTTTTTGCATAGATTTAAGAATCTGCAGCTCCTGAAACATGTTTCAATGACACTGTATTGGGAAATGATATGTTCTCCTCAGATAATATACATAACATTAAATTATTGACTTGCTGAGACATGCTGTTAAAATATAGAAAGGATATTAAAGCAGAAAGCTGGAATGCATGTTCACACACACTGACATTAAGACTTTGTAAGAAATGGAGTCATTATCTCTGAGTAAGAATAATGGGATTTAATTAAGACATTTCTGAATGATGAGGAAATAATGAGAACTGGTCACTTACTTCTTTTCACGTTGTCTTTTCACATAAGAAAATGATGAAACCTTGGTGAAATGGAGGGCCTGAGCATGAATGAAGACTATAATATGAATTATATTTAAATATAAAAGATTTGACTAATGTGTGCCCATTTGCAGAAAGTCCCTAAACCATACAGCTTACCCAAATGGAGAGGAAAACATTTTTATCATCTTGCTTTAAATCAGTCCTTATTGGATTCTTACTCACATGATGAAATTGATGCCCACAATGTAACCAATCAGGACTTAAAATTCATTATCCACAGATTATTAATAATGTTCACATTAATAATTGATTAGTTATAATTGCTAATTTTATGTTTAACAGTAAACGAGGGAACTAACATTATTAAGTGGGAGCTACGCAGGGCTGGGAGCTAGAGGGCTTGTTCTGATTCAGCCCTGGCCCAAGCCTGCCTTGGGGCCCCCAGTAAGGTTGCAAGGTATTCTATTTTAAAACAGGTGGACAAATATTCAAGCTTTCCACCTGAAATCTTCATGACTAAACATATTCTAGCTAGATAATACTTAATCTTCCCATTTGGAAAACAATCGGAGAAAATTACCAAATTTAGCAGGGTATGTTTTCCGTTGCCCTTTCTGCTACATCATGACTCCTGGGAGACTATTCTCACTTCCTGCCCTGAATTTCACTACCCATTACTGTGGTGGGGACCTGCCGGGTAGAATAAAGGGGTCCTGCAGGAGCTCAGAGCAGAGTCCCCAGCAGCACAATCTGGTGCACCCTGGTGACAACTGAGGGCACGTGGCCTCTGCCAGGCAGTGGGTCATTGCACAGGTTGTAAATGTTTGGTTTGCTCCCATATCATCATTTATCTAGTTTTTATTTGTTTGTTTGTTAATCCTCACCTCAGGATTTTTTTCCATTGATTTTTAGGGAGAGTAGAAGAGAGAGGGAAAGACAGAGAGCAACAGTAACGTGAGAGAAGAAACACATTGAATGGTTGTCTCCTGCATGAGCCCCTACCTGGGCCCGGGGCCTTGCAGGAGCCTGCAACCAACGTATGAATTGAACCCGGGACCCTTGGATCCGCAGGCCAGCACTCTATCCACTGAGCCAAACTGGCTAGGGCTATCTAGTTTTTAGATTTGCCTCAGTGCTCCATAGATGAGTAATGATTAAACACTTTGTCAGAAACAGTTGAATTCCTTAAATCAATATTAATTACAAATTTAATCAGAACATTTCTTCATAAAAGAATCAATGGTAATTTTAAAAGTATGAAAACAATATTAGTAGCACATGTAATTGATACATTTTCTGTTGAAGCAATGAATCTATTCTTTTGATACCAATATGTAGAAAATGATTTCCATTTAAAAACTCGCTGACAATACCTCTGACACCATTTTCTAGATTCCATTTTGAAGCAAAGTTTAATGCTGGGTCCAAGGGGTGAAGATACGCTTGGTTTCCCTGATTTTTGTTGTCAGTTTGAATAAAACCCCAGTCAGCATTTTATTTGGTCCGGGGCAAATAAAAGCTTAGAATTTTGTAGGTGGAGTAATAATTCATGTGCGTAATTATATGTGTTCTTCATTATAAATCAATTCATTTGTATTTTGGTGCTGCTCTCCTCAGGAATATTTTATTAAAAATGAAGGAAGACTAAGTGCATTCTACATCTTTTAAAAACCCACATTTAAAAACAAACTCGATATTCTAAATGTTTGTCAAATCAAGGAAGAAACTGATTTTAAAATGTAAGGGAAAATGGACAATCTCATAAAATCAGGGCATCGGGGTGTGGGCTTTTAATGTTCGTTTTTCTGAGCATATGTCAATATTTTTGTTTTTTTCTTATTATGAATCAGATGAAAGACTCTTTAGGAATGATGCTGTTCATTATATCACTCAGCAGAAATTACAAAGAGCAAATTGTGATAGTACGATGGCTGGAAATATCTATGTATGTTAGCATAAAACTACTGCAGTATTTTATGCTCCTAAGTGCACATTCTCTGACAAGCAAAATTGTCTAATAACTCAATTTATAGATTATATTGTCCTTTTCCATGGATTGTTTTGTTCTGTGCACTTTCCTCCTCTTCAGTTTCTCTTCATGCACATGCATCAACATTGCTTTCCATTCTTGTAAAAGTTATTGAAACTAGAGCATATAAGGCCAGGAATTATGCAAAAATTGCTCCCAACTAACACTACAATGTGGGCAAATACAGGGCCTTCTAGTTTTTAATCAATAACACAATTTGCCCTATAAGCAAGGGTTTTATTTTTTTTAGTTATTAAATATATTTTTATTGATTTCAGAGAGGAAGGGAGAGGGAGAGATAGAAGCATCAACGATGAGAGAGAATCATTGATCAGCTGCCTCCTGCATGCCCCTTACTGGGGATCAAGCCCACAACCCTGGCATGTGCCTTTGACTGGAATTGAACCCGGGAATCTTCAGTCTGCAGGCTGATGCTCTGTCCACTGAGCCAAACTGGCTAGACCTTAAGCAAGGATTTTAAATGGTTATTCAGAACTACAGGTGAGAAACACATTCTTTTATTTTGTATACGTAACTAGGGTAATTCCTGCGTTTCAGCTGATCAGTTTTAGAGCAGCGATTCTCAAACCGTGTCCTGAGGACCACTGGCGTGTCCCTGAGACCTGTCCTCAGGGCCCATGAGCTTCTTTTTCAGCTGAGTGTCTGGGTGAGGCTGGGTTTTCTTCATATACTTCAACCCAAAACAACATATCACAACACACTGGATGAAAAGCAGCTATGAAAATCCGGCTGTGTTCTGTTAAACCAGACTTTAATTTATTTCACAAAAATGTAAGACAATGCTATTCTCACTGTTTTGGAAATGATAGTCATTTTTCATAAAAATGTTTACTATTCTGCATTTTATATATAATATAGATTATTGTCATTTTACAACGACTTTAAAAATAAATATATTTAAATGCCACAGTATTAATTTCTTATATGGTAAATACTGATGGATGTAACTGACACAAACATGTTCTTTTGGGTTCTTGATTTTTAAGAGTGTAAAGGCGTCCGAGGACCAAAAAACTTGAGAGTTGATGCTTTAGAGTCTGCCTTCTACCAATTAAAGCAGAAGGAAAATGTATTTTTTGTCTTAAAATAGAAATCTGAGTCAATATGAATTCTGGGTTCATTGTCTCAAGCATATATTTTAAGATAGCCTTCATGGCACTGAATGGTAGGTTTTACAATATGATTTCTAAATATCAGAGCCCGACTGGCATTGCTTAATTGTTGAGCATAGACCCATGAACCAGGAGGTCACAGTTCAATTCCCTGTCAGGGCACATGCCCAGGTTGCACGCTTGATCTTCAGTGGGAGTGTGCAGAAGGCAGCCAATCAGTGCTTTTCTCTCATCATTGAAGTTTTTCTCTCTCTTCCTCTCCCTTCCTTTCTGAAATCAATAACAAATATTTATTTAAAGAAGTAAATATCAACCGTGACCACAACAGTGCACAACTTGCGGCAGAGGCTGCTGGCTCTCTGCACCTGCTCCGGAGTCAGCGTTCCTCTGTGCACCCAACCTATGGCTTCCAACTGGCAGCATCTGCAGTTGTTTGCTCCCAGACTTTCTCTGGCTGCCGGAAGTGCTGGGGAGTAAATCCATCCAGGGAGCAGCACGTAACCAAAGACAGACAGGAGCCAGTGGATACATACCCAGCTCCTTCACCCTTCTGGGTGAATAGCTCAAAGGTGTGTTGTACGGTCTCCTAGAAGGATCAAGCTCAGTTGGCCAAAGTGATAACCTGCTAATAGCTCTATTGGCTTCACTCCCTTCCCTGTCACACATTCCCACACCCGTAGACGTGTTTCCTGGAATCACCTCTAATAAGACAAGAATACACCTCCTGTTTGCAGCTGAGAACAGGAATAAAATCTCTAGGTCCCTTGATTACCAATTTAGGGATATTTTTGCATGGCCCTTAGTCTTTCTCTAAAGAAAAATATACTTTAAAGGATTAAGACACTATTGATTTTCACAAAATAAGTTACCAGTAATTAAAATGCCAAAAAAATGGATCATGTTGACATTTCATTATTAGAAGATACCCTATGTTTTCATTTCTCTCACAGATCTTAACCTCAACATCTTGCTCCCATTGCTGCCAGTGACCTCTCTTGTGATAAAAGCACCCCACTCTTTCAGATGTTATTTGCATTTGATAAAATTGCAATCAAATGCCGACATTAATTACATGCTCTTCAACTACAGAAATTAAAAAGAAAACCCCTGTATTTACTTTCTTATTCTGTGTTGATCAAACACAACTTATGACAACCCTCTAGCAAAAGTGTCTTTGTAGAATGTTTCCCCTTGGTTTTTGTTACTAATTATTTTCATGATATGTGAAATGAAAATCATATAAAATTGGAAAGATAAAGCTTTAATTAGACGCATCCCCCAAAGAGACAAGAGAGATATAGCCCTTTTCATGTCAGCTTTAAGAGAATATGAATGATTATATTTAATTATTTTATATTTCTTAAATTCCTTTTGGTGTTACTGTAATATGTTGAGTTCTCAAAGTAAATTTATATGAAACTTGTGCTTACTTGACATCAAACCCTAGAATGATTAATGTAAATATATGTATTTTTTATTGATTTCAGAGAGGAAAGGAGAGGGAGATAGAAACATCAATGATGAGAGATAATCATTGATTGGCTGCCTCCTGCATGGCCCCTACTGGGGGTGGAGCCTGCAACCCGGGCATGTGCCCTTGACTGGAATCGAACCTGGTACCCTTCAGTCTACAGGCCGACACTCTATCCACTGAGCCAAACCAGCTAGAGCAAGAATGATTAACCGAGATGCAGGTCAGCAGAAGGCACAGATGACATTTTTTCCTAGGGGAGCCTGGAAACATCACTCAGTTCCCCCCCAAAATGTCTTTTTTTACTTTACATTAATATCTGTTTTTGTTTTAGAATTTCTCAGCAATATATATAAAAACATTGTTCCTCAAAGGAGCCATTATGACTGGAGCATCTATTTCTTTTTTTAAAAAAATACATTTTTATTGATTTCAGAGAGGAAGGAAGAGGGAGAGAGATAGAAACATCAGTGATGAGAGAGAATCATTGATTGGCTGCCTCCTGCATGCTCCCTACTGGGAATCAGGCCGGTAACCTGAGCATGTGCCCTTGACTGGAACCAAACCCAGGACCCTTCAGTCCGCAGGTGGACGCTCTATCCACTGAGCCAAACCAGCGAGGGTATCTATTTCTTACTTCATGAATCACACTGCTTAGACAACTTTCACATGTTCCAATCAGACATGCTCCATGAATTCATGAATTTTAGGTTTGTTTACATGAAAAAATACAGGACTGCCATGTTTAAAAGACATTTCCACTAGTAAATATCATTAGCTGTTTATAAAGGGGGTTGGTCAAGGTCATTCATCAAAAACTGTGTGCAGGTAGGGAAGGTCAATAATGGCTAGTTAATGGGCCAATTTTGAAATAATAGTAAGGCTGTTATTTCCATTAGTTAGCAATGACTTTTTCTGGTACATTTGCTTTCCTTTTATTATTTTATTTTCTAACAAAGCAGTGAGGCAGCTTTTACTTATCATTTTCTAAGAAAGCAAGTCAAGCTGTGTATCTCAAGACATTAATATCCATTTTACCTCTTCAGCATCTGCTCCTAAAAGACCAGTGAATTTTTATGTTGAAGGGATGAGTTCTTATTAACTGACTCCACTGTTTCATTTGAAATTTGATTAAAAGTTTTCTATAGAGGAAATTTAACTGGTGTCTAAGATCACTATCTTTCAAAAGTCAGCAGTCAAGTTTGCCTACCATTAGCCCTAAGATGTCCCCAGAAATGCCTTGTGGAGTGTAGGCACTTTTAAATACATGAGTTAAAATGTTACTGCTCACTTGGAGGGACAGCCTGGTAAGGTGACTTGAGCCCTGGCCTGGACCAGAGCCATCCCCACATCTGCCACTTACTTAGTGCATCACCCAGGACAGCTTGCTTAACATTGAAGGGTCTTGTTTTTACAACTACAAAATGGCAATGACACCAATCTTGAGATAATTTATGTGAAAGCACTCTTTCACATAAATGAAGGATCCAAATTAGTTTGTAAGTAGGGGAAAGAGGAAAGTAATGGGAGGTAAACTGAAAAAGTAAGCTAGGTCTAGTGAGAGAGATTTTTTCATTATAAAGAATATATAGCCCTACCTGGTTTGGCTCAGTGGATAGAACGTCAGCCTGTAGACCAAAGGGTCCCAGGTTTGATTCTGGTCAAGGGCGTGTACCTTGGTGGCAAGCTCAATCCCTGGCCCCGGTTGGGGCGTGTGCA
>NW_006287548.1:4288137-4290310 GCF_000327345.1 Myotis davidii
TATAAAGAATTGTATAGAATTAGAAATTACATTATAAATAATACCTATTGAAAAAGGGAAATCATTCACAGGGACTCTAGTATATTGCAATAATGGCCCCAACTCTTCCTATGCACTCCTTTTGTTATGTGACTTTTCATTTCCTCTTACTAACTAGGCTGTATTCCTCACCCCTTCATCTGATCTGACCTGTGAATACCTATGAACAGTAGAATGTAGTAGAAGGGACTTTATTCCCTGGGTAATGGTAAATCTGGTGATGATGTAATTTAAGAGAGTGACTGTCTACTCATACTTGATTATACTCATAACTTTACAAATTGAATCAATAAATTAAATTATTCTAGATTTGGACTATTTATGTAAATAAAAAAACACAAAGATTACCAAACCCTTGACTTCAAGAATCCTATATAATAAAAGGGAAATATGCAAATTGACCCTAACAGCTGAACGACTGGTCACTATGACACACAATGACCACCAGGGGGCAGGCACTCAATGCAGGAGCTGCCCCCTGGTGGTCAGTATGCTCCCACAGAGGGAGCTCTGCTCAGCCACAAGCTGGGCTGATGTCTGCAAGTGCAGCAGCAGTGATGGGAGCCTCTCTTGCCTCCTCAGCAGTCGGATATCCTCCAAGGGCTCCCGGGCTGCCAGAGGGATGTCTGACTGCCAGCGTAGGCCTGATTCCCTGGGGAGTGGGCCTAAGCCAGCAGGTGGACACCCCTGAGGGGTCCTGGACTCTGAGAGGGTGCAGGCCAGGCTGAGGGACCCCCCTGAGTGTATGAATTTTTGTGCACCAGGCTTCTAGTCTATTATATTACACAGTGTGAAACTTTCCCTGGTCTCTTGAAATGATCTCTATCCCTTTCTTTTTTCTTCTCTGTTGTGTTTTAAATATGTACATTAGGTATTTTCTCTGTTTTCTGTGAATATAGAATTAGAGTCCAGGCTAATAGAGAATTATTAGCACTTTTTCTTTTTTCTTGTCATTATCATCTAATATACTATAATTTATAGCCTAATACTGTTGCAAAGATCCCAAAATGAGATTAATTAGAGAAGCTGGTGGCTTATTTCATTTATAAGCAGTTTTTAACCAAATGTTATGTGACTGTAGCGAGGTTAACATGTCAGAGGGAGTCTGAACAAGTTCAAAAGTATCTCTTCTGTACTTAAGTATAATGCCATTCTCAGTTTCCTGTAGACACTGTAACTACTGTTTTTTCCCTACTATACTAGATTACCTTCACAGTGGGGAAAGTAGGTCACATTATGAGTTTTTTCCTCTTCCAATGAAAAATAATGGAATTATTAGTCATAATTGCATAATCTCATGTCCTTGAACTATTCTTAGTCTATCTCAGCATCTCTACGGTTAGTCTGTTTTGTGGTTTATTGTCCTTGTCTCGTGGTGAGTGGCTCCGAGTTTGATGAGACTCTCATTTGTGTGCTGTGAAAAAACACCCCAGATCCCCGGCCACTAGCAAGTCCTCTATACTGATGGCGTCAGACTTTAGAATAAAGCCCATCCTCAATATCATCTCAAAAGTTACCCAGTGATTTCCATTTTAAGCAACGGGTACAAATCGGAAGGTGGAAGCAGTAGTGATTAAGCACAAACCAATTATTGGCTCAGTGGTAATTGGCAATGTCACCTCCAAATCGTCTGACTCATGCCCTGGCCCTTACCACTGCTCTTTGCCTTCTAGAGTCCTTGGAGGGCTCTCTCTCACACTGTTGAATGGCACCTCCCCGCCCGCCTTGGAAGCCATTCAGTGATTATTTCCTTCCCAGTAGCCACTGAATCGCCAGGGTATACTTCCTGATCCTGCCTTAGTACCGACCTCTCATTGCTATGACAGCTGTCCTCCTATGCTGTGCTCCAACAGTTACTGCATTGGAATGGATGGGAACCACTTTCCTACCCCGCCCCCCCAACCCTCCCTTTTGTGTGAAATTCACTGCTTCAAAGCCCAAAACAGAGCTGCCTTGTGGGTTCTGAGTTTCTCAGATACTGATGTTGTTCTCTTCAAACAATGACTGATCTAATTCATTATCGCTTTCACCCTTTACATTGTCTCCACCCCCGATTTCCTCCAGAGCTTGGCATGAGTTTCATAGGGGCAGGAACCTCGCAATAGAGGGTGGAAAATGAGTTGCTGCCCCATAT
>NW_006287548.1:4291113-4309181 GCF_000327345.1 Myotis davidii
TCATTGATTATTTCCTTCCCAGTAGCCACTGAATCGCCAGGGTATACTTCCTGATCCTGCCTTAGTACCGACCTCTCATTGCTATGACAGCTGTCCTCCTATGCTGTGCTCCAACAGTTACTGCATTGGAATGGATGGGAACCACTTTCCTACCCCGCCCCCCCAACCCTCCCTTTTGTGTGAAATTCACTGCTTCAAAGCCCAAAACAGAGCTGCCTTGTGGGTTCTGAGTTTCTCAGATACTGATGTTGTTCTCTTCAAACAATGACTGATCTAATTCATTATCGCTTTCACTCTTTACATTGTCTCCACCCCCGATTTCCTCCAGAGCTTGGCATGAGTTTCATAGGGGCAGGAACCTCACAATAGAGGGTGGAAAATGAATTGCTGCCCCATATAGGAAAGAAAGCAGTGGCTTCTTTTTGTGACAGTGATGTAGATTAGATAAACTAAAGCAGAGAGAAGTGCTGGATAATACAGCTAACATCCCTCTGTATTTAGGGGAGCATTTTGTCCCATTAAGAAATAGAAAAACCCCCGAGTTCTTAGATTATGTCAACAGCCCATGTACCAGTCATTTATTATCATAATGATGCTACAAAACAACTAACTATAAAATGTCAGTGGCCTGCTGCAAGCAGCATTTATTGCTCACATGTCTGGGTGGTCAGCCTATTGGCCTTGCTGATCTTAGCTGGGCTGGCTCATATGTCCAGGGATAGTCTGGCTGTGGGCTGATCTATGCTGGTTGTTGTGAGTTGAATTGTGCTGTCCCTCCCTCCGCCACACAATTTTATATATTGCAGTCCTAACCCCCAGTGCCTCGAAGTGTGACCTTCTTTGGAAATATGGTTGTTTAAAATTGCTTTATGCAGTTGTCTTTTAAATCAGATAGGAGAACATAGTTTCAAAACTCATATCTGATAAAGAACTTACATTCAAAATACAAAAACTTTTAATTAACTTGACCAGCAAAGTTTTGTTCTTGTTCCCACATTGGTTAGTGACAGAGGCTGAAGTGACCTAAGTCACTTGGACTGTGGACTCTGAGATCTTTCCCGGGTGCAGTGTTGCTGGCTGAGGGCCATCAGGTTAGTCTCACTCCCTCCCTCCCTCCCTGCCTCCCTCCCTCTCTGGAAGGTCATTTCGCTGTCTGGACTAATTAGGATATTACACTTTTATTATTATAGATGATCTTCCATCCTTCCTTCCTTCCTTCTTTCCTATACATTGAGCTGCTTTCACAGCCTCAGATGAATGACTGAGAAGGATAAGGTCTGCCTGCTCCTTCACGGGCACTATCTAATGAAGTATTTAATATCAGTTCAGCGATCATCACCTTATATTCTGGACAATGGGAAAAGAAACCATCCTTGACTGGATTCCTGCCCTGCCTTCATGTAGCCAGTCTCAGAGCCGTTGCTGCAGTTGAGGAAATGCATTGTGACTTGCGTCTCTCAAAACACATGAAAGGGTGCTGCATTCGCCCCCTTCAGCAGCACCTGCTGAAGCCCCCTGGACCCCATCTCATCTTTCACTTCCTCAAGCTGCTGGGAGGCTGCCTCCCTTTCAAACCTCTTAACTCTCCTCCTCCACCCTCAGGAGCCAGGTATGGCCCTTGGCATTTTCCTCCTTTCCCTGTTCTCTGCGCTCACAGTCCTGTCTCTTCTTACCTTTCCCACATTCTGCATCACAAGAACCCAAACCAGGGGAGAACCGTGGGACTCTCCTTACAGGGGGAGGCTTGTAAGGAACTGAGGAAAGACCAGTTCTCCCCACGCTCACCCCTTTGCACAGCTGATGGCCAGCATCTCTGCCAAGCCTAATGCAGGGCCTCACCCTGGAATAAGCATAAATCGGTATCAGAAGCGAAATAGCAAGTCCAGAGGGGGGTCCTTTTCCTGGCATCTCACAGAGACTCGAGACCAGGGGTCCTTAAACTTTTCAAACAGGGGGCCAGTTCACTGTCCCTCAGACCATTGGAGGGCCGGACTATAGTTTAAAAAAAAAACGATGAACAAATTCCTATGCACACTGCACATATCTTATTTTGAAGTAAAAAAACAAAACGGGAACAAATACAATATTTGTATTTGCATGTGGCCCGCGGGCCGTAGTTTGAGGACCCCTGCCTAGACCTCAGGTGTTATTAGTCTGTTGGGAAGAGCTCTGACAGCTCCTAATAGTATGAATGAGTCAGCAGCGCTGCCCAAACAAGTCTCTGGTCTTCAGCAAAAGAACACTGAAGTGCGGGGGTCTTGCTCACTAGGTCCCGAGCCTTTGTTGACTCCCCTCTCAGAAGTGCCCCGAAGTGCCCGCAAAATGCCACATGGCAGCGGAGGGCTCCTGGCACTGCTGTCACTGTCCCCAGGTGCATTATGACTCAGACCTTAATTGGATGCCACTTGCTAGGTAAATGCTATAATCAACAGTTAAATGGAATAAATTGACCATAAACTCTTGGTGTCTTCTGATTCCTGGGTCGCCCCCTACAATTTCATGATCAGAGGGAGTTTTGTATTTATCCCAAAGTACTAATTTTCCGCACAGACGATTTCAGATGGTAAACATCAGACTTGATTGTGCCATTATTTCTCCCATTCATACCCAAATTCTTTTCTTTTTTAGCAATACAACTCTTTTCAAAAGAATGATTGCTCCAAAATAGAAAACACATACGAGCAAATGAACGTGACTCCGTGGTTTAATTAATCCCATTTGGATGAACTGTGTCATTGTTTAAAGAATCTTGGAAGGGAAGAAGCACACCTTGAACCGCTATTCTCTTCACATGTAGGTATGTCTAATATTTTTATGATTTGAATTCTACTTTTTTACATTTTTTTTTGCAGAGTTAAGTTTATACAAATGATGAGAAAGACAAGAGGATTTTCATTTTTGGTCATACTAGATATGTAGTCAAAGAGTCAAATGAGTATATTTTATTTATTTATTATTTAAAAAATTCATCTTTATTGTTGGAAGTATTATAGATGTCCGCTTCGTGTTTTGTTGTTGCTGTTTTCCCCATTGACCCCCTCCTCCCCACACCCACCCCTCCCACGCTTTTGCCACACTGTTGTGGGAGTCCCTGGGCCATGCATGTGTGCATATAAGTTCCCTAGTTAATCTCTCCCTCACCCTCACCTTCTCTCTGAAATTCGTCAGTCTGTTCATGGTTCTGTGTCTCTGGATCTGCTTCGTTCATCAGTTTATTTTGTTCATTAGATTCCACAGATGAGTGAGATCATGGGGTATTTACTTTTCTCTGACTGGCTTATTTTGCTTTTATTGGCTTTATTCAGTGATTCATAAGTTGGGCAGCATTCGAGGAAGTTACACAACAGGTCGAATAACATACTTTTTGTTCAACGTCATTTCGTTATAATGTTGATGAGAAAAAAAAACATTGATTCCTGGCCAGAGCCACTGTCTGTGTGGAGTTTGCATCTTCTCTCCATGTCTGCCTGGGTTTTCTCTGGGGACTCTGGTTTCCTCCCACATCCCAAAGATGTGTGGTGAGGTGAATTGGCATCTAAATTATCCCTGTCTTGAGAGAGTGTGGGTGAGTGTACCCTGTGATGGAAGGGTGTCCTCTCCATGGTGTATGCTGCCTGTGCCCTGAGCTGCTGGGAGAGGCTCTGGCCACCCACGTCCCTGAACTGGAATAAACAGATGAGAAAATAATCATCTTACATGTTTTTATTAATTTTTCTTAAATGCATGCATAGCTCACATTTATTTCAATGTTTGATATTAGAAGTGTTTTGGGTCTTTAATGGGAAGTTTGGTGATGTTTTGTGACCAGAAAAATGTTGTGTAGACTTAATTATTGTTTACACCAATTAGCCTATGATAAAACTGGTTTTTCTTATACGTTGTTTTTCTTAAAGTCAACGTTTCCAAGAACCTATTGCTGGTGTTAAGGGAGGACTTACTATCCTGGGAATTTGCTGATTGGTTAAAGCAGGGTTACTTTTCTTCTATGGAGCAAAGGAACTTCTCAGAGCGGGGTCCTGTAACTTGTGCTGAGTGGGCAAGCGCTGATTGGTTGGCCTAGGCCAGTGATGGTGAACCTATGACACGCGTGTCAGAGGTGACACGTGAACTCATTTTTTTGGTTGATTTTTCTTTGTTAAATGGCATTTAAATATATAAAATAAATATCAAAAATATAAGTCTTTGTTTTACTATGGTTGTAAATATCAAAAAATTTCTATATGTAATATGGCACCAGAGTTAAGTTAGGGTTTTTCAAAACGCTGACACGCCGAGCTCAAAAGGTTTGCCATCCTGGCCTAGGCCTCCTATTCCAGGAGAGCTGAGCATAGGACCTTAGTTAAGCTTTGGCTTGCGAATGTGGGGCTTAGCATGAGTGACTTCATCTTAGGCCTACCAGGGTTGTGTTGTGTTTTCTCTGGTGACTCTAATACCAAGATGCAGTGGGCAGACGTGTTTGTACTTCTACTCCTGGTGAGAGGCAACAGATGCCATTTGCTTGACATTTGAGATGTTGTATTTGCCTTTCCACATAAACAGTTATGATTTCTCTCTGTTTTTGCAGTCTCTTTAGTGGGTTGTCAATGATGGACATTATATGCTGGTTTCATGCTTATTTAGTAATAAAACTAAAACTGCTTTCTTTCTCTTCTACTTTTGTGGAGAGGATTTTCTGGATTTGTAAGAGATTTTGTTTGGAATTATATTTTCCATTGTAATTTACTTTGTGCCTGTTCATTCTTCTCTCACCGCTTGCTCATGCACACATGAGCTGCACTGGCGCCCCAACGGTGAGCCAACCCTGAATGCAGAAGAAGCAGTGTATCTGAAAAGTGATTTATGTATGACAAGGGTAAATAAAGGAAGCAGGTCAGAGGGGAATAAATAACTTGCCACTCTCAGTTTCTCCCCAGCTATGTAATTTCTTGATTATTTAAAATAAATGGATGTTTATGAACACGTACACCATTACTCTTTTTTCTTCAATTACAGTCACCATGATTAATTACCATCATCTCTCCCTAGTCCTGTCCATATTTGGTCAAAGGCAGTGTAGGAAAAGGGGAACTAGAAATCCATTCAAGGATGGCTGAATCTCTTCAAAGTTAGTCCTGGCTGGACAACGACAAAGTGGACTTTCACTGAGCTGTTGGTAATGAGGAGTCTGATTCCTGTTAAAAACCTGTGTGTGATTTCTCAGGCTCGAGCGCAGGCAGTTCCTAAGGCTTTCCCTGGCAGGCCCTCCGGAGGAAAGCTGCCCTCCACACACCAGACTTTGCAAGGCCTGAGCATTGCGGTCTCGGAAGGGAGCTGCAGTCAGGGACTCACCCGCTCTGGCCAGTCGTGCTCTTCTCTTTCCTACATTCCTGGCCCGGTGCCTTCATTCCTAGGTCTCTTTATCTGAGGCCTCTGGCATAATTTTCTTTAGGCGCTGCTGCTGGGGAGAAAGGAAAATCTTTTCTGCACTCTGACTCAGTACCCAGTGCTTTTATACCCCTAGCCCTCCTCCCTCGCTCTCTCCGTGACTTAAGGGCCCATAGAATTGTCAACACATTTTGTTTGGGGTTCCCTCAATGGTGAGATGGCCCCCACTCCGCCCGCAATATATGTGCTCCTTCATCTGACCCTCAACAAGTGTGCTCTTCCATTGGGGGGAAATGGAACAAGGCGAGTTGGAATTTTTTTCTGATTTTAGATCTTTGCTTATACTATGGCAGTAAGTGACTAAGACTTAACTCCTTCATTTTGTCTTTTTGCCTTAATTGGCTACTCCAACACCTGGCAGCTCAGCTGCCTCTCTCCCAGCTCAGCTCCTGATGAGTAACTGCATTATTTTTCAGATTCAGAACAAATTCTTGCTTACAAGTGGCGAGTGTTGGCTGAATTTATGCCAAAGGAAAAGGAAGATGTGAAACAACACTTTGGCTATTAAAGCAAGGAGAAATAAAATACTCCAATTAAATGAAAAATTCCTACTGCACAGAAAAACTTTAAATTTTGAAGAAAAATACTTAAGATTGAGAATAGAAAACACTTTATTACTTTGTGTTACATGCACGTAATAATGTTGTATGTGTGTGTACACGATTAACACCAGTGGGAGCAATGCCCTGGTGATTTTCTTGTTCTCATAGAATGAACTGCTACTAAAATGAGAGAAAAGCATTTCCAGAAGAGAAAAGATGCTCCTTGATATGTCTACATACTTCACAGTTCTGGACCAGTTCATATCAATCCAGATATAATCATTGACTATTCTGTATGTGTCAGAAACCTTACATTTTCTCGTGGGGAAATGGCTGGTTCCATGAGTTGTTATAAACTTAACCCTTGACTTCACAAGTTTGGGGAAACCACACTAACACTGTGGAAACACATAGAGACCAATTGGTTGCCGTATTCATCATCTGTAAACTGTGTTTCCTGAGGGACTTACTGCTTGTGCACAAATGGGCTGGACAAAGGGTGGCATGGCTGAGACCAGCTGTGAGAGGAATATTTCTGCACGGCACTGCTCCACCCGTGTGAGCCAGTTCTTGGCAAACTTAGGTGACACCCACAGACCCAGGTTAACCTGACCCATAGAAGAGACATTTCGTGTGGCACCTTGCTACTCTAAAGATTCTCATCCTACTTCCTATACCTGGAATTTCATGTTGAGAGCAGGGGTTCTCAGTATGGTGCCCAGACCAGCGGCATCAATATTACCTGGAAACTTTTTAGAAGTACAACATTTTGGATCCTACTTCAGACCTGCTAAATTAGAATTTCTGTGGATGGGGCCTAGCCATCTGTGCTTTAATAAGCTCTCCAGGTAATTCTGATGCTAAAGTCTGAGAACCATTCACTGAAAGCACCGATACTTGTCACACACGCATTCATTAATGGAATATGGAAATTCAGAGTAGGTTTGATGGGGCCTGGAGGGAAGTAATAGAGGGAAGTGGGTGGAATCCTTTTAAGGTGGAAAAGAGTCTTTTCAGGGAAGCAAATGCCCCCGTTTGTTTTATGTACTTCACAGAAAAAGCAGCCGAGCCAAGAAGTACTTGACTATAATTGTGAGTTTAAAATCATCGTTTGCTTGGCAAGAAGTGAAGAAATGACATGGGGAGGGATTGTAGGTTCTGGAAGGGAAGATGTGGATTGACTTGTATGCGTCCAGACACCCGTTTCTGTGATGTCCGTCCTTTCTAGGGAGGAGCTTGTCAGCCACCTCTCCAGCAGCCCAGCCCAGTTGGCTCAAGGCTGCTCTTCCTCCCAAACATTTCTGCAAATGCCTGTGAAGTCTTCGTGGTGAAGGCCCTTAATGCTGTAGGACCAACACCTAGGCAAGATAATATATGCAGAAAGATGATGGTAGTAGGATTTAAAGAAAACCCACTCCTTTATCTGCCTTGAGCAATAGTGCTCTTTATCCCTAACCCTGGAAATCAAGAAAAAAGCCGACGTGCCCTTGAATATCTTCATTTTGAGCCTTTGAAGAAATTACTCTTTCTGTGTGCTCTTCTTAAGGGATATAGATCTCTCAGAAAAAAGTATCATATTGTTAACAAATATAATAGTAATAATTACAATGATTAAAGTCATCACTAGGGGCCCAGTGCATGAATGCATGCACCTTGAAAGGAACTGTGGGCCGAGAGGCTGCGGTAGGCACAGGGGTGGGTCTCGGCTCATCCTCTGCCTGGCCCCTCCTGCTGTAGCCCCCGGTCCCCTGTCTGCTGGCAGCCCCACTCCTGCTGCTCCCATGCGCTGAAGGCGTGGAGCGATTGGGGCCGGTGCCAGTAGCCGGTGCTGGCAGTGAGTGTGAGTGGCAGCTCCAGCATTGGCAGCGGGTGCAAGAGGAGGCTGCCGGCCCTGATCTCCCCTTAGGAGCAGGGGGAGGTGGAGAAGCCCTGAGGGGTGATTGGTGCCAACAGCTGCCACTTGCACCCACTGACGGTGCTGAGCGATTGGGGCCGGTGCTGGGCGCCAGCACTGGGTGTGAGCAGCGACTCTGGTGCTGGCAACGGGTACAAATGGGGCTGACACCAGCAGCAGGTGCAAGTGCCGGGCGGGACTGTGGCAGCGAGCGGGAGCAAAGAATTTTCAGTAACCACCAGAGGCTCGCCCTGATGACAGTGACCTGTGCCCCGCCTTGGTCTGGTGCCCCCGCTTACCTGCTCCACCATCCCACCGTGGCCGACACCCACCATGTTCCGTGCACACCTCCTGGTGGTCAGCACCTGTCTTAGCGACTGGTTGTTTGGTTGTTCGGTTGTTTTGCCGTTTGGTCTATTTGCATATTAGCCTTTTATTTTATAGGATTATTATAAACAGAGCTGGTTGATAGGCTCCTTAGACCTACGAAGCACTGCTTCTCAGTCATTAATATGTGAGAGACTCACCTGGGATTTAGTTACAATCTAGATCAGGGGTGGGTAAACTTTTTGACTTGAGGGCCACAATGGGTTCTTAAATTGGACCGGAGGGCCGGAACAAAAGCATGGATGGAGTGTTTGTGTGAACTCATATAACCTCAAAGTAAACATCATTACATAAAAGGGTACGGTCTTTTTTTTTTTTTTTTTAGTTTTATTCATTTCAAACGGGCCGGATCCGGCCCGCGGGCCATAGTTTGCCCACGGCTGGTCTAGATGCTGGTTCAGTACATCTGCTTTGGGACCCAGATTGAAGCCAATAACGCTGAGTCAGTCCCTGGACCCCATTGTGAGTAGCAAAGATATGAAGAATGAGAATTGTGCCAAGTTCCTTGAAAAGAACTGTGTGTCAGTCTCATTAGTTCCTACAACTAAAAATAAGCTATTATCTCTGCTTCCTCACAATTTCTCTGGCAGTAGAACTTTGCAGTGCGTATTATGGCTTTGAGACCACATGTGCAGGAGGTGCAGGCTAATTGCACCACAAGTCTGCAAGGCAACTGAAGGATAAATGGACATGTCAGACCTGTGTTAGATTTGAAATCATAAATCACTGTGATTAATGGTAGAGCAATTAAGCTTCTGGCGTAAATCGTGGAAGCTTACATTCTCCAGTCAGCTCTTATTCTGTAATCCTGCAGAGCTCTTGCTGAAGCAACCAGCTCTTCATAGGGGCGGGACAGCATCTACTAGTAAAGGGGTGTTGTGGCCAGTGAATACCAGAAAGCAGCAAGATAATGATGCTTTCTAAAAGTCTGGTACTTTCAGATTTCTGCCCGACCAGAAGTCCTGACCGACAATTATTATCTAGTGCTGATGCTTACTGGCTATTGAGAATTAACCAGTAAAGAAGTTGAAGGTGAATGTAGTGTAGAAATGAAGTAGACAAAGAACTTCTAACAACTGAGTGGCTAACACTGTTTGGCATGCTGATGGGATATCACCCACTTGCCTTTTAGTGGCTTAGACAGTCAAATCAATTTATCTCTACTTAAGACTCCATTTGTGATGCAAAACGGATGATTCTAGAGTTATACAAATGGGTAAAGATTGGTTAATTTTCCTTTTACTTATGATTCCAATATACATACCTACCAGACCTAGGTAAGCAAATATCGACCTTATTATAAAGAGAGAGACATGGCCCCAATGTCACATATTTTTATGGTATTAACTGGGTCAAAATGTAAAATGAGAGGCTTCCAGCGTTGTGCATAGAATAACACGCCACTCTTCTGGGAAGAGGAAATAGCTCAGGAGAGCAGTTGTCGACAAGGCTAACCCATCATGGAAGCTGCAGGTATATTGATCTAGTAAGCAATTGTTTTACCAAAGCTTAACTTAATAGTTTAAAAAGATATTCACTTTATGTTCTGAAGATGTTTACATTACCCTCTTATTCAGCTTTTGGTTACATAGATCTATTGGTGGAAGTTGTGAATGGGGTGAGGCCCAAGCACCTGCAGGAGGCAGAATTTTAGTAGATTCCTGTCTTCTACTGTGAGGATCCTGTATAACACCTTCCCTTGGGTGTGGGCAGGACCTGTGAATAGGATGGGACTTTACTCCACTGACTAGGGTATTAGCCTACTTTACTCGTAGAAAGTACTACACGGTAAAGGGTTTAAATCAGCGATTTTCAAGTGGTGAGCCACATTAATTTTAAAAACATGGAATACCTGACTATTTTCCTTTAGATTGCCAAATTTAAAAAATGACAACAGCCAACATAACAATAGCCATTCTGTGTGAGTAAATCAAAATTATATCTATTTTGTCCGATCAACAAAAAATATATGTTTTTGTTGTGCTGCAGAATTTTAGTAATTAGCTTATGTGTGCCATGAGATGAAAAAGGTTGAAAATTGTTGGTTTAAATGAATAACTCTCCAATACAAGGAATCAGGACTCCTTGGACAAGTAGCTGATTTCAGGGCTGGACTAGGGAAAATGCAAGGTAAGTCTGGAACATATTGCATGCCAGAAAATAAGAAAGTGCTCAAAAATGATGGGGGTATGTTAATATTTTTGAAGTGGATTTTTCAATTGAATTTATTGGGATAACATTGGTTCACAAAACCGTATAGGTTTTAAGTGTACAATTCAGTAGAACATCATCTACACACTGCATCCTGCACCTGTTGCCCCAAGCTGAGTCTTTTTCCATTCCCCTCCCCCCTCCCCCACTCCTTTGCCCACCTCCACCTACCCCCTAACCCCTTTCCCTCTGGCTATCACCATTCTTTTGTCTGTATCTATCTATCTATCTATCTATCTATCTATCTATCTATCTATCTATCTATCTATGTATCTAAGTTAAATGGAGATGTTAGACCCTAAGAATAAATGAAGCATATCTAATTCACCTTTTTATCCAGTCTCCCCACCCTCCTCCCCTCTGACAGATGTCAGTCTGTTCCATGCATCCAAGCCTCTGTTTCTGTTTTGTTTGTCAGTTTATTTTATTCATTAGATTCCACATTTGAGTGAGATCATGTGATACTTGTCTTTCTCTGACTGGCTTATTTCACCTAGCATAATGCTCTCCAGGTCCATCCATGCTGTCAAAAAAGGTAAGATTTCCTTTTTTTTTTTTGATGGCTGAGTAGTTGTCCATTGTGTAAATGTACCAACAGCTTTTTAATCCACTTATTGGTTGATGGGAACTTAGACTGTTTCCAGATCTTGGCTATTGTAAATAATGCTGCAGTGAACACAGGGGTGCATGTATTTTTTCGAATTAATGTTTCAGGTTTCTTAGGATACATTCTCTGAAGTGGGATATTGGGTCATAGGCAGTCCCATTTTTAATTTTTTGAAGTAATTCCATACTGCTTTCCACAGTGGCTGCACTAGTCTGCATTCCCATCAATATTGCACGGCAATTCCCTTTCCTCCATATCGTTGCCAGCACTTGTTGTTTGTTGATTTATTGATGATAGCCATTTTGACAGGTGTGAGGTTATTATACATTCTTATATGTGCCCTTACTGGGGATTAACCTGCAACCTTGGCATATTCGGACAATGCTGTAACCAACTGACCTACCTGGCCAGGGCCTTCACAGTTGCATTTAAACATGGAAAAATTATTGTCCTGTAAGGCACTTCACTACACACATTGATAGGTCACAGAAATGTTAACTGAGCTTTTAGATGATGAGGTGATACTGGTGGTAGACAGAACAGATGGTCTTTAGATAAAACCAAATGATTTCTCCACACAGGATGGTCTATTCAACAGCATTCCTGATGAGCAGAGTGTAAGTCTCTTTTCAGTGATCCATATCACTTTGGATAGAGAGGCTGATGGCGTGTGTACAGCGTACACAAGATAAAGTAAGAATTGTCATCTTTGTAAGAATGACAATTTTCGGGTTTCTCCATTTGCTGGACTCCTCAAACCTTACTCTGCTTCTTTGTGCTTTGGTGGTGGTGGGGGCCAGTGGGGTTTGGGAAATGTATCAAACTATAAGTGAAGCATATCCAACAGACACTATTCCTCACAGTGTGGTTGGGTATTTGGTGTTGCTACAACAGCAGCTGGTAGAAAGCACCTACCATCTGGCACAGTTAATTTATAGTTAAGCTTCTGAGTTGGTCTGCAATTTAGAGGAAGAGAGAAGCTGTACACACTGAGATGTTCGGATGGGTAAAGTGTTAGAGGAAACATGAGTTGGCTTGTGTTCTCTAAAAAGGAAAAGAGATATCATATCTGTGTGTCCATTCATGCTGGAATGTCATTGAATTCTCAAGGGAACAAGATGCACAGCTTTCTTTTGGTTATATGAGTGTGTCTACTGCTTCTTGTGGCAGACACACCAGAAGGTAACCTTCATATGAGTCACACCCTCAGATAATCCCCTCTGCTAGAGTGTGGGTGGGTCCTGTGACTTGCTTCTAACCAACAGAATGTGGCAGAGGTGATGGGATGTCACTCCCTGGATTAGGTTGCATTACATAAGGCTTGCTCTTAGCAGTCTGAATAGAGAGACTCCTCTTGCTGGCTTTGGGTAAGTCAGCTGCCATGTTCTGAGGGCCTGTGGATAGAATTGGGAGCAGCTCCTGGCCAACGTCCAGCAATAAAATGGGGATCTCAGTCCTATAGCAAAGAGATGAATTCCGCCAGCCACCCGAGGAAGCCAGAAAGGGACTCTTCCAGCAGAGCCCCAGGTGAGAATGCAGCCCCAGCTAACACCTGCGTTTCAGGTAGTGAGACCCTGAAGCAGAGAACCCAGCTAAGTATACCCAGGCTCCTGATCCAAGGAAACCCAGGAGATGCTGAATGTGTGTTAAGTTGTGGAAATTAGTTACACATCAATAGAAAGCCAACCGTCCCCTGTCCAAATACTTGTATTAATATGAAATACTTGACCCTCCTCTAGTAGATAGCCATTTATTTGTCATTCACAAGAGGCATGGAATGGTTCCCAACATTCTGTGGCACATTCTCCAACACTAAAAATTATAGATTTAAGGCATATTCACCAACATGAGAAAATGCCTGTGGCAAACTTCTACCAATAATTTTTGTAATAGAACATCCCATCCAAACTATTTCCCACTGCTAGATAGTGGGGCAGATGAGGCTGGGTCTTTTCTGAGATCTCAATGTTGATAAACCAATGAGTTTTATCTTGAGCCTGTATTTTGGGACTTGTCTTCTTTTCTGAATACACCGCCCCCCCACACACACACACTTGCAGTTAGTTACCTACTCATGCTTACATTTTATGGATAAGAATACACAGAACTCAAGAGCAGCAAAAAGGTGCCTGTGACCTTCATTACTCTACAACAGTGGTTCTCAACCTGTGGGTCGCAACCCCTTTGGCGGTCGAACGACCCTTTCATAGGCGTCGCCTAAGGCCATCCTGCATATCAGATATTTACATTATGATTCATAACAATAGCAACATTACAGTTATGAAGTAGCAACAAAAATAATTTTATGGTTGGGTCACAACATGAGGAACTGTATTTAAAGGGCCAGAAGGTTGAGAACCACTGCTCTACAAGAAATTCACACAAAACAGGATTTACTTTATAGCCAGTTGTGCTGATTGAACCACATATAATATGAATGATTCAGAGTATTTTGGGGTTCTTGCTGGTGTTGTAAGACATTCTATGCTTCAATACCAGTTAACATTCCAGTTCTAGGAAGAGGATGTCTGCTTTTCTCTGAACTAAATTCTGATTTAGAAAACAATCCAGGACGTGTCATAGATCTCAGCACATTGTTTGATTCCACTGGCACAGTTAATATTCCAAGTTAGCAAGGGATCAAATGCCAAGCTGGCATTACCTTCTAACCCTCTCAGCCTAACTGCTTTGGTTTAAAGTAAAAGGTATGTCCATGATATTTCCTATGGGGTAAAGAAATCAAGCGCTCTTGCTGCATTCTTCCATTGCTGTGGCATGTAACCCCAATACAAAGGAAAAGTCTGACTTTCTAAATATGCTGATGATTAGCACAGTGTCTGGAGGTTTCCTTGGGAGGGATTCTAAGTGTGTTTATTTGCTATCTGGTGGACTGCCAGCTCTAATACAGGCTGACCCATATAAAGGGCACAGTTGCTCCTCACCCTGGAATTCTGACTTTATTAACTGGCTGTTCTTGTGTGACTGGTGACAGATTTAAGTCACTTTCCTAATTGTTGTTTCTGCTTGAGACTGTCCAATGTTGAACAGAGAGTCTGTGTTGTAGAACTAAATGAAAATTTATTCAGTATAACTTAAAACGAAATATTTTTACTTCTATCCTGTATAAGCTTTTTAGTCAGCAAGTCAACAATTGATGTTAAAGACAACAATTGATGGGAATTCTGACACAACAAATTGCTGCCTGTGGTTAATATTTCCATAGCTGAAATGGAGTGGAGAATGCAGTACTAGCTAATCTTTTCACTAATTGGATACTGATTTTATCTTGTGGTTAAAATAGGGAAAATGTAAAGACGCCATGCTATTATATTAAAGTTAAAATAAAGGCTATGAAACTTGATTCCAGCAGAGGTAGACAAACAGGGCATTTAAAGAGCTAGTTGAATATTCTTACCTACTGAGTCCAGATCAAATATTTTAAGTGCTTCCTGGTTTTTCTGTGAGGGAGGGAATGAGCTTCTGTGAGGCAACTGCTTCTCCCCAGAGACCTGCATTCCTTCTCTTTTTATTGCATTGACTGCATTTACATTGTTTACCCAGAAATAGGTTCATGGATATCGTGTGTGTGTGTGTGTGTGTGTGTGTGTGTGTGTGTGTGTGAGAGAGAGAGAGAGAGAGAGAACCAGAGCTGTCAGTTACATAGCTTAGCAGTCCAAAGGGATCTATGGGAAGTTGGGTCTACTGTGTTCATGGCATATTAATACCGTAATATATAGAATCACCAGTGAAGCTACTGAATACAGATTTGTCCTCTTATTGGTATATTCTGAATAACAAATAGGCAGCAAATAATGCCTCATAACTGAGGTAGTTTATTCAGTGGATGCCTGTCACTCAGGGATGGATTCAGGGTTTATGAGCTCAGAGGTTTCTACATTCCTTTCATGAAAACCCCTGTTGCGCTCTGTGAAAGAAGGCAGGGTTGTTTTGATAACCCTCTAACTCAGAGGCTCTTCATGTCCAGCTGCACCTTAGACACACCTGAGACCTGCGCATATTAAACCAGAACCTCAGGACACATGTCAAACGTTGATAATTTCCCAAGTGCCCCGGGTGATTCTAATGGCAGGCAGGGCTGCGAACCCTTGAACCGAATAATGACCACTCAAGGAGGGCAACTAAGCGAGAGCTCTGTGAGCTTGGCCTGACCCCAGTGCTCAGCTGAGCCTGGACAGGGGAGCCCTCCAGACACTCGGGGCAGCAGGGGCCCCAGCTTTCCAGGTTCCATAGCAAGAGATAGGCAGTGACAGAGACAGTAGACACCTCGTGGCTTTAGGGATGGTAGAGGACAGTGCCCGTGGCATGGCCATTCGGGCTCTGGACATCAGCTGGTACCAGGAGCAGTGGCCTTGGAGGCATGGCTCACATAGCATCCCAGACAGTGAATCCTCTGTGCAGACATGGCTGTGGAGAACCCCAGCAGGGGAGGAACAAAGGGGCAAATGTTACATCTGTGAACTCAATGTGAAAAATGCCCTGGGGATACCAAAAATCACTTAGGGAAGAGCCAGAGGGCTTGAAATAATGAGCAGGAATAAGAAACATAAGTGCTGTTTCTTATGGCTAATATGATCTCATTTTCCCTGTGCTAAAGGGCCTTATAAACACATAGGTAAGATATGCAAATACAGGTTTTAAAGTAGTAAACAAGCTGTGCTCAGTGCCTGGTTAGGCAGATAACAAATACTGTCCAGTAAGCCATGGTTTTGCACAAGCAACACATTTGTGCTTATTGAGTTTTCTCTTTTGAAAACAAAAAAATTAGGAAGCTACAAACCATAGTGAATATAGCTAGTTTAGCTACTTCACTTGGCAGTAAAATTATTGAAATTCAAAGATTAAGCAATTTACCTATCTTTATAAAACTGTTTAGATATAGCTGGTCTTGGGCTCCTGATTTCTAGTTTTATTAACTTGATCATGTCTTAACTCTTTGTCTCTAGTGCATTTAATTTCATCCTAAGTATTATTTCAATTATATTTGGCGCTTTGGATTTCTCTCATTTAAGAAACAAATGATATATTCCCAAGGATCAAACCCTCTAGTTCCTTAAGGATGTTGTGTCCAGTGTTGGTTAGTAGAATGGAGATGGCAGTAAAACAGACCCGAGTTAGAATTAAGGCGCCATCCCTTACTATCTTTGTGATTTAGGGAAATTATTTAACTTGTATAAGCTTTAGCTTCTCCAAAGATAATAAAGCTAAAGCTATAGCTTTTATTTTTATGGCAAAATATAAGATAATGTCAGCTATTATTACGTAGCTCCATAAGTATGATAGTACAAACCCTTGATAAATATGAAGATGGTTTTCAGACATTTTGGTGAAAAAGCCAGAAAATAAAATAACTTACTTTTAGATAATGCCATTCTATATAATTTTTTTTGCAAGTATGTATGGTTGCTAAAATAAAACTAAAAACCAAAGCAATAAATTTGCACCTTCCTTGCGGTACTTATTATTCATTGAGGAGGACAGCTAAATGAAGAAGGTAGAAGATAGCAGTATGGTGCTGGGATTCAAGAGTAGGAAAACAAAATATTTGAAGAACATTAATTTGGAAAATGTTCATGGAGGATATAAGCTGAAAGAAGAAAAGTACACAGAGTGGAAACATAAAGGGAGAAGGACATCCTAAATAGTTGTAATAGAGGCAAACCAGCTCCAAGCTTTGGTTGGGGAAACCAGATGTATAGTTTCTGGCTTACATAAAATCTCTTTCTAAATTCATTTATTCCTTATTTCCAAAAATTATTAAAACACTGAATGCTACTCCCCCACCCCAGATGTTATAAAGCAGCATAAAAACACAAGCATAAAGTAACGTAAGAGAGAGTCAAGAGGAGAAGCACATGATATTTTCTGCCAAGAGAAACAGTTTTTGAGCAAGAATTGCTGCGAGAGAAACTTTGTTGGGACCCCTTGAGAGGCTGTGGTTCTTTCTCCAGCTCAATTATTATATCCTGTTCTTCGCTTCCTTCTAACTCATTGTTAACCCACTGCCAAATAAATGTAGTTGAGTCAGTGATTGTTTGCCACTCATATATTAACACAGTGCTTGAACCCAGAGAGAATACTGAACAAATAAAAACATGGTTACTATCTACGAGATGATAAAAATCAGATGTGGTAATTTACTTCAAAATATATCATTTGAATTGTGTGATATAAGTGGTTAAATAGTTTAACTTTAATATGTAATCTTACATATATTGTAGTATATATACTATATATAAAAGACTTTAATTAGAAATTCTTACTGTACTTGTGTTTATATATTCCTTAAATATTAATCTACTCAAAAGAGATCACTAATTAGGAATGTTAGAAATGTTTTTTCATTGGTGAAATGAGTGAAGTTCAAGGTACACGATTGGCTAAAATAGCAGTATAGGCATCATCACCTGCCATTATCCAGGTACAAGAGAGCATTAAGCCTAGCAGCTGCCCAATACTTACAGTGTAGTGTTACAAGTTTTAGAGATTCATTCTGCAGTATGTATCCTGCATTTTTCCTGTTGCCTGTTCCCAAAAAAGTTGGATGACTTGTCAGAATATCATTATAGATGCCTGAGAATGAGGATATCCTGTGGTGGGTTTGTTGAAGATCATATAGATGGAGATTTCTTAGTGTCTGGTAATTGCTTTCACTATAATATGACAGAGAGGTTATTGGAGAAAGAGATGCATAGATTCCTCTTTCTTTTCACCACCAGAGATTACTGATATTTACCCTAAAGAACTTGGTATTGTAACTGCTAAATTGGCTGACATAAGTGCATAGCAGACATACAAATAAAGCAATCTTTGAAAAAATAGAATGCATTTAGCATTTTTTTCCTAAAACCTGAGTGTCCAGTTTTGCTGTTGATGACCTGCTTTTTATTTGCCCTCCCATGATCACTCACAATATATGAGGTCAACTAAAAAAAAAAAAAGAACCCTCCCCAAACCATCCTATATAATAAAAGGCTAATATGCA
>NW_006287548.1:4309221-4320691 GCF_000327345.1 Myotis davidii
CCCCCCCCCCTGATTGGGGGTGGAGGATGGGCCCACCACCCCCCCATAGCCCCTCACCTTGACCGGCCCCTTCCCTGACCGGGAATTTGACCAGGGGGTGGGGCCAGCCTGCCAACTGCCTGAAGCCCTCCTCCAGCCATTCCCACCCCTGATGAGCCCCCCCACCCACCCCAAATGGGGCAGCCGGCTGGACCCCATTCATGCATGAATTCATGCACTGGGCCTCTAGTACTATATAATTCTTTCTAACATATTTTAATAAAAACCAAAGTTTCATCCTGAAATAGAATTGCACCTTCTTTAGTACAGATTTGCTGAGATTATTAAGAGAAATGCAGGAGATCAAGAAGTTGGACTTGGAAAATGTTGAGATTTCAGTGGCCGGTAGGATGAGAGTAGGAAAAGCAGAAAGAAGCCATAAGACATTATAACAGAGACCATCTTGAACAACATAACTTTTTCTGAATCCTTATTTATAGAGAACACTGGCAGGGAAGCAGAAGATCTCAGGCAGAGCTCTGTGCCAGTAAGGGATGCTAATAACAGAACCAGAAGAAAATAGGATGTCCAAGGTGCGAAAGTGTGTGGTGACTCTTAGATGGAGACTGAATAGAACATTTCCCTTTCCTTTTCTTTGTTTAACCAAAGAAAATGTTATCTCCCCTGCAGAAATAGATGACATTAAGGAACTTATTTGGAATTGAGGTATTAAAATATATATAAGGGCTGAGTGAAATAAGACTGTAAGTGGGGCAAGGATCTCTCCAGAAAAATCCCTTCTACCCAGACCTCCCATTGTCTGTCTGGAGGACACTTAGGTTTTTTCTTCTTTTATTTCTGACCAGAATTCTTGAACCCCAAAGTGTACTCAACACCCAAACATAATTTTAATATCAATGAGTGGAAGCCGGAGAGAAACTGGCTGTCACTCATCTGCTTTATCTGCTTCCAAGAAATCATTCTTTCGGAAGAACCAAGTAAGATACCTTTAAAGTTAAAAACTGGGGTGAAGAATTACTTTTTTCACATTGGGTTGAATGAACTGTGACCTTTAGAATGTGTTATTTAAAGATGTGGGGTCCTAATTTACATACTGTTATTCTTAATAGCACATCTGTCTGGCTATATTCCCTAGCTTTTAAAATGAAGGCTAAATATGCCCTTCTTTCTTGCTGAAGACCTGAAATTGTATAAAATCCACCTTCCCCAGTTTCAGTCTTGTCTAAGGCAATTAGGACTTTTTTAAAAAGTGTATCAAATGAGGTAAGATGAAGGCAGTAATCTAAAAGGGAGAGGATCTGTAATGTGACTCCTAGATTAATGCAGGGTATTTCATGGGACAAATTTAAATTGTCTCCCTGGTATTTCTGGTACTTTCCAAGCCTAAATCGTCAAGGTAAATATTACTTGAATATTATGTGCCCACTTTTCTTCTATATAATTATAGGAAGTGAAGGATAAGAAATGGTCTGTGTATCCTTAAGCACTTCCGACCTATTGAAATCTATTCTCTTTTATTATTCATGAATCTAGTAGTTTATGTAGTCCAATAGTCCCACATCTTCCAGAATTCCGGGGTCTCTCTTACCATTAATGTCCAAATGAAATAGCTCAGATTTCATCATGTACAAATGGAATGTGAAGATCCCTTGTCTATAGTTTTCAGGATGATGCTTAGTGTTGTGTTTTTTTTTTCACTTTTTGTCTTGACCTTTTTTTTCCTATCTCCGTTTTTTAAAATGAAGGTGACATTGGTTTATAATATTATGCAAGTTTCAGGTGTGCAGCATTATAAATTGACATCTGTATACACAACAGTGTGTTTACCACCAAAGGAAGGGGGTCAATTGATTCCTATCTGTCAAGATACCTCCCCAGGCTGCTGTCTCACTTTAATTCTTCAGATGGCCTCTTCATCTTTATTCCTTACAGTACACTAACACAGAGCTATTCTGTAACAATCTTTTGTTGTAGGTTTTATAGGTATTCAAGGATTTAAGCAAAGCAAAGAAACAAATGAAAAAAAAATATCAAATATCCTGAATTTTGCTATTAGGTTCCTTCCCAGAAAATTGGTTTCCTTTATTAAGCCCTGGCTTTTACCTCATTACTGGGAATCCTCTACTTGGTCTATCACTTTTCTCACACATTTTCTTCTACAAATCCCAAATCAACCAAAACGTTTCTTGCACTCCCATGAATCAAATTATGTTGCAAAACCCCTCCCATGTTCCTATCAGTTACTGGTTTAGGGCTGTAGAGAAGGGGTTTTCTTAAGCTTTCTGACATCTGAATTTTTGTACAAGTTTCCTAATCTTTGGATTGCATTTTCTCTGAGAATTCCATAAAAGTTTAGTGGTTTCCTAGCCTTCCAACAAGTGTGTAAACATTTAATTTCTACACTCTGTACCAGTTAGCTACTTATTCACAAATGCTGCTTAATAAGCCACCCAAAATTCAGGGGCTTAAAACGTCAGCGACCTGTTCTCATGAATCTGCAGTTTGTCTGAGGTTCGTTGACCTGAGCTGGACTTGGCAGTGAGCTTCTGCTTCAAGTTGTCCAGCTGGGCGTGGCTTAGGCAACTGCATTACCTGTGTGTTCAGTCTTGGGTCTAGTAGAAGAGGCAGCCACTACCCAGCTGGTGAAAGTCTTTTTATGGCAGTGGCAGAAGTACAAGGCTAAAAACAGAAACATGCAAGGGCTCTTTTTTTTTTTTAAATATATTTTATTGATTTTTTACAGAGAAGAAGGGAGAGGGATAGAGAGTTAGAAACATCAATGAGAGAAATCAATCAGCTGCTTCCTGCACGCCCCCTATGGGGGATGTGCCCGCAACCAAGGTACATGCCCTTGACCGGAATCGAACCTGGGACCCTTCAGTCCGTAGGCTGACGCTCCATCCATTGAGCCAAACCGGTTCGGCATGCAAGGGCTCTTAAATCCTGGGTTCAGAACTGGTAGATTGTTACTATTGTCTACATGCCACTGGCCAATGCAACTTACATGGCCAAGTTCAAAGCCAAGAGCTAGTGGAGCCTACTTCGTGGAGAAATTATGCCACTGGTGGTAACCAAGGCAGTTAAATTATTGAAAAGACTCAGGTGCCTGGCTGAGGTGGCTCGGTGGTTGAGCACAATGACCTATGAACCAGGAGGACACATGTCCAGGCTGTGGGCTTGCTTCCCAGTGGGGGTTATGCAGAAGGCAGCCAGTCAATGATTCTCTCTCATACCTCTCTCCCTTCTTCTCTGAAATCAATAAAACATATTATATTAAAACAAAAAGAAAAGACTCAAAATATATTAAGACATATTATATTAACCCCTTCCCCGGCAGAAACGTGTATACACGTTTTCACAAAATGTTCTTTTTTCAGTCGGCGACGAGTATACTCGTCTAAAAACTTTACCTTCAAAACCCAGCTACATACGTACCATTCTAAATAATTTCATCTAGAAACTTCCTGAGGAAATACTATTCTTAACCACAAAAATGGGAAGAAAAGATAATTACAAACTGTTTTCATAACCAGCATTAAAAATACTATATAGAACCAAAATAAAAAAATTAGTCTGAAAAAGAAACGTTTTTAACAAAAAAATTATTGGGGAAGGGGTTAAAACAAAAAGAAAAGACTCAAAATATATTAAAACAAAAAGAAAAGAAATATATTCATGCAAGGGTTTAATCACAGTGAAAGACATGGTGAAGCAGGAGAAAGAATACACTGGCACATCAGGGTTAAGCTGCACAGGATAAAATTGGTTTTTGTATCACAAACTACCAAGACACGTGTGAAATGCCCTGATTTCAAAGAATCCAGTCTCATCTGAGGGAGAAAGGTGTTTTATACTCCATTGGTTATATAGTGAAAACAGACTGCGTGATCAAGCTCAATAAGAGAAACTCAGATAACAACAAAAGCCAGGTGTAAACCACCAATATGTGTATTTTCTATAAATAATACTGACAAGTTTATACAGGCTTCCCTAGTACAAGTTTTGGACTTTAGCACAGGACTACACTATCATTTGTTTGTGTATTCTATTCGGGTTTGGTTAAGGGTCGAAACTATGACTCCAGGAGTCCCTGGAGAAAAGCTCAAGGTTACAACACACACACTCTGCTAATGACGAGATCATGACAAAGATGTGGAGAATAGAGCAAGTCTAATTATTCTTGGAAACATAGAGGGTTTCCTGTTCCTATGCAGTGAATACTGATGGATATAGCCCCAATGTTTAAATGAAGACCTTGAAGATAAAGTTAACCTTTTTAGAAGCTGTACAGCTGGAATTTGGAACAAGGTCTTCTGATTATAAAACCAGTGCCTTTTGCATTCTACCAACTATTTGAATCAATATGGAACTGAAAATGTGA
Source organism: Myotis davidii (assembly GCF_000327345.1). NCBI lineage: Eukaryota > Metazoa > Chordata > Mammalia > Chiroptera > Vespertilionidae > Myotis > Myotis davidii. The sequence goes on from NW_006287548.1 coordinate 4,313,603, forward strand.
ATGCAGTATGATCAAGAATCAGTACAAATTGCTAAATAAAACTGTGACAAATCGTTTGGCATTGGCATTACGCCAACTTTCCTTCTGGTAGTTTATAACTCTCTCTCTCTCTCTCTCTCTCTCTCTCTCTCTCTCTCGCCCTCCCCCTGCCCTCCCCTCATCTCTCTCTCTCTCTCACACACACACACACACACACACACACACACACACACACACGAGTCTTAGAACCCTTTTTGTATTTTGTGGTTACTAAAAATATCTACTCAGCTATCCTAAGATCCATGATTTCATCATTTCACGTTAAAATGCAGATTTTGTTTCAGAAGGTCTTGAGTGGGCCTGAACTTCTGCATTCTTAGTATACTTGCAGGTATTGTGATGCTTCTAGTCTGATGGACTACTGTTTGAGGATTAAGACAGTATAATAACGTATAATAACATTTCCATACATTCCTTCCTTCCCTGACTTCAAAACTTTCTTTGTATCACAGTCCTCCAGACTTTTTTCAAGGTGACAATAAAAAATGTTATATTTCTCTGATAAGAAATGAAAAAATGTTTTTCTTTTATAGGGAGATTTATTTATAGGCCTCAAATCTTCTTCAAACATGCCCAGGACTCATAGGAATCTAAATGTCTTTCAGTTAGATTAGGTGGGCCCAAAATGCAGGTGGGCTTGCCTGGGCAACACTGCTTGACTCTCTGCATTTTTCTATAGCCACCTAAACAATCTTCTCCCTTGAACATCCGAGGCTAGTCCTTTCTTAGATAATGTGGAAGATTTTTTAAAAAAATGGCCACAGATGCTTCTCTTCTGCTTCCATGCCCTTGCAGTGGGGTGGGGTTGAATACTAGCACAGAATTTGGGTTACTTCTTACACTGCTAGTAACTGCACAGTCAGGAAATTCAGAGAGGAAGGTCAAATGTCTAATGGGAAGACTGATAACAAATGGCCCTACAAACTAATTACTAAAATTCTGCAGCACAACAACAAAAATATATATTTTTTACTATCTGACAGAAAACAGGTATAATTTTGATTCATTCACATTCAATAACTATTGTGTTGGCTGTTGTCATTTTTTTATTTGATAATATAAGGGAAAATAGGTCAGTGCCCCTGACTAAATAGTCAGGTACTGCATGTTTTAAACATTCTTGCAACACGCCAGTGTGCTGTGGCACACCAGTTGAAAATCGCTGCCCTACAACAATGTAGGTTTTTTCACATCAGATTTTGGTTGATAATATCTATAACACTTTACTTTAGTAAATTTGATAACTCAGGACTAGTTAATCCTAAATAAAAACCTTACAAATATCAATTTCAAATAGGTTATAAAGAAAACCACCGGCTCACCTAGTTTTGATTTGAGTCTTAGGACATGCGAAGACTGGGTATGGCACATTAGTAAGAAAAAAATGTAACTAGGACATGAACCAAATAAATAAGCTATAAACATTGTAAACTGTGTGTTATATCATTAAACATTTTATTTATTGCCATTATTATCTGATTTCATGATGGCTAGACCATTTCTCACAACTGATCATCTTTTAGTCTTGGATCCTTTGATGGGGTGAGCATGAACACATCAGACAAAAAGCACGCTTCTTGCGATGAAGATATACCTTTCCACCGCTCTCCAACTTGCACTTCTCTTTTTTAGAGAGTGGAAGGGAGAGGGAGAGACAGAGAACAACATCGATGTGAGTGAGACATGTCAATTGGTTGCCTCCTGCATATACCCTGACCAGGACTGAGGAATCTGCAACCAAGGTACATGCCCTTGACCAGACTTGAACCCGGGACCCTTCAGTCCGTGTGTTGACGCTCTATCCACTGAGCCAAACTGCTAGGGCCAACTTGCCCTTCTTTCCCTTGACCTTGGTAACTCCTAAGGAGTCATTGGAAGAGAATGTGACAATCTGTGAGGAAGTAAAATGATTTTATTGTTTAGGATAAATCTTGAGTAGTCAATGCTCCTCCATGGTCAATAGCACTGTTTGTCCTGAAAGAGAGGTTACTGTTATGTCTTTCTGCTGAACACGCAGTCCTTTTTCCAGTATTTACTCCTGGATCCCTAAAAGGGAGATTTCCATTTTACTCCAGTGCTTGTTTTATATTGACTGGAAATAGTGTCGTTGGCTAAATAGCAAAATAACCCAAGATTTGTTTCTCAGATCAGACCAGGTTTCAGTTCAAATGCTTACTGACCTCTCTCTGCAGAACCCCTTGGGTTCAATTCCTTGCCTTTCGTCCCCTAATTAGTTCATCATGTTTCTGGTTTAAAAAACAAAATAGAACAGGACTATAATTCTAAAAGGGGATGCTAAACCCTGAGGTTATGGTAATATGAGTTCATTGCCTGGGCTGGGAAATAATTTACTGATGGATTTAAAAGAGAAATGCATTGGGTGAAACCCTACCAATATGTCAGGAAGCGTTATCAATGTTCAGGGAACCACGAATTTCTGCTCCAGGCTACTTTTTATTCTGTCAGTCAGTGATGGCAGTTCAGGAAAAACCAACTATCATAGGTTAGCTCTTAGTTTTCAGGTGTCCTATCAAATTAATATCATCAGTTATGAATTTCTAGTACAATAGTCCTAAATAAAAAAAGAAAATAAAGTAACATTTGCTGGACACTTACTCTCTGCCAGGCACCTTTATTTCTCTTAATAACCCCACTTCACTGATGAGGAAACAGAAGCTCTAACAGCAGAAGCAACCCACCCAAGTTCAAACCAGTGTCAGTCTGTACAGCCTGCTGAGCTGAATTTTCCAATGCCTTTACATGTGTTTCGTTATGAATCTGCAGATTAATCATTTTCAGGGAGGATATGAAAGTCATCCACAGTTATTGAACACCCTGTTTTCACCAGGTACATTCTGGGCAGTTTCATATATGGCATCTTACACTTCCCAGTTTTCTAGACGAGGAAACTAAGAGTTTGAGAATTTAGGCAGTAAATCCAAGATCACATAGGTGTGAGTAGAGGAACATGGGATTAAAGCCAGGTCCTTGTGACTCCACTTCACTCCACTATGACGAAAGCTACATCAACTTGGGTTAAAGTGTTTGAAAGTACAGTGTACATTGGTATTAACCCCTTCCCCGGCAGAAACGTGTATACTCGTTTTCACAAAATGTTCTTTTTCAGTCGTCGACAAGTATACTAAGAAAATATGGTAAAAAAATATGGTTTATAGGAAGACGAGTTACAAACTGTTTTCATAACCAGCATCAAAAATACTATATAGAACCAAAATAAAAAAATTAGTCTGAAAAAGAAACGTTTTTAACAAAAAAATTGTTGGGGAAGGGGTTAAGTTATTACTAACCTTGAATATCCTTATTTATTTATTTATTTTTCTTCTCCAAATTCTTTGTTTTTCTTGGTTTGATTTCAGAGTTCAATTCAAATGATGTTTATATGCCCAATTTACCAAATAATGATTATTATACCCACCCTCGCCTAACCCTCCCCTGCCTTCCCACTGTAATTTGACAGTCTGTTCAGTGCTTCTTTGCCTCTGTATCTATTTTTGTTCATCAGTGTATAATGTTCTTTATTTTGTAAAACAGCAAAGAAGTTCAGAGCAATTAGTGACAAGGACATGAAAACACATATAAATTCACATAAACTGAGAAATGTATCATGTTCTCTTCCCACGTGGGCTGAGAAGGTGTGGGTCCTGAGAACATGGTTTAGAGACTGCTTCACACCTTTGTGTTCATAAAGTCAATCTAGTAAGTAAGGTATTAATCTCGTTGAAAGAATCCATTTTCTTCCCTGCATGCTCCTTCTCCCTCTCTCATGTGATGTCAATATCAGGATATTTTCAGTGTGAAATAGAAATTATAAAATAAATAACTAGAGTCCCCCGTATACCTTATTCAGCTGTTCTGCTTTCCTTAGCATTATTGTAAATAACATGTTGTTAAGAATGTCTTTAAAACCTGTAAGTATGTTTGAGTAGGGAGTCATTTTTATGGCAAGTTCTGAAAGTTTTGGGACTATATTTTCATATTCATAATTACCATTGAGGTGGATAATTTAAATTATTCTAACAATTACCTTTTAGTTTTTTTCAGCTTAACAAATATTTATTGAACATCTACCATGTTTCTGGTACTGAACATGGCTGGAGATATTTAGATGAACAAAGCAGTGCCTATCCAGCTGCTTTCAAGGTGACAGATGGATAAACAGAGAGTTCCCACTTGCTGGGATAAGAGAAAAAATAGAGAAGGAACAGAAAGGTGGGAATGTACAGGTGCTAGGCTTCCCTGGAGCAGATGGCCCAGGTCCCGATTCATGGATTTGCTCATGGTTCATCCTCTCTGTTGCCATTAGTTTTTAGTAAAGGACAGAAATGGAGATGACAAACTCTACATCTTTGCATATATTATTTCCGTGTCGTCTTTTCTGGATAACATGGTAAGTTAACTTACCAAGGGGGAAGAATTTGGATTACTCTGAGCACCAGAGTTAGACATATTTCTAGCATTAGCTTAGGAAAAGCGTAACCATGAAGCGTACACCATATGTGTATTATGCATACTGCGTTAGATTTGAGCTAGAGATTTCTGATTTGGTCCTATAAAGCTGCTTCTCAGTGTACTTCTTGTGAAAATCAACCATTTCAATTTATCTCATTCCTGTTGTTCAACTAATAGGCTATTCGTATCTTAATTTAGAAGAAAGAGTTCATGAAACTAATAGTGTTCATTAGCTCTTGCAAAAGCAATTCATTAGGAAGGTGAGAATATAAGGGATTTAATAAATGGGTCAAAAATTTGGGAAGCTTACTTTAAATCAGGATTCTAAATTATCTCCATTCCTTTGTTGGATGTGCCCAAGTGCTTTAATAAACATGTTCATTAATGGTGGATAGAAAAGCAAAGTTTTTCATGAAGTCACAAATAGGGGATGCTTAATCATTTGAAAAGACACTCAACCTCATTTATAAAAAGAGAGCTGAAAAATAAAATAACACGGATATATTGTTTTTTATCTTTTAGGTGGAAAAAATGCAAAAGTTTGATAACATATTCTATAGCAGAGAAGAAATATTCTCATACATTACTGTTGGGATAACAATATGGTAAAATACCAACAGCAGAGAATTTGGTAGTTCTGTAGTATATAAGTAAATTATTGCTGCTTAACAACCTACTTCAATTTTTTTGGTGTGATGGTAAATGGGATTGCTTTTTTAGTTTCTCTTCCTGTAAGTTCATTATTGGTGTATAGAAATTCCATAGATTTCTTGGCATTAATTTTGTATCCTGCTACATTGCCGAATTCATTTATTAAGTCTAATAATTTTTTGATGGAGTCTTTAGGGTTTTATCTGTTCTTAGGTGAAATGGTTTTAGTTTTTGCCCATTGAGTATGATGTTGGCTGTGGGTTTGTCATATAACACTTTCATTAGGTTGAGGTATGATCCCTCTATTCCCACTTTGCTGAGTTTTTGTCAAGAAATGGTGTTGGATTTTGTCAAATGTTTTTTCTGCATCAATTGATAGGACTATGTGATTTTTATCTCTCAATTTGTTTATGTGATGTATCATGTTTATTGATTCGCAGATAAAAACAACAACAACCTACTTCAAAACTTAGTAGCTAAACCAACAGTTATTTATTCAATTACAATTCTGTGGATTGGAAATTTAAGATGAAACTCACCTGAGCAGTGCTTCTGATCTTGGCTGAGCTCAGCTGAGCTTTGGTGTCATGACTGGGCCATTGCACATATCTGGCCGGAGCACTGGCTGAGAGAAACAAGTGGAAAAGGCTTTTCCCTAGGTAGTCTTTTATCCTTTAATAGGCTTGACTGAGCTTGTTCACTTGGTGATGGCAGTGATCCCGAGAGTGTGGGTTGAAATGTGCAAGGCCTTTTGAGTCCTGGGATCAGAATTACACATGGTCATTTTCACCACATTCTATTGGCCAAAGTCAGTCACAAAGGCCAGCCCTGATCCAACAGGTGGAGAAATACATTCTATTTGTTGATGGGAAGAGTAGCAAAGTCCCAAGGCAAGGCTGTGTAAATGTAGATAGGAGAATAGTTGAGGTCACATCTTTCAAATAATATACCACATTGAGTGAAATGACATTTGCTTTTACCTATTGACAAATACCAGGTATAGGCATCTATCCCACAGAAAATATATGAAAAAGTCATACATCAGACTATTTAATGGAGCACCATTTATTGTCTTCTAGCAAAAGGCAGGAAACAACCCAACAGTTCATCAACAGTCAACTGGTTCAATAAAAATGGTGCATCTCTAGACAATGAATAGGGGTATGTGAACAAAAGTGCCTAGAAGTTGAGAATTGTTGAAACAGCATCTTTGTTAGTTATGTATTTCGCTCTATTTTTATACATGTATCATGTTTTCATAATAAAAAGGAAAAAAAGATTCCTTTTTTTCCATGACAAAATATACACAAAACTAAGAAATAAAATCAAATAGAAAATAAACCTTGCTACCTAATTTTTTTCAGAAGATAATGCCATGTCTTCAAGAGGTAAACTATTTACCTCTCAAGGCATGTAAGCAGTTTAGCAGCATTCAAAAAATATTCATCAAAATTCCTGTTTTCTTAGCTGAGGAAGAGTTCTTTGAATCAGCAAGCCTGATAGCATCTCCCTAGGGGTCCAAATGTTGCAGGGATAAAATAATTGCATGTTCAGAGCAAACATTCTCCAACTTCATACAGTCTGCATCTAGTTAAATAAACTACATGAACTGAGTTTTAGACATCAGCAGCTAATGTGAAAAATATTTTCCCCCTTTTTGACATCTCTTATCTTTGCCTTTGCTATATACGGCACTTTGATTAAAATGTAAGTAAACTACTACCAGTTATTAAGACCCTACATATGCAAAAGTTCAAGTTTTTATCAACATGAATATGGTAATAAATTGCCCATAGATTTCCTAAAATAATCCCATGTCTCATATGTCAAGTTTCCTAAAGAACTGCTCATATCCAACTATTTGACAAGCCTCTCCAACCACATGTTTCTGGAAAATATCCCAAGTTCCATATCTTTAAAGGCAAAAAA